>NC_045548.1:35421032-35729365 GCF_009769535.1 Thamnophis elegans
AACAACAAACATCTATTTGGGGTATCCTGAGTCGAAAAAGCTAAAAAACCATTACATTCGCTGATCAGAGCTTTCCCTGAGGAGTTAGACCACAATGTATGTCGGAATTGGTGAAAGAAGTCAATTCAACCAGAAAGTGCCACTTTTGAACCAAAGCTCATATTCAAACAACAAACACCTATTAGGGGTGTCCGGAGTCGGGAAAGCTAAAAAACCACTTCATTCGCTGATCACAGCTTTCCCTGAGGAGTTTGACCAAACCGTATCTCAGAATTGGCGAGAGAACTAAATTCAACCAGAAAGTATTACTTTTGAACCATAGCTCTGATTTGTTAGGGTTAGGGTTAGGGTTAGGGTTAGGGTTAGGGTCAGGGTCAGGGTCAGGGTCAGGGTCAGGGTCAGGGTCAGGGTCAGGGTCAGGGTTAGGGTTAGGGCTAGGGTTAGGGTTAGGTTTAGGGTTAGGGTTAGGTTTAGGGTTAGATTCGAACAACAAACAACAAACACCTATAATGGGTGTCCTTTGTTGGGAAAGCTAAAAAACCACTTCATTCTCTGATCAGAGCTTTCCCTGAGGAGTTAGACCAAAGTGTATCTCAGAATTGGCGAAAGAACTCAATTCAACCAGAAAGTGTTACTTTTGAACCAAAGCTCAGATTCGAACAACAAACACCTATTAGGGGTGTTCTCAGTCGGGAAAGCTAAAAAACCACTTCATTCACTGATCAGAGCTTTTCCTGAGGAGTTAGACCAAAGTGTATCTCATTATTGGTGAAAGAAGTCAATTCAACCAGAAAGTGTTACTTTTGAACCAAAGCTCAGATTCAAACAACAAACACCTATTAGGGGTGTCCTGAGTTGGAAAAGCTAAAAAACCACTTCATTCGCTGATCAGAGCTTTCCCTGAGGAGTTAGACCAAACTGTATCTTAGAATTGGTGAAAGAACTCAATTCAACCAGAAAGTGTTACTTTTGAACCAAAGCTCAGATTTTAACAACAAACACCTATTAGGGGTGTTCTCAGTCAGGAAAGCTAAAAAACCAGTTCATTCGCTGATCAGAGCTTTTCCTGAGGAGTTAGACCAAAGTGTATCTCGGAATTGGTGAAAGGAGTCAATTCAACCAGAAATTGTTACAATTGAACAAAAGCTCTGATTTGTTAGGGTTAGGGTTAGGGTTAGGGTTAGGGTTAGGGTTAGGGTTAGGGTTAGGGTTAGGGTTAGGGTTAGGGTTAGGGTTAGGGTTAGGGTTAGGGTTAGGGTTAGGGTTAGGGTTAGGGTTAGGGTTAGGGTTAGGGTTAGGGTTAGATTCGAACAACAAACAACAAACACCTATAATGGGTGTCCTTTGTTGGGAAAGCTAAAAAACCTCTTCATTCTCTGCTCAGAGCTTTCCCTGAGGAGTTAGACCAAAGTGTATCTCAGAATTGGTGAAAGAAGTCAATTCAACCAGAAAGTGGTACTTTTGAACCAAAGCTCAGATTCGAACAACAAACACCTATTAGGCGTGTCCTGAGTCGAGAAAGCTAAAAAACCACTCCGTTTGGTGATCATAGCTTTCCCTGAGGAGTTGGACCAAACCGTATCTCAGAATTGGTGAAAGAACTCAATTCAACCAGAAAGTGTTACTTTTGAACCAAAGCTCAGATTCGAACAACAAACACCTATTAGGGGTGTTCTCAGTCGGGAAAGCTAAAAAACCACTTCATTCACTGATCAGAGCTTTTCCTGAGGAGTTAGACCAAAGTGTATCTCATTATTGGTGAAAGAAGTCAATTCAACCAGAAAGTGTTACTTTTGAACCAAAGCTCAGATTCAAACAACAAACACCTATTAGGGGTGTCCTGAGTTGGAAAAGCTAAAAAACCATTACATTCGCTGATCAGAGCTTTCCCTGAGGAGTTAGACCAAAGTGTATCTCGGAATTGGTGAAAGGAGTCAATTCAACCAGAAATTGTTACATTTGAACAAAAGCTCTGATTTGTTAGGGTTAGGGTTAGGGTTAGGGTTAGGGTTAGGGTTAGGGTTAGGGTTAGGGTTAGGGTTAGGGTTAGGGTTAGGGTTAGGGTTAGGGTTAGGGTTAGGGTTAGGGTTAGGGTTAGATTCGAACAACAAACAACAAAAACCTATAATGGGTGTCCTTTGTTGGGAAAGCTAAAAAACCTCTTCATTCTCTGATCAGAGCTTTCCCTGAGGAGTTAGACCAAAGTGTATCTCAGAATTGGTGAAAGAACTCAATTCAACCAGAAAGT
Organism: Thamnophis elegans; assembly: GCF_009769535.1. Classification (NCBI taxonomy): domain Eukaryota; kingdom Metazoa; phylum Chordata; class Lepidosauria; order Squamata; family Natricidae; genus Thamnophis; species Thamnophis elegans. The sequence goes on from NC_045548.1 coordinate 35,423,281, forward strand.
GTTACTTTTGAACCAAAGCTCAGATTCGAACAACAAACACCTATTAGGCGTGTCCTGAGTCGAGAAAGCTAAAAAACCACTCCGTTTGGTGATCAAAGCATTCCCTGAGGAGCTACAACAAAGCGTATCTCAGAATTGGTGAAAGAACTCAATTCAACCAGAAAGTGTTACTTTTGAACCAAAGCTCAGATTCGAACAACAAACACCTATTAGGGGTGTTCTCAGTTGGGAAACCTAAAAAACCACTTCATTCGCTGATCAGAGCTTTCCCTGAGGAGTTAGACCAAACCGTATCTCAGAATTGGTGAAAGAACTCAATTCAACCAGAAAGTGTTACTTTTGAACCAAAGCTCAGATTCGAATAACAAACAACAAACACCTATTAGGGGTGTCCTGAGTTGGAAAAGCTAAAAAACCATTACATTCGCTGATCAGAGCTTTCCCTGAGGAGTTAGACCACAGTGTATCTCGGAATTGGTGAAAGAACTCAATTCAACCAGAAAGTGTTAATTTTGAACGAAAGCTCAGATTTGAACAACAAACATCTATTTGGGGTATTCTGAGTCGGGAAAGCTAAAAAACCACTTCATTCGCTGATCACAGCTTTCCTTGAGGAGTTTGATCAAACCGTATCTCAGAATTGGTGAAAGAACTCATTTCAACCAGAAAGTATTACTTTTGAACCAAAGCTCTGATTGGTTAGGGTTAGGGTTAGGGTTAGGGTTAGTGTTAGGGTTAGGGTTAGGGTTAGGGTTAGGGTTAGATTCGAATAACAAACAACAAACACCTATAATGGGTGTCCTGAGTTAGGAAAGCTAAAAAACCACTTCATTCTCTGATCAGAGCTTTCCCTGAGGAGTTAGACCAAAGTGTATCTCAGAATTGGCGAAAGAACTCAATTCAACCAGAAAGTGTTACTTTTGAACCAAAGCTCTGATTCGAATAACAAACATCTATTAGGGGTATTCTGAGTCGAGAAAGCTAAAAAAACCACTCCGTTTGGTGATCAGAGCTTTCCTTGAGGAGTTAGACCAAAGTGTATCTCATAATTGGCGAAAGAACTCAATTCAACCAGAGTTACTTTTGACCCAGAGATCAGATTCGAACAACAAACACATATTAGTAGTGTCCTGAGCTCGGAAAGCTCCATTTGTTGATCCGAGGTTTCCCTGAGGAGTTACACCAAATTCTATCTCAGAATTGTCATTAAAACAAAATCCAACTAGAAAACGTTACTTTTGACCCAGAGATAAGATTCGAAGAACAAACACATATTATTGGTGTCCTGAGCTCGGAAAGCTAAAAAAACACTCCATTTGGTGATCTGAGGTTTCCCTGAGGAGTTAGACCAAAGCATATCTAAAAATTGGCAAAAAAACTTAATTCAACCAGAAAGTGTTACTTTTGAAGCAAAGCTCATTTCGAACAACAAACACATATTAGTGGTGTCCTGATTCGGGAAAGCGAAAGAACCACTCCATTTGGTGATCAGAGGTTTCCCTGAGGAGTTAGACCAAAGCGTATCTCAGAATTGGCGAAAGAACTCAAGTCAACCAGAAAGTGTTACTTTTGAACCAAAGCTCAGATTTGAACAACAAAGGCATATTAGGGGTGTCCTGAGGTCGGAAAGCTAAAAAACCACTCCATTTGTTGATCTGAGGTTTCCCTGAGGAGTTAGACCAAAGCATATCTAAATATTGGCAAAAAAAATATAATTAAACCAGAAAGATTTACTTTTGAACCAAAGCTCATATTCGAACAACAAACACATATTAGTGGTGTCCTGATTCGGGAAAGCGAAAGAACCACTCCATTTGGTGATCAGAGGTTTCCCTGAGGAGTTAGAACTGTTGCTCATATATATGTGTAAACGTCTTTAGTTTTCAGAAATGTGACGATCAAATCTCCCAATAGTTATGTATCAATTAGATGACTTAAAAACACTATCACTCAATCTCAATCAATCCAGTTAGAGTTAGGTGACATGCAAGATAAATGAATGAATGAATGAATGAATGAATGAATGAATGAATGAATGAATGAAATTTTTGCTTAAATTAGAGCAGTACTGAGTTACTGACTACATTTGAACTGCACTGAAAATATTCAAAAATGATTCCAAAAATAATGATAATGATGATTGTGCAAAAATATTCAACACTGAGTGGATTTCCCATTTCTTCTGTGAGGGGATAGCTGCACCTTGTCAGCTGAGCCCCCAAATCTTGCTTTTCTATTGTCTCCTATTTTTTCTTCTCACAACCTAGGAATTTCCAATAAAGTGAATTAATCAATGATTGCTGCCATTTAGGCTATTAATTGCTGGAATCAGAAGAGACATCTTTTCTGATGTCAGGGAGAAGAAGATTTGGCTACCTCTCACCTATAGTATATGCCCATTTGTAACATCACATATTTTTTTTAAGTTTTATTATTATTTCTCATATATACATTCACAAATATACATTCTCATAAGTACTGTTAATATTTATGTGTTATCTTTTAACATTTATCACAATTCATTTAAAGGTTTAAAAATATAATCAGGGTCGCTCTCCTGCCACCCTATATATTTTAATCCAGCAAATAAATTCTGCAAGAAATCAATTTTTTCTTTGTAACTTGCTAAAAAACCCCTCAATATATCATCTCAATCTAGCTACAGTATATCATCTATTGTGTCTAAATGATGTCAAAACAGCTATTTCATTTTTTGTCAGCATACAATGCTACTGAATTTTTAAACACCTGATATTATCAAGAGGTTCTCAATCTTTCATAAAACCAGATTTTACTGAATAAATTTTTGAGGGTAAAGTTCTGTGATCTCCTTGACAAATTTTTGAACCAGTTTTTGTCAAACCTATTGGTTGATTAATTGCAAAATTCATAAAAAAATTTGCTGCTTTTCAAATAACTGTTATGTAGGCCTCATAATATATTGTAGGAAGGTCCCTTTTTCAAAAAAACCCCTGATACATCGCTAATAGAATAGGATCCCGAGGAAGAAGGCGGGGCTTAGCAGTGAGAAGACGGAGTTTCAGGCTATTCCTGAAATTCCCCTATTCCGAAGGAAATCGGACGGTCCGTTTCGGACCCACGCTGTCCCGGAGAGACAGTGAAAGATTGGAGGAGATCCAGTGACCACAGAGACGTTCGCAAAGTCTCTGGGGGGCTTGGAATTTAACCTCCATTGCCGGTTCCTTCTGGATTAGCTGTAAGCTAACCGAAACTGCAGGTTGCCCCTAAGAATGGTGTGAGTGTTTTCAACTGGTAAGCTGATTTTATTATTATGAGATATGATCCGCATAAAAATTTAAGCTAATTGAAACCAAAGAACAGAAGAATCTAGCGGCGAATTGGTTTTTTTTAATGGGTTTATGGCCATTGGGTGGTTACCCTATTTCTTAAATGCTTTAAACGCTACTTACATGGATAAAGGAAAGTTTACTTCAACATCTCCTCTGACTCTCTTTAAATGGGCTATAAACCAATTTACTATAATTTGGCTCCTTACAATTTGACACTTGCTTGGCTGTGTTGGTCTAAGATCAGATAAGATTGCACAGCTCCCAGCTTGTTTTTACTTGCAAATACCTTACAGCCTCTAAAGGAATATTAGCTGCGTCATAAACATGGCGTCTATACATGCTTCAAATGATTCGTTTCAAATGATTTTCTCCGCATTTCAAAAGTTGTTTGACACATATGAAAGATTTGAAAAAAAGCTGGACTATTTGTTGTTTAATCAAAATATGAAGAAAAAAGTGAGAACGTTGAATGTTTGAATATTCCTGAAATACAAATGAAGAATGTCAGAAATGAAGTTTCTCAACTTGCTGACACGCCGGGCGTCTGGTTTACTTCGGAGGGAGAAAGAGATGCAACGCTTGAAAGGGGGCAGCCATACAGAAGATTTATTTCAAAAGACAGAGCGCAGGAGGAATGAGAAGCATTAAAGAATCTATACTTTATGAAATATGATTTGCAGAATTTTCGATACCACCCTTGAGAATTAAAGACAAGCTGAAAAGTGCAACAAGCATAGGACAACGTTATTACATCAGAGGCATCCTAAGCAAAAAGGTGCGAAGATATTCCTGTTTGGACTTGCTTATAAAAACGTTTGGTGAACTTGTTCCACGAATGGCAATAGGACTAAGGAGGTTTTGTTATTGGAGAGACATAGGCTGATAGATGGAAGAATATAATTCAAAATTAGCTAAACCTAATTACTCTTATTTGTAATAGACATAGCTGAATAATAATTGATATTGATAGTAATGTATATAATGTGGAGTTGATATGATAAATAATAATTGGATATGAGAAGGGAAGGTTGGAAATATTTTTGGAACATATACAAAGGTTATTAATCACAATAATTATCACTATTAAAAAATAAAATAAAATATATACAGTTAAATGTTAACTAATATGGGGAAAATGTTACGATGTACGATATAATTACATAAAGAAGGGAGAATGATAATAAACTATACTGCATGGAAGATGGAATTTTTGGTATTAAATATTATGGATGTTCAGCTAAAACAGGATATGAGGATTTGATGTTAATAAAGGATTTTACAAACAAGTAAATGAAATGTCAGCATGTGGTTATTGATTAAATCTTTGGCATAGTCAAGGATGAAGGATGTTTAAATAACTGTAGTCAACTAAAAGTGGAGGTATGATGATGTTAATATGGTAAACATTTGAGTTAAGATATTTGAATTAATATGAATTAATGGAAGAGATGCACAAAAACATGTTGTAACCAGCTGATATACTTTTTTTATAATATATACCTGTGTTTTTTTTCTTTTGTTTTTCTTTTTTTCCCCCTGCCTTGTTTTTTGTTCTTTTTGTCTTCTTTGTTTTTGTTTTTGTTTTTTTTGATTTTTTTTTCTTTTCCCACCGGTGTGGGCATGTGTTGTTTAAGTAACAAAAATTATTATTATTATTATTATTTTTAATAACAATTATAGTCAAATGAAAATGGATATATGATGATGGTGACATGTATGGATATTTGAGTTAAAATGCTCGAGTTAACATGAATTATGTTTGTTGACTGTGGAAGAGATGCACAAAAGTCTTTTTGTAACCAACTGATACACTTTCTATAACATGTAAAGAAGGATGTTGTATTTGTTTTAAATTAAAAATTAAAAAATTTAAATAAAAAAAGAAAAAAGAATAGGATCCCAGCTTTCCTAAATATTTTATGCCAGGTATATAACATTTGGCTAATTTTACTATTTAGTATTGTCAAATTTTCTGAATGGACAATCAATATTTTTGAGAGATATTTTCCTTTACCTGGATACACTTTCATTTATAGAATATAAACCATTATAGAACTTATAAATTTGAGTTATTTGTTATAAACATTATAAATCCCCCCATCAATATTTTATAAATGTAGTCATCTTACACTTCTAAATCAGTACAAGTAAAGAACATAAGATATATTCCATATTTAAAATAATGATCTCATAGATCAAAGAATTGTCAAAACACCACTTTCCAAACACTATTCCTGGAGGAAGGAAGGATGACAACTTCTAGCACCATCATTCCCAAAGCGTCTTCTGAAATCCTAACAAGGTGGGAGCTAACCTGATTTCATGGGAAGTTCTATATGAAATAAGGTGGACAGTTACTATAGCTAGTCTTATTTGCTTACAGTTATTTCAAACAAGAACCTGATGATTCACCAAGTTTTTCCCCACCGTTGCTATTACTTATGTTTTAATACACCTTATAATTAATTTTCAGTATTCAAAGCACATAATTGAACAAGCTCCAATTTAAGTAATCTAAAAGTAGAATAGACAGCTAATACATGCAGAGTTTATCTTACTTCCTTTTCTAACTTTTTGAAATGCAATTCATTTTTAAATTCTAAGAGACATAGCCTATTGATTATGCATGCCAGACAATTTCCCATTAGTCAAATTCCTATTTATTGAAAGAAAAAAAAGAAAAAAAGGTATTTTTTTCCTCTTTCTTTGATAAACTAAGCTGTTTAAAATATTAAAATGTCACCTCCCAGTAACTTTATGGTTTCAGAAATCTATACTGTTTTTATTCTGGTTAGAGTTTTAAATTTATTTCATTCCAACATAATCTTTTACAATGATCTATAGTCTACTTTAAGCAGAGTTATTGAAAAGAATAAGTGGACCCTCATCCATTCTTATAATGCTATGCTACTCAACAGTCATAGCTAAGTCTTTGTTGCCATCTATTCGTTTTCAGGAATTTTGCAAACCAATTTGAAAGTCTTCAGATCTATAGAAAGATGGTATCCTTCAGTTGTAGTAGAAAATTATAGCAGACTATTTTAAGGATAAATGAACATTTTATTTTGGTTAAATACCAGATCATGAAAGCTAAAACACCAACTATAATATCAGAAAAATCTTATTAATTAATTAAATAAATAACCTACTTCTGTTGTCAAGTCTTATTATAACAAAGGCTCTTGGCTTAGGCACACAATTTAGCAATTGTGTAGACAATTTCAGGGTACTTAGGTTTGGGGGGGATATGGTAAATACTATTGATCAGAATGACCATGCTGTCTCTCTGTCAGGGATGCGGTGGCTCAGTGGGTAAGACACTGAGCTTGTTGATCAGAAAGGTTGGCAGTTCAGTGGTTCAAGTCCCTAGTGCCGCATAACGGAGCAAGCTCCCATTACTCATCCAGCTTCTGCCAACCTAGCAGTTCAAAAGCATGTAAAAATACAAGTAGAAAAACAGGGAGCACCTTTGGAGGGAAGGTAACAGCGTTCCAGGCATCTTCGGCGTTTAGTCATGCTGACCACATGACCACAGTTCTTCAGACAGCGCTGGCTCTTCAGCTTTGAAATGAAGATGAGCACCACGCCCTAGAGTTGGGAACAACTACCACAACTATGTGCAAGGGGTACCTTTACCTTTTCCTCAATAGGGAGTACAGTTCCTTCTAAAATCCACACCTCAGAAAAATATGTCTCAAGGTTTCCATTTCAGCAGAGGCACAGGGCATTTTATGGGAGAAAGAAGTATTTGACCAAAGCACTTCCCATATGCTAGGCATAAAAAAGGCCCAGCAGTATTGGGAATAAGATAATGCATCTATCTCTATCTTTATCTCTATCTCTATCTCTATCTCTATCTCTATCTCTATCTCTATCTCTATCTCTATCTCTATCTCTATCTCTATCTCTATCTCTATCTCTATCTCTATCTCTATCTCTATCTCTATCATCTCTATCTCTATCTCTATCTCTATCTCTATCTCTATCTATCTATCTATCTATCTATCTATCTATCTATCTATCTATCTATCTATCTATCTATCTATCTAGAGCCTTCTCGGTGGCTGCTCCGACCCTCTGGAACGAACTCCCCATGGAGATTCGTACCCTCACCACCCTCCAGGCCTTCCGCGTAGCCCTTAAGTCCTGGCTGTCCCGACAGGCCTGGGGCTAAAGATTTTAACCCCACTCGAATTGTATGACTGTTGTGTTTTTAATGATGTATTGTTTTCTCATGTTTGTGACTTGTTGGTCCTCCCTCCCCTTGAGTTGTGAGCCGCCCTGAGTCCCCCCAGGGAAAAGGGCGGCATACAAATAAAGCATCTCAATCTCAATCTCAATCTCAATCTCAATCTCAATCTCAATCTCAATCTATCTATCTATCTATCTATCTATCTATCTATATATATATATATATATATATATTGTGTGGGTTGCAGTTTCTGCCTTGGGGCAGTAGGAAGGTTATCCTGTATCTTGTAGTCTTTATTATCCTCCTTTGCTTTAGATTAGAAGACAATCAGGAGGCACACCCAAATAGAGCAACTTATTAAAGTTCTGCGCCATTTGGATGTCCTGTGCTAAAAAGGACGGGATATATAAATCTTCAGTTGTGTTTTTGTCTAGTTTCTCATGGCAGTTATTTTTATCTTCTGATTAGGGATTTTTTATATAGTTTTTAAAATTAATTTATAATATGACATACAAAAAAAATAAAAAGTAAATATTAGGGAAAATAGGGAAGGAACAAGGGAAGTGGATAGTGGGGGAAAGCAAAAGAAAAAGAAAGTTGTGTTTTTCTCTGATTTCTCATGGCACTTATTTTTATCTTTTGATTAAGATTTAAATCATTTTAGAGAATTGTTACAGATGTCAAAAACTGGAGCTTGAGGACTGCCCATCAGGAAGCTATTGTCCAAAATGCAATGTAGCATGGTATCTGGAAAAAATGTTAGTAAACTAGGCTGCTGCATTACAAAGATTCAATATTACACAAAATAGATTTTGAATTAGAATAGAAGAAGAAGCTAAAAAAAGAAAAAAGGGAGGAACCCCATATCTGTTGGTATGTAATCATGCTGCACATTATTCAAAGGACATAGATATTCCTCCAGAAAATATATATATTCTTTCATAAAGCTAAAAAAGAGATTAAACCTGAGGGAAGAAGAATATATACCCTACAATTAAAACACTGACATATGTTGTAACAGGAAGCCCAAAACAGTTTATACATTTCAAATTGTATCTATAGCTCTCATTGCCATCTGCTGGCTGAATTTGTTTTCTGTATGCCAGAGTGTCTAACTGCATAGGACATATTCCTTTTGTTCTCCTGGAAGACAATCTCAGAAGGGAAAATTTATAAGAGCAGCTAAAGAAGCAAATAGACATTATCTAAATGGCCAGTAATAACATTGTAAAAATAGCAGAAGGCATGCATACAGATACATGTACATGTACACGTACACGTACATACATACATATACATATACATATACATATACATATACATATACATATACATATACATATACATATACATATACATACACATACACATACACATACACATACACATACACATACACATACACATACACATACACATACACATACACATACATATATATATATGTTTGTGTATGTATGTATACAAACTACAAATTAGTCTGAGGATTAAACAAATTAGTCTGAGGATGGTAGGCGGAGCTAAGGCCCTGGGCGGAGCCAATACGTTTGAGAAACCTCCTTCCAGAACACTGAGGTGAACTGGACACCCCTATCAGAGATGATGCGATCAGGCACTCCATGTAGGCGGTAAATGTGGGAAATGAAGAGTTTAGCTAGTGCTTTAGCGGAAGGAATCTTGTGGCAGGGCACAAAATGAACTTGCTTCGAAAACAAATCAGTAACGACCCAAATGACGGTGTGCCCCTGGCTCTCGGGGAGTTCAACAATAAAGTCCATAGAGATCTCCTTCCAAGGGGCAACAGGTCGGGCAACGGACTGGAGCAATCCCTGTGGTTTCCCTGGGGGGCGTTTCGCGGTTGCACAAACGGGACAACTTGCAACATAAAGTTCAATGTCCTTTTTCAAAGATGGCCACCAAAATTGTCTTTTCACTAAATGTAAAGTCTTTACAAAACCGAAATGACCCGCCAACTTGGAGTCGTGAGCCCGTTGGAGGACAATGGGGCGAAGGGATGTGGGGACATATAATTTGGCGCCAATCCATGGCAAGTCATCCCTCATTGTGCACTCATCCTGATGCTCCCGGAACCAGTCATCCTGGGGAAGGGCGAGTTTGAGATCAGAAAGAAAATCTTGAGGCACGTCAACTTTCGCACGTGCCTGTTTGCGAGTAACCACCGGAGCCGCCAGGCTGGAAGTAGGAACCACAGGTTGCACGATGCTCAGTTTAGAGCAGTTGTACTGTGGGAGGCGGGACAAAGCATCTGCCATGAAGTTCTTCCCACCGGGGATGTACTTGAGTGTGAAATTGAAACGGTTGAAATGTTGGGCCCACCGCATTTGCTTGGGGGAGAGTCGGCGCGGTGTTCTCAAAGCTTCCAGATTCTTATGGTCAGTCCACACCTCGAAAGGGTGCTTAGCGCCTTCCAGAAAATGCCGCCAAGTGGTCAGGGCCCATCGTACAGCAAAAGCCTCTTTCTCCCAAACCGCCCAACGTCTTTTGGTGTCTGTGAGTTTGCGGGAGGTGTACGCGCAAGGTTGCAAGTTACCTTGGTCGTTGGATTGCAACAAAACGGCCCCAACGGCGACGTCGCTGGCATCAGCTTGGACGACGAAAGGCTTGTCCAGGTCGCGATGCTTCAGCACTGGTTCCGCAGCAAAAAGGCGTTTCAGCCTTTCGAAAGCCGCCTGACAGTCCATGGTCCAGTCAAGAGGTTTGCTTGGCTTAGGTTTAGGACCACCTTTGGATTTCAGCAAGTTAGTTATAGGAAGCGCAATTTTGGCAAAGGAAGGAATGAACTGACGGTAGAAATTAGCAAATCCCAAAAATTTTTGCAATTGTCGACGAGTTCTAGGCGCGTCCCACTCAGTGACCGCCCTCACCTTTTCAGGGTTCATCTCAATGCCGGCTGGAGAGATGCGATACCCAAGGTAGTCAATCTTGGTTTGGTGAAACTCACACTTGGATAATTTGGCATAAAGATCAGCAGCTCTGAGTTTTTTCAAAACAGTGCGCACAAGTGCGACATGTTCGTCATAGGAGCGAGTATAGATAAGGATATCGTCCAAATATACGATAACTCCTTTGTAGAGGTGGTCATGCAAGATGTCATTGATTAATTGCATGAAGACTGCAGGGGCCCCCTGCAGGCCAAAAGGCATGACCCGGAACTGGAAGCATCCAAGAGGGCAGTTGAAAGCAGTCTTCCATTCATCCCCCTCCTTTATGCGTACCCTATAATAAGCTTCTCTGAGGTCCAATTTAGTAAAAATGCGGCCCTTCCCCAATTGGGCCAACATGTCCTTCATTAATGGAAGCGGGTATACATTCTGAGCTGATATTCCGTTCAGGTTTTTAAAATTAACACATAATCTGAGAGAACCATCCTTCTTTTCACGGAAAAGCACAGGGGCAGCAACTTTGGGGCGAGCAGGTTCAATGAATCCCCGGCTCAAGTTTTTATCTATGAAATTTCGCATTTCCTCCATCTCCCTGGGTGACATGGAATATATTTGGGGTTTTGGTAGCTTAACCCCGGGTAGAATGTCAATGGAGCAATCAGTAGGCCTGTGGGGCGGAAGCTTGTCGGAAGACTTCTCACCCTCAGGTCCCAATACACTTTAGGAATTTTTTCCTCTCCTTCAATCCTCTCCTGCCCTCTGGCGGCCACCTCAGGATCGCAATTAACAGGTTTATCGGGAACACCCTCCCCTTCCGGGGGCTGAGCTGTACGAATGCGTAACCAGCCTTCCCTCCAATTTATGCGAGGGTTCCATTTCCGAAGCCAGGGTAGGCCCAAAATGAGAGGCCTGTCCATCACCGGGGCCACAATGAAGGAGATGAGTTCAGTGTGGGAGCCCATTTTCATTTCCAAGGGCTCAGTAAAGAAATGAGCGGGTCCCCCCCCCCCGCAATGGACCCATCTATTTGGCAAAAGACAATGAGGGTTTTTAAAGTACGTAATTTGAGGCCCAACTTCTCCACCATAGCAGGATTGATCATTGACCGGGAGCACCCTGAGTCAAGCAAGGCGTGTAGGGACTCCGGTTTCCCATCGGGCAGCACTTTTAACTCTATGGGGATTAGCATGGGGCCCTTGTTTGAACTCACCCAGCGAGGCGATGTGTCATCATCTGAGTCGTCAGAAGAGGTGGGGGAGGCGTCCGCTTCTCCCTCCAAGGCGTGGCTGAAGCGAGGGGGTCTGGAATCCATAGCAAAGGCAGCTTCCTTCTTCCTCTTGTCCGAGGACTTGCCAGATTTCTCCTCCCGCTTGGATGGGGGTTGGGAGGTTGTTGGTAATTTAGCACGGCAGTCTGGGGCGCGATGGCCTAATTTCCCGCAACGGAAGCACGTTATTGGTCTGGATCTCCCCTCACCCTTCCCTCCGAAAGGGGCTTTCCAGCTAGGGGGTGGTGGTTTTTGCAGCTTGCTCCTTTCTTTTGCGTCTCTCCTCTTTAGCGCAACGGAGCCTGGCCAAATCCAGCTCAATGTCAGCAGCGTGCTCAAACCAAATAGTTAAGCGTCTGGGGAGATTTCGATTGACACATTGCTGATAGATATCTTCATCTAGGCCCAAAGCAAATTTGTCCAAAAGTGCCTCCTCACTCCACCCTCTCATGTACTGAGAAAGGTGTTGAAACTCTTGAATATACTGGGCCACCGGTCTGTCGTCTTGTTCGAGGGTTATAAATTTCAACTTGCTTTTTTTTTCAGTAAGGGGGTCATCAAAGCGCCTTTTGAAGGCCTCCATAAACCTATTAAAATTCCTCAGGGGGGGGAAGCTGACTGATGTAAACCAGCACTCCAGTCAGACGCTTCGCCGTCCAAGGATAGTAAAATCATTCTTATCCTCATAGTATCTGATTCAAAATCTGGGCCGTAGATTTCCATGTAATTAAAGATTTGCATGATAAAAGACCCCAGCTTCGCAGGGCTTCCATCATATCTCACAGGCAAGGGTGGAATCTTGGCCATTCTGCGTCTCCTGGGAGGTGGGCCCCCTACTCTGGCAAAAGCCCCAGCTGCAGGGGGTGAGTCAGCTCGAGGGGGGGGTGAATCAGCGCGTGGGTTTTCTCGGCCCCAGCCCCTCCTGACCTCTTCATCTTCCCCACCTATTTGCCCAAAGTACCTTTGTCCCCAGTAATCAGGTAGATTTCTCTCCTGGGGTCTCCTTTCGTCTCCCGCCTCCAGCGGTCTTTGTTGGGGTCTTCTTCTGGTAACCCCCGCATCCCAGCTGGCCCCTTCCTCTCTTTGTCCTACCGAGGTAGACCACCTGGGGGGAGGTGGATCAGCCGGGCTTGATATCTGCAGTTGACACAAATCTTCATGAAGCGAGAGTTCGGGGGGAGGACGTTCTTCCTCAGCAGGGAGTTCTGCCTCCTTTTCTTCTCTGGCTGGCGAACACATTTGCACCCTCCACGGTAGATGTTGATCTCCTGGAAAGGTGGGTTTGAGACTTTGTTATTGTCAGCACCTCTCCATTTAATAATTAGGAAAGAAGACCATGAGACTCCATTTGTAGAAAATCAAATGTACTTTTACTAATTAAAAATGGTTAAAGAGCGGTTGCATAGCAAAGTCTGGTTAATTAGGCGCGAAAGCAGTTGATATATAGAATAGCCCATTCCACACCCCCTGGCATCATAGGCCTAGTCCAATCATAAGTCCTTCAAGTGTCAGGTGTGAGATAACTTCAAAAGACATCACGAAGATGGAATGTCGGTGCCGTTAACCCAGGTGGGAAACATCCACGCATGCGTAGTACGTCCATCCAAAGACCTCCAGAATCTTCCTCCAGCACAATAAGTAACCCCACCCAAATACTATGCCCTCCCTCCCCGTTTCAATGGCAGCTGAAGCAACAGCAAAGCAGAAGCTGACACAAACATACATTCATGCAATTACAAACTGAGTAAGAAGGAAACAGTGTTTTAAGGTTGTGTATTGTTATAGAGGGAAATATGGCACTGTTTTCCTGTGGGGTAATTTATACATATTCATATACATATACATACACATACACATATATGTGTATTTATGTATGTACACACACACACACACACATACACACACACACAATATTACAAACTGAGTAAGAAGGAAACAATGTTTTAAGTTTGTGTATTGTTATAGAGGGAAATATGGCACTGTTTTCCTGTGTGGGTAATTTATTTAAAAAAGGAATATCCACAAAAGAAATAAAAGATTCAATAACCTATGATAAGATTTATCTGAAAAAAATATAGCCAGAACTCAGCCTTGCTTGTGTGAGTTTACAGAAACATACGAGCAAGACTAAATAAACTGCTGTTACATCTATATTACATTTTACTAGTGCCAGCAATACTATTCAGCTCATTAATGAGCTAATTTTTCTGTTAAGATTGTCATTTATATTACAATTGCTATTCATCTATTAAAGATCCCATTGCATGTCTAAACGCATTGCAAACAATGACTAATTAGCAGTTGCTAGCAACACTGAAGATTTATTTAACTTCCAGATGGACTTTCTATCTCTGCCATAGAACGTAATTTCATATCTGGATGCATGAAAATTGCACTTAGAATGTGAAAGTAAAATTGGATGCTTAAATGATGGTAATAAGCCTTCTGTTGTTACATGCTTTCTAGAATATTGATTTAAATAGGCAGCACACTAATAAAAGTTCACTCTGTGGGATTGGCTATATCCATCTGCAGGCTGACCTACATCTCACGTATTTCCTGGTAGGAAGACATTTATAGAAATGTTGACTCTGAGATAAATACCAGCTGCTGTTAAGTCACCTATAGCTTTTCTCACATGGAAACTATTGCATATTACCTCCTTCACAGAAGGTAACCATATGTGGAGCAGAGGTTTTATTGTAGCAATCTTTGCTTATTTTGCACTTATAAAGTTTGTATAGTTTACAGTAATGCCTTTGTATAAAACTAGTCTTCACTATTATACTGTAATACAGTAGACATCGCTGAATAGCACTACAGTCAAGCTCAAAGGTTCTTTGAAAGGCCCTGTCAATTGATGAATATATTACAATACCGACTGCAGTTGAATAAGAGGGTAGAAGAAGCCACAGGAGTTCAATAAACTACTGGGTGAGAATGCCAGAAACATTTTCAAAGCTTAGAGAGAGACTTACTGGCTTCATATCATCTCCTCAAGACAAGCTTAGGCTTAAATCATGGCTGCATCATCATTAGTGTTTTCCCTCTTAATCAGGGAGCATTGAATAAGAGCGGCAAATTATGTAAAATATTTCCCAGTTCGTTAAACATTCATTCAGAAAATCTGATTGGGCAGTTCAGGATGATTTGGGCAAGGCCCCTCCTGTCAGTTCCTATCAGCATCTACTACCTTGTTGCTGTTATTTCTTAAGCAGCTGGACACAGCAGTGCCTGGGAAGTACTGCTGAAAGCTAGAAATAGCAGAACAGAGGAATGAGTGCATGCAAAAGGGATTGAAACAATATATCAGGACAGAAAAGGTCCACTTCCCCATTTCTTCTCCTCATTGCCTCCTGAACAGAACAAAGATGAATCTGTAAAACAACACTTGTTATTTATATAAAGAGAATTCCTAGATAAGCATCGTGTTTGTGACTTTACTCTGCAATATTCTCCCTCCCTCCCTCCCTCTCTCAATTTTATTCAACCTGGATTACAACCAACAGTCCAAAGAAGGGTTAGAGTAGTGGTTCCCAATATCCCAGTTGAAGGGAGGAGGGAGAAACTGCCGGCCAATCAGATGTGTTCCCACTAAGAATCATGGGACTGGCAGAGTCTCTCTCTCTCTTTCCTGTGGGCTTTGCTGCTGGGTGGTTGCAGGGAGAGCTGCTCTGTGGGGAGACAGAGTGGATGGCTCCTAAGGGAAGCCCATCAATGAGGATACAGAACCAGGACCCAAATTTAAGTAAGAAATTGTTAGATTTACAGTTATTTTCGTCTGTGTTTTCCCAGGCTGTTTTATACAAGACTTTTCCTCTCAAAGCAATCTGGGGCTGGGCCACGCATGTGTAGGCCTTGCCAGACCTGTGTGATTCACCTCTACCTACTAAACAACCAAAGCATTTCCTTACTAAGCTGCAAGTTAAAACCGAGTGGGTGAGTAGGGGGGACATAGGTTACAACCCCCCTTTCGTTCATGACAATCTTATTATTCATAAATTAACCTAAGAATGTTTGTTAAATTTCCTGTTTTCTGCACCACCTTTTTAATAGTTATTTCTTTTAATAATTTGCATCATTTCATATGTTTTTCTCACATTCATCTCTTTTAGTCACAAACTCTATGCATAAAATGAGTAGTGCAGTAGTGCTTGTTTAAACCAAGTTAATAGCCTTTTAGGCTTCCTCTGCGTGATAGTTCACTTTTGATTAGTAAGAATTATATGTCACAGGTGGGGGGGGGTATCAGAATTTTAGAGATGCTTAGGTGGGGCATGGCCAAAAAAAGGAACCACTGAGTTAGAGAAAGCAGCAGCTAAGAGATAAGGATGTGACTGGGGAATGGTTGCATACATGTCAACAGCTTGACATATTGAAGGAGGAGGGCAATAAAGCTGGAGGAATCAATTAATTGCTTTCCTTGCTGCATGTACATCAGAATATCACTGTTTGGTATTGACTCAAAACAGATATGATGGAGGAAGAATGTAAACCATGGGAGCAGCAAATTTCTTCCCACTATGATTTACTGCCAACTTATAGTTGGATGGATAACACTTTTACCTAACAACAAGGAAGGCCAAAGAGCTTTCCATAGAGAAAATTAAGGAATTATGTGACCCTCGCTGCTATTTGTATAGCATTATTAGTATCTCACTAAACAATGATTAACAAGAGTTCATCTATTTGCTACTTGTCCATGTCAGGCCACCAGTTCTCGAATATGTGAAGCAAATTTGCCACCCCTTGGCAACAGGTGGCAAATTTTGTTCACACATTGAAGAAAGTTCCACTTGGTTTCCTATCCTTGTTCATGTAGCTGGGATCAAGAAAGTAACTTGACTACTGCAGGTGCAGTGTGACAGACATATTAAACAAAAGAAAGGCATATATTTTGGATATATTAATCATGGTTGAACTTCTGGGGGCAGTACTTTTTATAACTTTTTATTACCTTCATTGTCATTTTTTTCTATTTGGGATGTGATTTTAATATAATGGTTTGGGAGGGTTTTTGGTCAGGAAAAACCCACCCCTGCCTCCAAAAAGAAGCAACATAAGTGGTAAACATGGCCATCCTCAAGTTCCTCCTTTTTGTCAAAACTGTGAAAGCAGTATTCTGCTATTGTGCCACAAGTTCTATCCAACTGGAACATATATAGGGATTAAACGTCATGATGCAGACTTCAAATGAATGGGACGTGTCACAATGCCACTTTTATCAGACCAACATCTTTGACCCCACCTCCAATGGTTCAAAAGATGCAGTTCCACTGAAACATACTCATGATAATTACTAAACTTTAACCCTTTCTTCATGTAGAACTGGATGTCAGGAAAAAAACTTGTACTCTTCCGAGACTTTATTGTACAGCTTCTCCAAATTGTTCAGGTATGTATCTTGTATTTGTTTGGCTGTCCACCTTTTTGAGCATCTTACTGTAATGGGACTATCCCATGCATTGATAATATATTTGTGGGTCTACTTCTCTGCAAACCATTGCATTTGGTATCACTTCTCTTGTGCCAGAGATCTAAGCATGGCCAGAATGTGGCTGGATGCATGTAGATAAGGTCTAAACAAACTGGTTTATCATGAATGGTCATCATTATTTTAGTGCAATACAACACAGCCACATGCAGTGGATGTTAAGACAATGGAGAAAATATGTATATATCTTAGCCAATCTTCTACATGTGTCTTTTGATATATCCAGAGGATTGGGTAGTATCCATAATTTCTAATGCAATGTCATCATTTAAACTATCAATAACACATCGTGATTTTGCTTCCCTTTCCTGACAGCATTTATTTGGGCACACATTCAGTTCATTCGCTAAGTATTTTTTTCTTTGTTTCTTTTTAAATAATGATGATTATCTTACCAAGTTTGGATTGCTAGGGAAGTTGTCAAGGTTTTAATCCCAGCACTAGCCCAAGTTTGTGCTACAGCACTGCAGTGATTAGAACGTTTCCTAGGAATTCTACAAATCTTCACCACTTACTTGTGATATATACTAAGTTTAAAAAGGCTCCATAGGCAAATTAAACAGCAACAATTTCAGTGAAATCTAGGCAATGACATCAGCAAAATGTATGCAAAGCATGCTTCTATTTGATTATCTAAACCATCATTATCTTCAGATGAATATTTTATTTTTTTATAATTTGGATTTAAATTGCCCTGAGAGAAAAGACAAAAGTTTATGTCAAACACTGTTTCACAAGCATGCATTGAAGCACATATGTTTATTCACCCAAACAAAACTGAAGATTTTTCCCCCAGCCCTCATTTTTTTAAAATTTCATTTAAATTTGTGAACAATTGAGTCTACAACTTAACAGCTTGTGTACTTAGGTATCTCCAAAACACTCATTTCAATAGACTTTTTCACACTGATATTCACCAACAGTATCACAAAAGTTGTCTTTTAAAAACATAACTGTATGCAACAGTAATTCTAGAAACACTAAAGGGAAAAAGCATAGCAATGTCCAGTTACAAGAAAAAAGTGCACATTACTTTGTCACAACCACAGTCATTACTTGAAAAACTATATGTAACAAGTAGATAGAAAATATCACCGGATGCCTTAAACTCATTGTTAAAAAACCAAAGTACATAAAAAATTGTACACAGAAATAAGGCAAATTTAGGAATGCACAAGGAACTTGTTATTTAACAAAAGCTAATCAACAAAACAGATATTACATAAGCCCGAAGTAAAATACTTCTCTCTAAATACATAAAAATAAGCTTTCCTTAGCACACAGCAAACACCACTGATGTGTATTTGACATCCTAAATAAGAAATGGGGAGGGGGGAGGGGAGGGAGAAATTCAAGGGAAGTAAATTTTATTTAAATGGCAGTTTTATCATTTACCATTTTTTGTACAACTTTTCGTTTAGCATAAGCACTATAAAATCACATCAGAAGTGTCAATGGCCCTTTTCAGTTACATATTCATTTAGAAAGAAAGAAAAGAAATATACACAAGAGTGCAAATTTTCCGATTGTCACTTGCAACCTCTTCACATTCAGTCATCTACATTCATTCACTACCAGAAGGATTTGTACAAGACAGCAGCAGCAATCCTGGAGTTAAATGAGCTGGCTTGTAGGAAATCCCTTTAAAAACAAAATTAATGATATGTCTTTTGAAAATATCTCTCACATCTTCATCAACTACTAATAAGTTGCAACTCATTATGAAACAGAAGCAAAAATGCTATGAAATCTGCTTCCTGCAGAATTAAGTCTACAAATGTTTGATAGGAAACTACAAGGGAATGACCCGCTCTGCATGAAAAATATGCCTTGAGGACAGAGGTGAATTGGAGAGGGGATTAAAATTTCATTGAGGAGGATTTAACAACGGCTCCTCAAAACTTCATTTGAAAAATCAGTGAAAAATTTACCAAAGTAAAAATGATCAATTTAGAATGTGAACCGGCCTTTTTTTCTTGTTTTTTTTCCTATAAAAATTACATTTTATTTAAAATACAAGATCCTTTTCATTGCATCCTGTTAATATCAGGGCTTTTGGCAACATTTTGCCATATAATGCAGCTTTGAGTCCACTGAATTAGGAGCACATTCCATTAATATTGCACTTGGATTCTGAATCAAATTTGAAACCTCAGTGTATATCTGTTGTTTCTGTCCATGTTAGAATGGGTTAACACTTCTACTTACTTTTTTTGCTATTGATGCTGACACATGAAAACAAACCAAATTGGTATTACAAAGGATCTTAAAAATGTCAGAGATCCAAGTTCGCTTGGAGAATCATAACACACCGAGTACACTGAGAACAGTGTGGCATAATGGAAATTAATTTGTCAACAAGACCGCAGCACATGAAAAGATCTGCTCTGAAATATCAAAATGTCATCAGTGGAAATTCTATGATAAAACTAGATCAGCAAGATAATAATGTGTGTCTCAGTTCTGCTGCAAAATAAGGTTTTCCAGTTCATCTGCAGAACGTAATAAAAATGCTGCTGATTCTCTATATCCTGCAACCAGTTGCCGTACTGCATTAATTTCAGTTGGACTCAGCTGAGGTCTAGAGCTGGTATTGCTAGAAGACCCGGAAGTGCTTGCTAGCTGCCTCTTCATACTGAGATCAGTTGGACCTGAGAAAGAGAATTAAAAATAATGAAACGTCAAGATAACCTCATGGATTCAGAGACTTAAAAGGTCTTTGGAAAATTAACTAAACTTCCTGTTCAGTGAAGAGTATGCAATGTAGGATGCTCCTATATTATCATTCTTTGCCTGATAAGATGCCTTTCTATTCATGCAGGTCCCAAACCAAGATGCCATTTTCCATTTCATCTGTTTATCCTATAGCAGGGGTGTCAAACTCAAGGCCTGCAGACCAGACCTGGCCCGCAGAGCTGCCCTCGAAACAGCGGAGAATCCTGCCGGCAGTGCCTCTGCCAGCAAAAATGGAGCCCGGGAGGACCAGGTGTGGGCTCCATTTTCACTGCCAGAGGGCTGCAGGACAGCAAGCTGACCATGCCCATCCCAGCAACACCCACTCAGCCCCCTGTGGCTAACACAAGTTTAATGTGGTCCTCAATGAAATCAAGTTTGACATCCTATCCTGTAGTCATATGTAAAGAGAGGGCTGGACAGAAAAATCTTTACTTTTTTTACTAAAAAATGAGTTTTTACGTTTATCTATTCAATTTTCCCCTATTATTTTGGCTTGCTGTTATGCCCTTAAGCATAGTAACTGTTAAATTTATATTCATTTTTCATCTAATAAGGATATTTAAGCTGCTTTTTCTGTACTGTTGACTACTTCTTTTTGACAAAAGTAAATTTAAAAATTAAATTAAGCAATACCTCTATGCAGCTGTTACCCAGGTTATTTATTTCTGTGTCTAAAACATAGTCTCTACTTGACATAGTATTCCTACTAAATACACATTTGAAATGGCTGCTTTTGTTCTGTCAAAATATCCAAATCACATTTTATCCACCTTGACAACAAGGATTTCTTTGAATTCACTGTATGTAAATCAATATATACTGGTGGATGCATTATCTCCCGAACCAATGACTCCATGCAAAAAGAGTTAGCTGGTCTGGCATAATATACCCACCATAACAAACTCTAGCAACTGGTTAATAATTTTCTAGCTGCAATCAAGTCAGCTGCTTAATAGTTTCAGCCCTCGGGCTGCCATTCAGGGGAGATCACCACACCTGTTCAGCCATGCTTACACGCCACCAATGCTGCCATGTTGATGTTGACTCTCTGATGTTGGCGGAGCCTGTAGCTGCATGTGGCTCTGCAAGGCTTCCCTCACTATTCTGCAGAGTAACTCTTCTACTTGGGTGCAACTGCCTCCTCAGAAGTAACTCTTCTACTCAAGTGCAACTGCCTACTCTGATGTAACTCTTCTACTCGGAAGCAGGAAGGAGGCTATGATGACACTGAGTGGGGGTGTGGCTGAGGGTGTGGGTCATGGTGATTGGTGATGGTGGTTGGGTGTCATCTGGGTGGAGTTGTGGGTGGATCTGGGTGGGGTAATGGTATATATATGAGTGATGGTGTTAACTTGGTTAGAACTAACTTGGATTTGCTTTGTATCATTATCATTTAGTGCTGGTTATCACATAATATTAGATAGAAATAAAGGTTTTCACCAAACAAACTGACTCTCTGTATTCAACGTGAACGCCAGAACGTGACAAATAGTCTATTCTAGGCTTTGTTCATAACTGAAAACAGACCGACTGGTGTCTGATTTTCTGAAACCAACTTTCTTTCTTTGTCAAAAACTAGAGTGTGCCAAGTGCACAGATAAACTGAGGACAGCTTATTCATATATTAAGTCACTTAGCTTTTACATTCTCACCAAACTAGATTCAACTTTACAGTCCTGTCAGCACACTCTATACTGCGGAATCATCAATAGTGACCAATTAGTTGATCACTCTGTTGCCTACTGAACTTGAATCATAGGAGTACTATATGCAAAACTGTGTTCTAGTTTCAAAAATTATACTGGGGATGAATTTGCAAATGGATGGAAGGTAACAACTGGGAACCATATCATCCATTGAATGTACCAAAGTGAAAGCCAAAAAAATATATATCCTGAAAAATCAATTTTCTATTTTATCCAAGGTCATTTGAGAAGAAGTTCTGTTTTTTTTCCCTAAAATGCAAATATTGGGTTACCAAGGTTAATGCAGTGCACAATGGTAAGATGCCTAATATTTACTACGTTGATGATTTCATCTGTTTTCAGAATTAATCCTTTGTCCATTTTCTTAGGCAAAAATGAAGAGATTCTAATTCCTTATAAGCTCAGCAAACGTGTACATCCCTTTAGTTGGTCCATGAAAATAATAAAGATTTCATTTGATCTGAAAATCTGTTTATGTAAATGTGAAATTGTTTCACAATAGTTTTAACAAAAAAATAAAATTATCAGAATAAACTCTACTTTTCCATTTTATATGCAACCTAATAAGCAAATCAAGTTACACTCTTCTATAGAGTAAAACATTTGCTAAACAAAAAGAACTGAATAACTTTCAATTTCTCTTTCCAAATTCCACTTCTTTCTCAGAACTAAAATAGGGAAAAAAATCCAGAAGCTTCACAACTCTAGGATTCCAGCCCACCTCATGAACCATTCTTATTTTCAATACAAAAGCAAATATATGTCAGGCCTGCAACCATGTTCCTTTTGGATTTTTGGCCTGCCACATTTCTATTCCACTATGCTGTTTCTATAGTGGGGAATTGGGAGGGGGGATAGTACGGAGTAGAATGTTATGTAGCCAAAATAAAATTCCTTTCTAGATTGCCAAGGTCATCCTTTGTCTTGGCACCTCTGCACCTGACCGGAACTGGATGGGTGGAACTGCCAACATGGCAGTGGAAGATTGGACCATGTGATGAACTTATGGGTGGGGGGGGGGTATCATGAACTTTAACTTGGGTGGGAAAAATTGAGAAGCTTCAGATTTGGGTTTTCCCAGATGTGCCAGCATAGCTCTCTTACTAAATTGGAAGTTTGAGCAGTACTTTGTCTTGATTTAATTTGGATGCTATATGGAACACTGACAATATACATCTCTATTTACATATACTACAATTTTCTGCATTTCTATTATTAGTGGCATTGCTCCGTCCTCTGTATCTAGAACCAGAGGGCATACAATGCTGTTATATTTATGAATTATTGAAGATTTCAGCATGCCAATGCCAGTAAGGGAAACTATTTAGAAATCACATCTAAGCCATTGAGAGCTTCTAAAATGGCAAAGTGGAATATAATGTAAATCGTCATTATAATGGAATTGCTGCAGAAGACATATTTTGATTTAACAGCAAATTAATGGACCACTTCAAGTGCTTCATAAAAATTGATGTTAAAACTGATCTCCTTGGCCAGGGCACTCTGTTTTATGGTTTAAGAGCCAAGAGAACAGCAAAATAGTATAAAGTTTAATATATCATTGTGGATATTGCTTTAAAAAACACTTTCAAACATAGCTCTAACACAAACAAAAATAAAAACATAATAAGTTGGCTTAGCCTACTTTTTTGACCAGTTTCATTTAAGAAAACATATCTTCAGGGTCTTTCAGAAAAGCAACAAGGTGGGGGCCAATCATATCTCATTGGGATGGGGGATGTTGCATAGACAAGAATCCATCAGAGGTAACCCAAGTCTAAAATTGTGCAAAACTGTTTGGACTGCTGCATTCTTAACCCACTGAAGCTTCCAGATATTCTTCAAGGGCAGTCCCATGTAGAGCACATTACAATAGACCAGATGCAAGGTGACCAAAGGGTGGTCTCACACTTCCTATCTCTGAGAATGGCATGCTAGTCCAGGAATGGGCATAAATGGCACACAACTCATAGTTATGTAAAGCCTCCTGAGCACAATTTCCAGGAGCAAGAATTGTGAGTCTGCAACCCTCAGATTACTCATTGGGTCAGTCTGAGGCATGGTACCCCAATTTATAATGGTAATTCTTCATAAGCCAAAGAGCACCTAATCTAGATCCACTCTGTCTTGCTAGAGTTCAGTTTTAGCCTGTTGCTCCACATCCAGACCTCAACAGCCTCCATGCATCAAGATAAGATGGCCATAGCATTGCTTTAACTCACCATGGCAGAGATACATAGCTAAATATCAACAAAAATATTTCAGGTTTTAAATCAATATGTTGTATCATCTTTTCCGGTCACATATGTATTTTAGTCCAATATTTTTGCTTCTACGCAAGTCCACAACATATGATAGTAAAGGCATATATAGCTAAGTATCATTAGCATGCTGATGATATCTCATCCCGTGGGGATGGATGATCTCCCACAACAGATTCATGTAGATGTTAACCAGGAGTGGAGAAAGCGTTGTCCTTTGAGGGAACCCGCAAAGCAGGGGCCAGCCGTCAAACCTCTTGCGCTGATCAACATCATTTGCAAATGTTCTTGGAAGAGGAAAGTAAACAACACAGTGCCTCCAAACCCAGAGTCATTCCAGAAGGATACCTTGGCCAATGGTTTGAAAGGCCATTGAGAGGCCAAGTAG
Organism: Thamnophis elegans; assembly: GCF_009769535.1. NCBI lineage: Eukaryota > Metazoa > Chordata > Lepidosauria > Squamata > Natricidae > Thamnophis > Thamnophis elegans. Next base: position 35,447,539 of record NC_045548.1, read on the forward strand.
TATGTTGTGTAACTCCATATTCAAGTCAAACATAACTAAACACCACTTAGTACAATGGTGTAATCTGAGTATTGTAGACTCACAATTCTAGCTCCTGGAAATTGTGCCCAGGAAGTTTTGCATAACTACAAGTTGTGTGCCAGTTATGCCCATCCCCGGACTAGCATGCCATTCTCATATATGGGAAGTGTGAGACAACCCTTTGGTCACCTTGCAGCTGGACTATTGTAATGTGCTCTATATGGGGCTGCCCTTGAAGATCCATAGGCATAATTTCCCTTATATTTGAATTTACACTTAATGCTTGATTAATTTAGAGAGGATATTATGCAGGCAGATCCGCATGTTACTATTGGGAACAAATACCAATAATTCACAGGCTGACACTCATTGCTTTAAGTTTAAAGAGCCATCACTCTATTCTCTCTTTCTCTTCTGTGTGCAGAAGTCCAACCTCATCTAGAATAGCAAATTATACCTGAAGTTTAAGTAAGAAATCTTCTCTGTCACATCCTTTTCAGTGCTGAAGGAATTTTATTTCACTTGCCATCATTGAGGTAACTTAGTCATTTATATTGCAAGTAATTACTGCCTATGTTTTATGGATTCATTGCAGTTACAGAGAAATCATATACGTTTGGAAGTGAAACAGTTCTTGTTTTAACTAAATCATTCAAAATGCTACAAGCACTGTGAATCCTCTTCAAAAATTAGGCATTCATTTATCATATTAACTGCTGAGTAAATCTGACATTAAACACACTGCTGGACAAATGATTTGCAAATTTTAACAGGAAGTAGTTATTGCTCCATAAATTACTTGTTGGCGTCATCAATTACTTAGAATTCTAAAATGCAAGTCAGAATAAGATACATGCTTATTTCACTGAAAAAGCACAGACAGCTTAGGACTAGCAAAGCCATGTCTAAGTTACTCCAGCAATCCAGCAGCTAGTATTTGACAGCCAGTTTAAGATTCAATGGCCTATCCAAGACATTAAGTCCTAGCAAATTTAATCGTTATTTCTAATTGGTTTAAAAAGCAGTACTTCTTATATTAGTACAGATAATTATTATTTTTTTTAAAAATAGAACACTGCTTCAAGATATGGGAGAGGGAAATACTGTAATTAACATTGGTCAGTTCTAAAGATGGAAACTGCATCATTAAATGAGGAAAATGTTCTCTCACTTTTCTTGAAAATCATATATCGCACATTACAGGAAAACTCTGAGCAGTTCATAAGCAAAGATACATTCAGCTTTCAAATCAGAGGAGGAATTATTCTCTTTCAAATGCCACGCAGATTGTGCTATTAAGACCCCAATCATCTAATTATGAAAGGTATGTAAAAGGAACTATTTATTTAATAATTTCAATGACAGGTTGCATTTTAGACTGCATTTTGCTTTCAATCATTTTAATAAATATTTACAATGCTATGAAGTAATAAAAGAACTCAGTAACTCTCTAGCAGCTGTCCAGATTCAGGATGTTCCCTGATGATTTGTCAGAAGAAATTACTTGAGAACTGCATTGGAGAACCACTGTCATCAGCATAAATATAATCTCAGGACAGTGACTGAATGGATGGATGAAAGAAAAGGAGTTCCACTTTCTCATTCTTGAGAACCCTCTTCCTGCTTCTTTGTAGAAGTGTTTGAAGCAAGAATTAGAAGGGACCTTGAAAGTTTTCTAGTCCAACTCCCCCCCTCCCCTCCTCGGCTCAAGCAGGAAACTCTATTTGTTACTTCAGACTGTCCAATCTCTTCTGGAAAGAGTAAGTAAGCAAAACACCTCAACTCCTTCCTTTCCAAAATCCCAACAAGCTACTGAAAGCCTATTAATGTTTCCACTGTGGAGGTATTTGGGGATGTCTTGATTATTATTTTACTCACCTAATTTGAGTATATATCATAAATAGAAAAATAATTGTTGTGACAAACACACGTCAATAATAAGTCAATATGTACTTAAACAGATAAAGTAAATGATCCCAGGCAGGCAAAAAAGCAGTGAAAGCAGGAATGACTCCCTCCTTTTCTGTTGGCATCCCCATTGTCACTGCTTATGAGAAGCTGGCAGGGAGCATCGGAAATCATGATTATATAACCCCAGGGATGCTGATACGACCACAAGTTTGCAAATAATATTGGTCTGAACATTATGGAAATTTCAATTCCACAGAAGTAATAGTAATATAATTCATTTTTATGAATTCTTTAATGTGCAGATTTACTTTGATTCAAAATTTGTTATGGCATAATGCATCTTTTGGGCTAAGTTGAGTGTACAAACAGAACAGACTAACAGATAAACACAATGAGAGTTTTAATAGAATGTAGGCAAATTGTTTTAAAGAATAGTATTACAATATCTTGTCCTTCATACATTTTAAAAGACAGATTAAATTATATTATCACTTATTCTCTAAGTATGTTTTTATAGGAAATAAGTGATACTAATTATATGCATAATTTAAGCATCTGGGTTTTACACTGCAAAAACAGTTCTATATTATAGTCCACTATCCACTGCAAATGCTGAGAAGAAATTTTTATTAAATTAAACGGGACACTCCTTTCTGAATAAACATGGTTAGAATCAGGATATAGAAGTCTTAGAATTCTTAGAATTATTCAGAAATCCATCCAAGATGTTGCTGTCCTAAAGAAGGTTACAAACTCTACTATATACTGTATACTCATTTTTCATGATGATTTGCCCTCTATATTACAAATGTAAATGATAAAACATTCATAGAAGTGTTTGTTTTTGGTGTTTCTTGAGGCAGAATGACATTAAATATATGATGTTAGTAGTTTCTACAATGGGAAACATCTGTATCATATTTCCAGACATATAGATTGAGAGAGTTTTGTACAAATGAGAGGCATAAAGCCTAAAGATATTCCTTATATATAGTAATTATAAAAAGTTGACATGAAAGTATAAAGATGGCAGTTCAGATCAAGATTGCAACTTTATCACAGTCACAGAATACTTCAAAACAAGAAATTGTACAATAGTGATTTGGAGCAAACAATACTTTCTTAATTAATCCCAAAGATAAGGAAACTATTAGTCTGATCAAGTAAGTATTATTCTGACTTAAAGATAAATATATCAGTTTTGGCTCTAATACTTCCACATTTCCCTGTGAATTTTATCAGAATGACTATTTTTCCTCTTTTAAGTACCTGCAATATTCTTTAGCAATATAACTGAAATTCAGAAAAATTGAAGGGAATGAAACGTCATGGATGTTGACAAGTGGATAAAGTAGGCAGAGACAATTCCATTCTATTAAAGAAAATGAAAATTCTTTCCAATTACCTTGCTTTGCCATGATGTTTTTTGTTTTTCCAAATCTAATACTCTACATTTTATACTATATAGATCTAGGTTTAATTAGAGAAAGAGATGAGGTTTAAATATTATTAATCTGTGTCTATTAACATAATATTAGGATGCTAGCCCATTGTACAACCGAATAGTTTGGCTATTCTTTATTTTGAAATGAAGAGGAAGCAATTTTTCAAACAGGACAGATATGCATGCATGTAAATATATATGCAAAAGTGCAAAACCACTCACCACTAGTAGAAGCATCACTGAGATTTAACAGACTTCCTCCTAACCCTCTGTAACTATGGTAACTGTAGGTCCCATTTCCATTGATGTACAGCACCTCCTGTGTACTGGAAACTGATGTTGAGTTTGTGACCTGGGTTGGTTCCTGTTTAAATGGTTTGTCAGCAGAAGCAGGCTCATCCTGCAGGAACAATGGCCAGTGAAGAGTGTCAAGTTAGAGGAGCATATGTTTCATAAAAAGATTAAGACATTATACTGGAATGGAATTTTTATGAATTATTTTCAAATAAAAAATAAAAAAGATGTACCGTATATACTCGAGTATAGGCCGACCCGAAATAAGCCGAGGCACCTAATTTTACCACAAAAAACTGGAAAAGTTATTGACTCGAGTATAAGCCTAGGGTGGGAAATGCAGCAGCTACCGGTAAATTTCAAAAATAAAAATAGATACCAATAATGTTTTTGAATATTTATTTCAAAGAAAAACAGTAAACTAGCGGTGTATTCAATGAAATACTTCACTCACCTCATGATGCTGATGTCCCGCTGTGATGATGATGTCCCGTGCAGCCGCGGGAGCGATGTCCCGCCTCCTATGACACACGGCACAGTGATTCCTATCATTGGATCACTGTACCAGAGGAGGTGGGACATCGCTATGTGGCTGCTTGCCATAACAAGGAGGAGGTGGGACATCGTTGCAGAGCGGCAGGAGGGGGAGGAAGGGGAATCGTAAGACAGCCCTGCATTACATTAGAACGTGAGGAGGGGGGATGGTGCGGTGCGCGCTGCGCGGCAAACTGACACAGAGGGAGGGGAAACTCACAGGGGCACTGGGCCATTCACGAGTGTCACCCAGCGGCATGGCCCCGCCGCCTTTTCTCCTCCATTTCGGGCAAATTTTTCACTGACTCGAGTATAAGCCGAGGCGGCTTTTTTCAGCCCAAAAAGTGGGCTGAAAAACTAGGCTTATACTCGAGTATATACAGTAATACAACCACAGCAAGATTATAATCTTGCCAGAAATAAAACAAAGGAAGCTCTACAAATGTATGACCAATTTTATGGACCTTTTTTCTATGAAGGATACCTCAGAGCATGGAAGTTTAAAGTGAAACTACAGATAAAACTAAGAGGCAATAATATTGGTATTTATTTATTTGGCTTGCTATCATGATGCCATGATGAATTGTATAATGGAATCATAGAAGAGAAACATGGAAGAAAGAAGCATCATGAAGCATTGCATTTAACTCATTGACAGTCTCATTTTCTACCTGAACCAAGAGGCATGTCTGATATGATAGATAACCCTACTTACATTTCAGAAAGTATCATTAAGATGATTGTTATTCAGCTTTCTGGTGCATGGAATGCAAAAATCTAGATTTGGGACTTCTTATTCCATACATTGCTGAACTCTCAACAACCCAGTATGGCAAATGACAAAGGTTGCCACTCATACTATACACCATTCAAAATTAATGCTATATCAATGATCTAAATCTAAATTATTTCAATTAATACAACTAGGAAGATAATAATAAACATTTGACAAAATAATTGTGAAAAAATAAATTATCAGTAAAATGACAAAATTACCATCAGTCAATAACAAAGGGCAGCTTGAAACAGCTTACATCTTGCAACAATACCTTTAATATCATCCAACAATAACGTATGTTTTTCCCATGTCCTTGGGAAGGATTCTATAGATGGACAAAAATGCTAAATCCAGTCAAAATAGCTGGCTGACTGCAACGAACCAACAATAATAGATTTTTTGCTGCAGCAAAATTTCATAATTGCAAGCAGGGTCATTTCTGAGTTGTCAGGATTATTCATTGGAAATTTTGCCAGAGGTTTGGATTTGAATGCAGTGGAAACTACTGGGATTATCAAGTTGAGAAGCTTTTGGAACATGAACAGGTTAAGATCTTATGGGACTGTAAGATCCAAACAGACGGGCATCTTGTTCATAACATGTTTGATATACCAACCATGTTGGAGTAACACCTAAAGGACTTCTTTAATAACTGAAAGTATTGAATTTATCGGACAAGAATTCTCTAAATTAAAAAAAAAGACCTTGTCCTGCTTGGAATTGTTTCTTTTCTAAGCCCCTGCCTTAATAATTATTATCTCCTTGATTAGGATTTCAATTCTAAAATTTCTCACAGCCTTAATCTGTGAATCTAACCATAGATTATGGACACAAAATATTAATACTAAAGAAACTAAAGTGCTCTGGGACTTTAGAATTCAAAAAGACAAACACCAGCCATAAAGCACCCTAGACTTAACAACAGTTGATAAGAAAAACAAAATAGAGAATAATTGGCTGTTGTGAAAAGTCAACTCCTATGTTATATAATTACAATTTAGGAAGTAGGCATAACTTCCTTTAAAAGTAGGTGCAAAGTTAAGGATTAATATTCAAATTGTAGTGCAAATGATTCTAGGACGAATTCAATTCAAACCTTTGTCAGAGTACATGTGTACAATGATTCTCCCTTCTTGCACCCCACCCAACACAATACAACTCACAGTGAAAGACAAAAAATCCTTAGCCCAGTGAATCCTACTAACAAACACCCAGTCCTATTGCATCATGTGAATTTATTGCATGTCACGCTGACCCTGCAAGTCAATCGTACTATGTTATTGTAGAGTTATTTTTCATTCAGGAGTCTGACAGCCCAGAGATAAAAACCGTTCTTCAGTATGTTTGTGCAGCTACCTATGCTTCTATATCTCCTTTCAGATGGGAGGAGACTAAAGAAGGGCTGACCAGGGTGTTAGTCATCCCTGAGGATTTTCCTCACTCTTCTAAGGCAGCGAGCCCTAGCGATGTCTTCTAGTGGTATCACGGTACAGCCCATCTTTAACCTTTAATCATTATTTGATTAAATATTTCATGAGGAATAAATTATACGGGTTCTTCTCATGTGGGACATTAGCTGCTCAGGAAAAATAGAACCAGTCTAGGACTATACTGTCCACTCAGTCTATAATAGAATTATAGTCAAGATCGTAGTACCATGATAAAAACTTCATAGCAGCAATTACAGTTGCATATAAATTTGTTGTTACTGAGATTATTGAAAATTATTATGATACAAAAATGCAATAGATATAGGTAGTACATGAGGTAATTGTAATCTTTTGTGCATTTCTGAAATTTATATCAGAAATTTATATTTACATCATATATCAGGAATTTTCTGTTTGGAAAAATATTTTATCATTACCGATTATTGGAATACTTATACAGGAATTCCTTGACTTACAACAGCTCATTTAGTGATCATTCAAAATTACAATGCCACTGGGACTTCCGGTGGATGTCATGGCAGAAACGGACTGGAAAATAGCGAAGCTCTGATGAACCCCGCGAAATTCAGCTGTTACCCTCTGCAGGCCATAGCCATCTTGAAGGGACAGTGAAGAAAGGAGAGGCATTTTGTGGACAGTGAGGAATTGGCAATTTCCTCGCCAGGACAGAAGCAGCTCTCCCGATTGGCAACAGGGGCAGCAGCCATTTTCCAATGGTCCTCTCGAAGCTGGGGCAACCGAATTGAAGAATTGAGCTGGAGCAGTATTTGGACAGAGAGTTGGAACTGGGTGAGATAAGTGCCAACTCTCACTTAATAAAAATTTTTGGAAATTGGTAATTGGTGTTTTTAAAGTTATTCCGGAGCTTGGAACAGCGGCTATTAGGCACTTGGGAGAAAAAAGAAAAGAAAGAATTTGAGATTATAAAATAAAAAGTCCAAGAAGTACTTGGGAAGGTGGGTAAAGCCAAAGCATTATAAAAACAGATTTTCAGGAGAAAATAGCATTTTTAATGTGTATTTTAAACTCCCTGGATATTTTGAAAATCAGCTGTATTTGTTAGACTACCTTATATGAAATAGAAATTCAGAGTGCCATCTACTGGAGCAAAAAACCCCACAAAGTTCAACAGGATTGGCAAACAATTAAAATAGACAAAGTAAGAGAAGTAGCAGTTGGAAAATCTGACCTTGGCTATACAGAAGTAGATAATTTGGACTGTTTTTTTCTTCTCCTTTTTGTTTGCTCTCTTTGAAGAAAGCTAATTGATAACTAGATTTGTCTGTTCCTAGAATTGGATTATAATTGGATTATATTAACTCAGTAGAGCACCCTACTTTTGAAAAGAGGAGAAATAATTGAAGAAAAGAAGAAAAACAAGGAAATTAAATAGACTTTAAATTTGAATCAACTGTGAAGAGAGATAATTGGGAAGGTTTAAAAAGATTTTTTAAATGTTAGAAAATGGGAGTTTAAGATATATGAAGAAATATTTTTGATGTTAAAAGTAGTACATGAATCTTTGATAGCTAATAAATAAACAGAAAGTTTGTTTAATCACAAACTTTCTGTTTGTTTAGAAGAAGAATCTGAAAGGGGGAATTTAAATGAAATGCAAGAAACTAAAAGAGAAGAAGAAGAAGAAGAAGAAGAAGAAGAAGAAGAAGAAGAAGAAGAAGAAGAAGAAGAAGAAGAAGAATCAATTAGACAATACTATAGAAATTTATAGAAAGGTAGAAAGAGTAGAGAGGAAATGGGGAAAGCCGTCCCCAAAAAAGCAGCAGTTAAAAAACAAAAAGAACATATTCTGCAGAGACAATTGAAAGTTTTGGCACAGGGGATGCAAAAAACACAACAGAAAAAGATAGAAGGGATACAAAAGAGAAAGTGCAACACATATTAAAAAAGAGAAATAAGACTTCAAGAGAGTGGGATAAAGGGCAGATCAAAAAATCATTAAAATGGAAATTAGCTTGTCTTTGGTTGTCAGACTTATTTCTGAAAAGGCTTCTCTTCTTAACTCCATCATTATCATCCTTTTTTTTTCTCCTGTATCTTGAAATCTGGGATAAAGCTCCAAATTGTCAAATTCACTTTTCCATCTTCCCTTCTTTCCACTTTCACCCATGTTTGCTCCATTAATAAGTTCATCTATTGTCTTGCCTTTATCTTCTATATTTTCATTCTCTTCTTTAATTTTGGGGGCTCCAAATCCATCATCTTTTGCTGTGAGAAACAATAGTCTATCCAACTTATTCTCAAATCTCCCCAATCCTTCCAATATATTTTGAATTCCAGCCAGGATATTTTGAAATTTTAAGGTTTTCTCATCTGCATATTGATCCATTTTTCCAAAAAAAGGAGGAGAGAAAAAGAAAGAAGGAATGTGATAGCCACTGCCACTCTAGCCTTCCAAGCCTCTTTTGTGTATATATGTGTGTGTGTGTGTGTGTCTGTGTATTAATTATATATTAAGTTGACTTAAGCACAAGTTCTTTTGTACTCTTCAAAGAAGAAGGGTTCCATCTTTTTCTTTCCTTTTCCTTCCCTTGTCAAAATATTTTCCAAAAGCACATGTGAAAACAATTCGTGTCCTTGGCTCTTTATCAGATTTTGTAAACAAGTTGCAAACCCTTCAGTTACAAAGTCAGTGAGATCAAAGAAGAAAGAACAAAAGATGCATTGTTTCAAAAAAAAAACAACTCCCGACTCTGATTTCTGAGTGGCAGATTCCACTTTTTCATACTTGTCTCAAGCTTATGGAAAACAAAGGTCTTTAATTGTCTTTAATGGAATTTAAAAACAAATGCTAGAAAGAATTGTTAAAATAAAAAAGAAGGTTTTAGTTCAAGCCAAAAAATAAGGTGACAAAGAATAGAGGGGGGAAAAAATCAATCCGTTCACTTTAAGAGGAGAAACAGGAAACATTACGGTCACTTCAATCCAAAAAATATCATTACAAAGAAAAAAACAAAAACTTTCCAAGGCAGTCCAATAAAAATTAAATTCGCCACTTTATTCTTTTACTTAAAGGACTAATTTATCTTTTAAAAAAGTTTCTTTGGGCAATCTTTCTCAGAATAGAAAAAAAAACCTCACCAGATGGACTCACTTTCACTTCCTTCCTTCCGGAGCCGTCTCCGACTTCTTCAACCTAGGGCTGCCTGTTTGCCGCTGGCTTGAAGCGCTTCCGTTGGGTCAATCAGGGACTTTGAGATGTCCCTGAGACCAGCAAGGCTTTGTCTTCCTGTTCACCATCTCTACGGGATGGTTTAGGTCCAACTAGACTGTCCAGTGGCAAAAGTGTCAACGGCAGTCTCGGACTGTCGAGACCGCATGTTGTATTGTCGCGACGTTGGTTACTCCTTCCAGCAAACAAAGTAATAGCCAAAAGCCAACATGGGTTTGTCAAAAACAGATCATGCCGGACTAATCTTATTGCATTATTTGATGATGTGACAAAATTAGTGGACCAGAGGTATGCCATTGATATAGTTTACTTGGACTTCAGTAAGGCATTTGATAAGGTAGACCATAACCTACTACTAGATAAAGTAGAAGGATGTGGGTTAGACAGCATCACCACCAGATGGATTCGTAACTGGCTGATCAACCGCACTCAATGTGTAGTCTTCAATGGAACCTCATCTACATGGAGGGAAGTATGCAGTGGAGTACCCCAAGGCCCTGTTTTAGGCCCAGTACTCTTCAACATCTTCATCAATGATTTGGATGAGGGAATAAATGGGGAACTCATCAAATTTGCAGATGACACCAAGCTGGCAGGAATAGCCAACACTCCAGAAGATAGGCTCAAGATACAGAAGCATCTTGACAAACTTGAACATTGGGCACTATCAAATAAAATGAAATTCAATTGTGAAAAGAGTAAGGTTCTACATTTAGGCAACAAAAACAAAATGCACAGGTACATTATAGGTAGTACCTTGCTCAATAGTAGCAACTGTGAGAGGGATCTTGGAGTCCTAGTGGACAACCATTTAAATGTGAGCCAGCAGTGTGCAGCAGCTGCCAAAAAATCCAACACAGTTCTAGGCTACATAAACAGAGGGATAGAATCAAGATCATGTGAAGTGTTAATACCACTTTATAATGCCTTGGTAAGGCCACACTTGGAATACTGCATTCATTTCTGGTCGCCACGATGTAGAAAAGATGTGGAGACTCTGGAAAGAGTGCATAGAAGAGCAACAAAGATGATTAGGGGACTGGAGACTAAAATATATGAAGAACTGTTGCAGGAACTGGGTATGTCTAGTTTAAGAGAAAGAAGGACTAGGGGAGACATGATAACAGTGTTCCAATAACTCAGGGGTTGCCACAAAGAAGAGGGAGTCAAACTATTCTCCAAGGCACCTGAGGGTAGAACAAGAAGCAATGGGTGGAAACTAATCAAGGAGAGAAGCAACTTAGAACTGAGGAGAAATTTCTTGACAGTTAGAACAATTAATCAGTGGAACAGCTTGCCTCCAGAAGTTGTGAATGCCCCAACACTGGAAGTCTTTAAGAAGATGTTGGATAGCCCTTTGTCTGAAACGGTATAGAGTTTCCTGCCTAGGCAGGGAGTTGGACTAGAAGACCTCCAAAGTCCCTTCCAACTCTGCTATTGCATTGTATTATATTGTATCAGTAGATGGGAGTATGAAAGTAGATCATTAAATAAATACTATTAATTTTGAATGTAATTTAAACAATGTTGGAAATTTAAAATATTAGGATTGGGGAAGGGGAATTTGTGAGATATTTTCTGGGAATAAAAAATGGGATAAATAACTGGAAAACTGTAAAAATGTGAAATACAGGCTGTACAGTTCCTGTACAATACAGGAATGATAAAGAACTATGTAAAGAGAGTAATACTGCGGAAGTTGGAATAGCAAAGCTATGGCTAAAATGATTAATTTGTAAAGATGAATTAATAGTAATTAGTTGAAGACAAAAAGAAAAGGGTGTTTAGTAATGATATGTAAGCGTAAATGAATTAATGGAAAAAGATAAAGGATTATATAAAAGAGAAAAATATTGATAAAAGTGGGAAGATTAGACTATATTGAACTATGATTATAAATATGAAGTATAAGATGTGACCTGGTCCACACTTTGTCCAGAAAGTATAAACGAAGGGGAAAAATTGGATCCCTAAAACAGCAAGAGATGATGGATAAGGAGGAAAAGATTAATAGACGAGAGGTATAATTATAGGGTAAATATTAATACATATTTATAAAATTAACTGGATCAGTAGATGGAAATGTGAAAGTAGATAATTAAATAAATACTATTAATTTTGAATGTAATTTAAACAATGTTAGGAATGTAAAATGTTAATGATTGGGGAAGGGGAATTCATGAGATATTGTCTGGGAATAAAAAAATAGTAATTAGATGAAGACAGAAATAAAAGGCTGCTTAGTAATGATATGTAAGTTTAAATAAATTAATGGAAAAAGATAAAGGATTATACAAAAGAGATGAATATTGATAAAAGTGGGAAGATTCAGAGCACCTGGTCATAAAGGCTGGGCGCTCATTTTCGGACTCACGTCGCACAGGGCAGATGATCACCCGTGGAGCTTGCCCACAATATAAATTGGCTGGAGCTCAGGGCGGCCAGGCAGGCACTTTGCCACTTCTGCCAGCATGTCGAGGGCTCACACGTACTAATACTGGTGGACAACATTGCCACCAAGGCGTACATAAACCATCAGGGCGGCACTCGATTGAAGGCCCCAATGTTGAAGGCAGAAGCTCTTGGGCATTGGGCCAAATGCCACCTCGGGTCACTGAAGGTGGATCACATCTCAGGGGAGGAGAACATAACCGCAGACTGGCTGAGCAGATCGCCGATCAGCAACTCAGAATGATGACTTCATCCGTCTCTTTTTCACCAACCTTCCAGTATTAGATCTGTTTGCCAGTCGGTCAAACACGCAGCTTCCATGGTTCTTTTTGCGATTCCAGAGCCTCGGAGTGGAAAGGGCGGACGCCCTTCAATGCCACTGGCCTCCAGATCTCCTTTACACCTTCCCGTCTCTCAACCTCATTTCCCAGGTGATCAAGAAGATCCTACTGGAAGGTGCCAAGGTGCTGTTGGTCACACCTCATTGGCCAAGACGATTCTGGTTCGCCGACCTTGTCGAACTGTCAGTGACCAAATGCTGGCGCATTCCTCAGGAGCAGATCTCCCTCAGCCAGGGGGCCATTCAGCACCCGGACCCTCAATGGCTCCAGGTGACCGTCTGTCACTTGAGGGGGACCTCCTGAGGCAAGACAATTTCTTGGACAAGGTCATCCACACCATCCAGGCATCCAAACGTCCCTCCACGGTGTGTATCTATGACGCGACCTGGTCTGCCTTTTCATCCTGGTGCCTATCGCATCAAATTATCACCACTGCAGGAACTATTCCACAAATTCTTGACTTCCTTCAGGACGGATTGGACAAAGGTCTTGCCCCTAACACCCTTCAGAGGCAGACGGCTGCCTTGGCCACCATCTTGTCCAGAGACGACTCTACACCACTCAGCAGACACCCAAGGGTTCGCAGCTTCCTGAAGGGAGCTACCAACTTACGTCCCCCGACAGTCCACCGGTACCCGACTTGGGACCTGGCAGTTGTTCTGAAGACAATGAACTCTACTCCATTTGAACCACTTCATTCCATCACCTTATGCCACTTGTCAGTTAAGACTGCCTTTCTAATTGCAATCACTTCAACTCGCAGAATCTCTGAATTGGCGGCCCTATCAGTCAGGGAGGACCTCTGTGTTGTGCATTCTTCGTCTTGACCCTTCCTTCCTCCCAAAAGTTAACACCTTGTTTCACAGGTCGCAGGAGGTGATTCTCCTGGATTTTTGCCCGCATCCCAGGCATCCCAGGGAACGAGTTTGGCACACGCTGGACATAAGATGGGCTATATGCCAGAGGTGGGTTCCTACCAGTTCGCACCTATTTGGTAGAACCGGTTCGTCAAATCTACTGAACCGGTTAGAAGAGGTTCCACCAGTGGACCCGGAAAGCAAGCCACACCTACAGAAGAGGTTCCAAAAATTTTTGAAACCCACCACTGCTATACGTATATACAGGAAAAGGACACCTCCTTCTGCAAGTCCGAATCCTTCTTTGTTTCCTTCCAGCCCGCTTCGATGGGCAGGAAGGTTTCCTCCTCGACTAATGGACGTTTGCTGCGCGCCTGCATAAAGCTGGCCTACGAACATCAGACCTGGACGGTTCCTCCTCACATCACCGCCCATTCCATGAGAAGTGCCACGACCACTGCTGCATGGGCAATGCAGGCGCCCATTGAGGAAATATGCAGGGCAGCTACTTGGACTTTGCCGTCCTCGTTTATTCATAACTACAAATTGGATTCCTTTGCAGCTGCAGAGGCCTCCTTTGGGAGGAGAGTCCTGCAGCAGGTCTTGGTGGCTCCAGACCAACGAAATTCCTCTGCTTCCCACCCTGGGGAAGCATAGCTTGGGTATGTCCCATGCTTGGACAAGCAGCGCCTAGGAGAATGACCGTTGGCTTACCTGAATGGTGTCCAACCCCACTCTGGGGTAATCTGGCAGAGCCGAGTCACCTCTCCTGATGACATAGTTTACCTTCTTATGACATCTTTCTGGACTCCACACCATCGTTTTTCAAACTGAAGGGAGCTGGAGGCGTGGCTACAGTAAAGATTTAAATTCAGTCCTTGGGCAGCAAGCTGAAGTTAACCCATGCTTGGACACTCCCGCAGCGCCTAGAGAATGAGCATTCAGGTAAGCCAACACTCATTCATTTAACAAATTTGGCAAGGAAGGTTGAAGAGTGGGACAAAACTCACTTAAGAAATGTGTCACTTAGCAACAGAAGTTTTGGACTCAGTTGTGATTGTAAGTCAAGTACTATCAGTACTGTATAATCCAGGGATCTATTTTCTACAGTTATTAGACAAATGAAGCTTGTTATGAAATATTACCTACACCCAAGTATTCTGTGTATCTGTATGTGTGATATAAATTGCAACTCAAGCCATCAGGAATCTTGCAGCAAAAATGTTAATACAAATATTGAACAGCCACAAGCTTTTGGCCAATTTGCAAAACATTCATTTTGATCCAAGAACTAAAGAGGTGCAACTTTTGATGTAAATAGAAATGCACAACCTTATCCATGTCCATTAGTTTCTGAATGTGACCAGCTGTGCAAATGAGGGTTGAGGGCATTTTCTTTATTTTCCATGGTCTGATTGGACAATGCTGTTTTTTGCATGTAATCTAGTAAAGAACCATCTTGACATAATGTTGTGTTTTCTATTAGGTTTAATTCTTCTGGGCTTGACCCAGTTTAAATTTTATGAGCAATAAACTTAAAAGCTCAAATTACAGCTGAGTGTTTTGGCATATCAGAGTGGCCAAGAATTTCTTTCAATTTCAATAAGGTTACAGAGTTGATGCGATCAGTAGAGATGGAAAATTTTATTTCTAAACAGGGACTAGATGCTGTTTGGCTGTTGATTTGGTTCATTAAATTCCATTAACATTAAGTGTTCGGGGAACTTTATCTGAATAAAAATGCATAACCCTCCAAGATCATGTGCTAGTTAAATAGAGGAGCTCATTTTGCTTCAACTTATATAAAATAAAGTTCCAGTAGGGAGAGCATCCAATATTTACTTTACAAGAATATATAGCGTACTTTCCCCCCCACAAAAATATAAGTGTGTCTTCAAGAATGTGAAAGTTATCCCACTGGATCAAATAAAAAACTCTTCAGTTCAATATTCTACTCCCAAACTGGCCAACCATATGTCTACAGGAAGCCGAATGTTATTTGGAATGTTTGTGATACAAATATTATTTACCTGCATACTGCCTCTCACCTTACATGTCACTGACAATGACCATAGCTAGTAGATTTCCTCAAATAAAATTATTCCAGATGGTTGACAATTTCCTTTGCCATTTCATGCCCTTTCCCAGTTTTAATGTATCCTTTTCAAAGTGGGCTGGCTTTATTACGAGCAGCTTTCCAAGCAGGACTATCCCTTTCAAAATCCTAATAAATTCTGTCTCAAACAGCAAATTAGGAATGGAAACATATCAAGGCCCTCCAGAGCAGGGGTGGGATCCTACTGGTTTAACAACCAATTTGCTGAGTGCACGTGCGCAGTTTACAGAGAAATCACCTTAGCAATAGCAATAGCAGTTAGACTTATATACCGCTTCATAGGGCTTTCAGCCCTCTCTAAGCGGTTTACAGAGTCAGCATATCGCCCCCAACAACAATCCGGGTTCTCATTTTACCCACCTCGGAAGGATGAAAGGCTGAGTCAACCCTGAGCCGGTGAGATTTGAACCGCCGAACTGCAGCTAACAGTCAGCTGAAGTAGGCTGCAGTGCTGCACTCTAACCACTGCACCACCTCGGCTCATTTCCACCTTCCACATTACTGCTGGGGAGGAAAACATGCTGAGGTGTGGCAATCTATTCTGCCACACCTGTCAGCTGGGCTTCAGAAAAGGGAATATAGGTGAGTATAGCACAGGGGCGAGCAGGTCCAGCTGAAAGTTGGAGCGAACCAGTTTGCTCCCAGCTGATAGTCGGAGCTACCGGTTCATCCAAATCGGTCTGAACAGATAGAATCCCACCCCTGCTCCAGAGTTGCAGACAAGCATTGTTTTTGTTTTGAACACTTCCCAGAGCTACTTTGGAATAGCAGTCACTACCAATCTGAAGAGCTATGACAAAAGAATGGTCAGCCTGACTCTTAGAAATAGCTAACTGGCGCAAACACCTTGCTTGGAGGGCTCCTTTGTCAGAACAAGTTACTGTGGTCATTGTTTGGACAGATTGCTGTAGAGACAATCTAGTCATTATGGAGATGAGTACCGAGAAGTGAAGCAGTGATTAGTTATGCCATCTTAGGTGGAAAATGCTTTTGGGTTGCTGTCAGGTGTGGTTACGCTAAAGATGTACATGCAAGTATATATTAGTACAGCTTTGTTTCAAGTTTTGGGTGACATTAATTTGCACTGCTTTATTTACTCATATATATGTAATAATAAATACATTCATTTTTTTCTTCATTGTATCAGAGATAGCAGATAGAGAGTAAAATGAAGCACATATTGTTTTACTAGCTGGCATTTTGTTAGAAAGTCTTAACCTTAATGAGATTTCTTAAAGTACAATGTCAGCACAGAACAGACAAAGATTATACTTTCTAAAAGAATAGGAAAGAAGAGCTGTATTTTATGTGAGTTCTGAAGCACTGGGTATAATCCAGTGGTGGGTTTCAAAATTTTTTAGAACCTCTTCTGTAGGTGTGGCTTGCTTTGTGGGAGTGGCTTGCCAGCCATGTGACCAGGTGGGAGTGACTTGCCGGCCATGTGACTGAGTGGGAGTAGCTTGCCAGCCATGTGATTGAGTGGGCATGGCCAACTTGTAAAATGTGGTGAAACTCACTTAACAACACTCTTGCTTAGCAACCAAAATGTTGGCTCAGAAATTCTGGCATTTGAAGCACGTAAGTCTTAAAGCTGTCAAGTTACAAGACCATTGCACCGCTAACCTTTTAGAAAAAAACCCCCAGGGGTGTTCAAACCTGATAGCTTTAAGACTTGTGGACTTCAACTCCCAGAATTCCTCCTCCAGTCATGTTGGCTCAGGAACTCAGGCATTGAAGTGTGCAAGTCTTAAAGCTGTCAAGTTACAAGACCCTTGCACCCCTAACCCTTTAGGGGGAAAAAACCCCAGGAATGTTCAAACTTGACAGTTTTAAGACTTTAAGATTTAGATAGGACTCTTAGAGGCGGGCAGGGCGATTGGTGAGCCAGCCAATCAGTGAGCAGTGGGTGGGGCAAGCGTGCGGATCGGCGGTCGGGGGGGGGGAGAAGGCTGGAACCGGTTCTAAACGGCACAGTAGATTTGTGGAACCTCTTCTATACAAAAGGTTAGAACTGGCAGGAACCCACCCCTGGTATAATCATTTGTGAAGTATTCACAGCTTAACTGTTTACATGAACACAGTATCAAAATCTAGAGTATCTTGACAACGCTGAAGAGTCTAAATTTGTCCTTACAAATTTAAAAATAGCCAAATGTTTTGTATCTGAGATGCTAAGCATTCAGTTATTCCTGTATTCATGTATTGTGATCCTCCCTATTAATTTTTAAAGACAAGAGAAACAAAATAATAATTAGCTCACTTTAACATCCATTAAAAACCAAAGCAAATAAAAATACATTAATTGTCCAAGCAGTACAGCAAGCATTCTAACTCATTTCTGAAGACAGCTCCATAGGTTAAGAGAGAGAGAGAGAGAGGGAGGGAGGGAGGGAGGGAGGGAGAGAGAGAGAGAGAGAGAGAGAGAGAGAGAGAGAGAGAGAGAGAGGGAGAGAGAGAGAGAGAGAGAGAGAAGACTTATCTTGTGTTTCCATCAATAGTGGTAATGTTGGCCAACAAATAGGAGGCACCTTTCTCAGGGACTGCACACAAACTCTGAAAGTCCCTGATTCAAAACAACAGACTGACCTTCCTCTGTAAAGATGTTTATACAATAGCATTTTATTTAGTTATTTTTGCTTGCTCTTGTTGAATAATTTTGTAGCTGATTTTAGACTTTTACTGTTAGCCAATCTGAGTGGTATTTACAATGGTGTGTGTGTGTTACACATGTATTATAATGACATAGTTTTGTATTTAAATAGAATAAAAAAGCATTTTTTTTACAACTTTGTCCATGACACTTCAAAGGTTCTCACTGAAGCAATGGTGGTCTTTATTAATATGCCATACAGTACCTACTGATATCTGATATTTTACAATACAACATTGACAATGAGACATTTGGTGTGCAATGATAAACTATTTTTAAAATTTTCACCAAGTTCTTACAAGTCATGTTACAAATTTGCCTTAACTGTAGACAATAGAGCACATGGGCAATCAAATATTGATTGAAGCTTATGTATCTTACTATCCCTACTTTTTTCCTGTTTCCTCCAATACAAACTGAAGACATTTCCTGCCCTGTTTTTAGAAAAGTTACTGAAAACTGTATGAATAGCTGAGAGTTCTTATATTACATTATATCTTTCATACAATATCATTTTCAACTGGAAAAACCTCAACAATAGAATCTTTAAGAAAAATTATAAGAAAAAATACCTATTATTTCTTTACAGCTTTTACCTCTCTATGTTTATTTTATTTTTTTGTTCAGACAGCTGACATCTGAACACACATCTCATGTTCCCCATTTCTCATGCACATCACTGTACCTGCTGTGGTCGGTCTAATCGCATGCGCTTTGCAGCATTCCTGCTTTCACTTTCACAGGCAGAAGCTAGGATACTCTCAGCTACTGCAGAAGTAAGATGGGAGGGAATGGGTCTTGACTATGGAAAAGAAAGAGAGAGATAATATAAAAAGATTATTCATAATAATGTGGACAAGCAATCAATAGGCAACTACTTAAAATTACAAAAAGTAGAAATAAGGACTGTCAAAACTGAAAAGTGAAAATTAGAGATTACACCTGCAATTCATCTACAGATCCTCAGATATTAGATTCTCTTTGCATATTTCCATGTGGACTCTCATACATAACTATAGAGACAATGCATTTTGAAGAGGCTTCTGTGATATACAACATTTCATTAACACTGATGAAATAATAGCTAAAATATTGATTTTTTTTATGCAAAACTCCCTAATTTCTTACTCTGGCCATTAATGAAATGGCACGCCCTCCCAACTCTATTAATTCAGTGCAATACATGGATAACAATGCTGACTCACTGTTGTTGTAAGGATTACAATTAGATAATGAGTACAAAGGACTTAAAACAAATGAGTTATACAAATGTTAAGTAATCAATAAGTATTATTGAAATATAACTCAAGGTTTAGTAATATTAATAATAATAATAATAATACTACAATAATGTATGTTTTACCGCTATGTCCTTATGCTTTTCTCTTTAACTAGTTTTGCAAATGAAAATCTTCAAAATATGGGACAGCCACAATCTTTAAGCAATTTAATTTTGTTGAAGAAGTATATAAAAACTGTATACAGATTTATCCAATGGGTTGTAAACTTTCTTTAAAGAATAATAAAAAGGTGTTTGTAACACTTTTTATTACAATGCCAAACTGTAATCCTACTATAGTAGATGTCTTAACCCTTTAAGTATTCAAAAGCTGCAAATTACTAGTTCAGATAAGAGTCATTAACATTTTTATAAAATCAAATATTAATGGAATGCTATTTTTGTCATTAATGAAATTCATTTATTTTAATTAATTTATTTTACTCATGTATTCATTTTTCAAAAGACCACCCAATTGAATACCTATACAAACAAAATATAGGTAATATTTTTGCTCCCAAGGGTTAATTTGGAATCAAATAATAAGTTGAGTGTAAGACACATAAACATGCACATATATCAAGAGAGTCGGTAGTACTGCTAAGTGACAAGCCTCATTCTCACCCTTCTAACAATCTTGCTACAGACAAGTCAACATGCCACTCAAGTATTAAGTAAGCCAGTGATGTGTGGTGAGCTTCATGGCCGATGAGGCAAGTACGAAAGCCCCGCTGACTTCAACTCCCAGAATTCCTCCTCCAGTCATGTTGCAATGATGTCATCTGCATGGATCTGCTCCACTTTGCTTTATCCACAGGGGGGGAGGGCTGCCGCTGAAGATGCCGACGAGTCCCCGCTGCCACCAGAATAACTGCTGCTGCCTCCTCCTCCTTCTCCAACAGCACCACCACATTTGCTGCCTGGCGCTGCGGCCTTGTTTCCTGCTCCCGCTCTCTCCCGCCGACTCATGGCTACGCAGAGCCCAGCTCAGGTGCTCCAAGCGAAGGGGGAGACGCCGCTGCCACGGGCAGGGGTGCTGGTGGACCTTTGCCAGCTTCACCTCAGCTGCAGCGTCGGGCGGCAAATCCAGCAGTGCTGTTGGAGGAGGAGGAGGTGGCAGCAGATATTCCAGTGGCAGCGGGGGCTTTGGGGCTTCACTTCAGCCGCAGTGCCGGGCGCAAGCAGCTAAGACTGGCCGCCCACAAAGGACCTCCCCGGGCTTGCTTTGCTGAACACGGGGCGACTGAGGCTAGTTTGAGCCGGCACAAACTACCGTCAGTCGCCCCGCCTTCATCAAAACAAGTCTGGGGAGGTCCTTTGCAGGCAGCCAGTCTTAGCCACCTGCAAAGGACTTCCCTGCGTTTGCTTTGCTGAACACGGGGCGACTGATGGTAATGAGCGGCGCAGCCGGCACTTAGGAGGTCCTAGGAGACCTGCTGTGCCGCGTAAGCTCCTGCTGCCATCCCCGCGCCCATGCTAAGTAGACTTTCTGAGGCAGCTGCACACCTTAGAGGGAACATTGGCTCCATCCCGGCGGGCGGAGAGGGCGAGGGAGGACTGGGGGTGATGGGTGGGCGGGCGGCGAAGCAAGGCTGCTCGGGCGGCTGAGGCTCGGCCGCCCCTCGTCCCCCAGGCTGGCTCAGCCACCCGCCCACCCGTCGCCTCCAGTCCTCCTTCGCCCTCTCCGCCTGCCAGGATGGAGCCAATGTTCCACCAGCGCCCCCCGCCCATGGCAGCGGCGTCTCCCCCTTCGCTCGGAGCACCTGATCTGGGCTCCGTGTTACTCCGCATTAAATGTGCCAGCCTGCGCACCAGCAGAGGCGGGTAAAACACACACACCCACACAATAAAAACAAATTACAATTACTTACATTACAAATAATTTTGAATTCCTCCCCCCTGCCCCCTCCCTCTGACCCACATACCTTCCAGCTGCATCAAAAATGCAAGATTTGGTTTAGCTAGGGCCAGGCAGGCTAGGATAGTTGCTGCTAGAGTCACAACGTGGATGACTCTGCTTAAATGTTTTTTAAAAGCCTCTAAACAAAGTGCCCTCTGCAGGAGGAGGCGAGAGAATTACGTGCCTCATTTGCATAAGGAATTTTTCGCTTTTTAACCCTTGCTTAACTCTTAAAAGGTGAAAAATTCCTTATGCAAAGGAGGCCCATAGTTCTCTCGCCTCCCCCTACAGTTAGCACTAAGCAGACTCAGAGTCACTGTGACTTGGAGTCTGGCAGCAACTACCTTGGCCTTTTTAATTATTTTAAAAATTCTTTCCTTTTCCTCATGAGACTGGTGAGGCCCCGCCTCCCCTGCCTCCAGTGACTGTACATCCCTGAAGTAACGTTACCTGTCATAGATATCCTTTGCACATTGCAAGTGGCTACAGGGAAGCAATTATTTTAAGCAGAGTCAATGAGAATAGAAAAAAAAAACCTGCTCTCATTGTTCTGTTCTCTACCAATACTGCAGAAGTACAATATTCTATCAAAAATCCTTTAAATTTTCAAAAATTGCATATATTATCGGACCAGTAATAATATCCAAAATCTTACACTAGTAAATATATTACTTATAGTCAAATGTAGAGATTTATGAACACACAGAGACACAAATGTAATAATATAATAATTATAATTATAATTAATTAATTATAATATTCATTATACAAATATATATTATACAATTGTAATAAATATCTACAATATTTTTCCCAAACGTAAAAGAAAGGGCACAGGTTTAGATTAGATTACAATAATTACATTTAAGGCAGTGATTGTTCCATGTCCAATACTTATAAAACCAGGTTTAAAAATGAAACCTTATGTGTGCCATATTTTTACTTGAATGTACACAAAATAGGTACATTTATAAAAAATATATAAAGTATATTTTCAGGTTAGAAGGCAAATATGTTTATGTTCTATCAGCTCAGCCTTTTAAATCACATGTTTCTCTCACATATATCCTTTAAATGTGTTCTAAATATATGACTTACTTTATTCTTTAGTATCAAAGTGTTCAGTAATTCTGGTAGTGGGACATGGAGCTGTTAATTTATACATAGTTAAATTTCAAATGTCTAAAAAAAGATATTATTAAATCATAATATCTGAACAGAATCAAAACTACTCACCAACATCCTGCTATAGAATTAAGACTGCAAAGTGTATCCTGAGAATAGTGGTGGCATGTATTTGAAATATTCATTATAAGAGACATGCAATTCAAATGAACATAATGTGCATATTTGAACAGCATTTTCATTACGAACTAAGAACAGCACTGCACTCTGTTGGATGTCCCGATATTGTTTTACTTTAATGTTGTCTCATTCCCTTAGCAAATTGACATATATTGATGTTATCATTTTGATCCTTGCACATTGCATTTGATAGCAGTTTCTGTGTTTTTTTATTCATGTTGCACATGAATTAAGAAGAAGAAAAACATCAGTAAGTAATTATTAGCAAAATGAAGGAGGGCAACCTCAGCCGAACATTTTGAAAGGGGAAACCTTTGGACAAAATTAGCTCCAGATAGCAGGTTTAGCGCATTTATCTTATGTTCTACATGGTTGTAAAGCAACAATAATTTTCCAATTTCCAGAAAAATTGTAATCAGAGAATGAAAAGATGCAACAACTTTCTGGCTAATTAGAAAGACACATACACACACACCAGCTGCATGAATATACATAATACCAACTTGTGACCCAATTTATTCCTGTCACAGTGAAATGGGGAAGGCTACATGCAAAAGTAAATGCATACACAATTTGGCAGGGCAAAAACTAAGCAATGTAACACATGTAGCCCTTGAGATATATATTTCGGATTTTCTAATCAATTTTGGTTATTTTTTCATGAGACAGGTGTTCGTACAAAGCTGATATTTCATAAACTGAATGGACAATATTGTGAAAGGAAGAAATGATTATTTTAACTCAGTTTTCAATTAATCAAAAACTAGATATTCCTTGTAGTCCTTTTAAATAAAATGAGATTTATTTAGAGCTTTGGGTATAAATTTCTATTTCTATGAAATTTTGTTAATTTTTTTTTCATATTCTCATCATACAAATACTTCTATCAAAATTTAGGAAAGGAGTCCTACAATATAAATTAAACCTGTTAATAGTAAGTGTGTTTCATTCACTTTAAGAAAATTAACACAAGCATTACCACATTTCTGCCCTTGTGGGTTAAAAGTGTCAGTAGTCCTCATTCCAATCCTTTACTTTATATCTGCTGCAAATACTGTATACGCAAGATTATTCTCAGCCAGAAATACAGACATGTTACTAGCAAGTCATGACTGCTGAGACAGATTAATCTTCCCTTCTGCTTCTTAAATTAGTGAGATGACATCTAGTCAGGCTTGACTCCTTGTGACTTCATAACAAATGTTCACCATCTCAACCTCAACCTCATCTGTATTCTTCCAAGGATTTTCCCATGATTTATGTGATAACATCCACATATGTCAGATAATGTATTAAGGGAAATAGAAGTCTTCCGCTTCTATTCCCCTCAAATGTGTGAAGTATTGTCATTTTCCTATACTCACACCAAATGTCCACATACATGCTTTTTAAATTTCTAATTGTCAGCCCAAGGGAGTTTTTATTTGTTCTTGTATCCTGTGATATTCTTAGCAACTATATTTGTGCTTATCTTATTTCTCGCTCTCTATTTCAAGGGTTATACTTCATAGCTAATACTCTTGAAAAGATTATTGCTTTAGCTATTCAGATCTTTGTGGTCAAAGAAATATGCTTATCCTTTAGGATCTTATCTCTTCCTGCCTTAGATTATTTTTCTCCTTATTTCTCCAGCACATTGTTAATCTTTATAATTTAGCTAAAGAAAATGAAACCAGCTACCATTCTTACTTCCCTGTCAACTGTAAATTCACTAGGTATGTTGGTTGACATTAACTTTGTCTTCTTAATATTTAATATTAACCCAGATTTTTCACTTTCTATTTTTATTCTCATAAAGAGTAAAAATCTTCTATTCTTCTATTAAGGCTAATAGGTAGGGCAGAACACCTGAGTTTTCTCCTGGGAAAATAGTGAACAATAAAGGAATCTAGAGAAACAGTCTGATTCAGAATAAGATAGAAACAAGGATAAATATTATTGGTATATCTGTTTATCTTGCGTAGCAAATACTCTGTCTGAATGGCAGGATTAGAAAAAAAATGATAACTAGAAAAAAATGAAGTTGAAACATTTATAAAGTGTGTGCGTGTGTGTGTGTATCTGTATGTATGTATGTATGTGTATGTATGTATATATATACATATATATATACATACTAGAAGAATAAGTGCACGCATTGAAGAACACAAGAACGCAATTAGAAAAGAGGAACCAACTTCTTCCCTGGTCCAACACCTTAAAGCCACAGGACATAAAATTGACTTTAAAAATACCAGAACTATTGCCAAGGCTGAACATTTTAACAACAGAATAATCAGAGAAGCCATCGAGATAGAAAAACGCCCACACAGCATGAACAGGTGGGACGATACCTCCCGCCTGCCAGCCGTTTGGAAGCCTGCCCTTATTGACAAATGAGTCCCTAACATGAGGAATGACACCAGACCCACATTCACAAAAACCCACACTGATAATGAGGCACGACCAAGGATCAGAAGCCAGACCGCAACTGCAATATTAGCCACTTTAAACCCCTCCTATCCTTACATGAAACACAAACCCCCAACCAATCAGAACACACCTCCACCCAATCAGAACACAGCCAAGCTCCCACCCAATCAGTTCAAACCCCCACTGGCAGTTAAAAGGAAGAAACAGCCGAGATCTCACATTGCTCCTGGAAGCACCAAGCCGAGCAAACAAGCCTGAAGATGACGAATGAGACTTCGTCGAAACGTCGCCAAGACACTTCCAATTTTACGCAGGAGAAAACCCGAATAACCAAAGACAGACAGACAGACAGACAGACAGACACACACACACACACATACATGTGGAAAGCAGGCCACACCTACAGAAGAGGTTCCAAAATTTTTTGAAACCCACCACTGCAGTACACACACACACACACAAACCTACATACACACACCTTTGTTAGTTGAAAATAAAGATTTAGAAAAGTTTCACCAGAAGAAAGACTTACTTTTGTTCCTTGCCTGGTCTCTCAAGTTAGCCAATTACCTAAGGCCAAGTTAGGAAAGAAAATCTGTTGTGTATATTCCTCCTAAATTTCCCCTCCAAACTTGAATTAATCCACTTCTTCACTGAGCTTTATCCCTAGACAATGGCAGTCTTATTTTCCTCCAGATTCTGCAACAAACTCTGCTTGTTCAGCAGGAAGTAGTCACTTCTTGCAAAGAGCAACAATATCTTTCATCCAAGTTCTAATCAGGTTTGATGCTGTTTAGCTTTAGAGATCAGCCTAGGTCAGGGCTGTCAAACTCCCAGCCCATGGGCCGGATGTGTCATGTGCTGACCACGCCCACACCCACATCTGGTTTAGGGCAAAGGGAGAAAAAGTCCCAATATGTCACGTGACACCACTGTGGTGACCCGAGTTTGACATCCCTGCCTAGGTGATAAGCATTCCTTTGTCAACTGTTATCCCAACCTCCTTCAATCTATTTCCATGCTTTCTAATTTATAAAGCCTGATACTTTCAATTGTACAAGCTATCTAACTCTTGTTAATGCTGGAGCATTACCAATACTTCATCTACCTATTTATTTGCATGTAAGAATGCCTGCATTTTCTTAGAATATATAACAGTCAGTATGACTTACAAAAATTATGAATATGCAACACTTTTGAGACCATGTATTAGTAGAACATGAAACAAGTTACATAAAATTTGTCCAAAGAAGACAGGAAAGTTACCAAAATCAGACAATTGCACAAATATTTTTATTCTATTAAATAACTTAAACCAAATAAAAGTAAAAGTACAATATTATATTTTCTAAATGCACTTGCCATTATTTCAAATTACTATATATCTCAATATATATATTGGGCTTTAAACCCAAAACCCAGCCTGAAGATGGCGAGTCAGACCTTGCCGAAACGTTGCCAAGACAATCTCAATCTTACATGGGAAAAGACCCAAATACAACACCAGCATACCTACACCCATGAAAATCTACGAAAACATATATATATATATAATATTTTGGCATGTGATTGAACATATACTTTTTCATCACCCTTAATATCTTGTTTCCTTTGTTTATAACTAGCCATTACTTTTTGTGAAAAGCTGTACCAATGTATGAAATGTGTATGATACAAATGCAATTGGTTGTAGTAATATTTTGTTTTATTTCTTTTCCTAAGCTAATAATTTTAGCAGATGTGTTCCTTTATTTTGAACATAATCATCTGAAGTTCTGAAATGGAGAGAAGGAAGGAAGGAAGGAAGGAAGGGAAGAAAAGGGAAGGAAGGAAGTTTCATGTATTTCTTAAAATTGCATTTGAAATAAAAATGGCATTTGGAATAAAGCAGGGAAGGGAAGAATTTGGAGTTTGAATTTTTGGTCTTTTGATAGAAGTGCTAACAATAATAATTTCATCAGGGCTTTTCTTTTGTCCTTCTATGTCATATAAAATGTGTTTTGGTATTTAATTTCAATGAGACATTTAAATAAAAGCATGGTTCATTTACAGCCACTATCCAACATTCATTTATATTTTATATATCTCTTTTTCCAAGAAATCTGACAGATTGAAAAAGGCTCTCTGTTTTATTTAAACTTATAAATAAATTGGTAAGTATACTTTAAAATATGTTTTATCTAAATGAAAAATCACAGCACCTTAAAGGGTTGTGCTTGCTTCAACACGATTTAGATCTTGCACAAGCACAGTAGCTCTGTACTACTTATTACAGCATATATTTCAGTCACACGAAAAACTTTGTTTTAATTTATTAAACCAGCAACATCTTTTTTCAGGCCACACAGAACCCTGAGAAAATTCTGTGTACCTTAATGAGAATTATTGTGCTCACACAAGGTTCAAACACTTCTTCCAAATGATTTTTGAAGCAGGACAACCTTAAAGGACAATCATTAATTAAGCATAGGCAAGTATATGCATACTAAATTAATTAATTTACGAAACAGATTACCTAAGCATTCTGTCATATAAATGTTAGAATAATAAAAAGATGAAGGAAACTTGTTTTTATGTGTTTCTTCTTCCTTTATATCTTGTGGTGCTCCTCCATTTTGATAAATTTATATTAGACATAAATGTGTGCTTTATTTGGCAAAGCATTTCAAGTGCATTGTACAAAGAAAAGGGGATGAAAGGAGGAGAAAAACCTCTGACCTGACAGTACCAAAAAAACAAATAAAAGGAGACACTAAGATGGAAACAAAATAGTGTCATGGATTTACATATGGGGGTTTTGATGAAAACTAGGGCTGGGTTTTAAATCAAAACTCACCATCTCAAAACCACTCCTTTTCATCCGCCTGCAGGACTTGAGGTAAGTACGTATGCGCTTTCTGGCACGCTCTTGATATTCAGGGAATTGTCGCCTGCATGAGTCAATGATAGCCTGGATCTTTTCTTTGGGCTGCTTAGAAATTGGGACCATTCGGTCCAAGTTTTCATCTACAAACAGCCTGACAAACATCTGTTGATAAGAGGGAGACAGAGGAGAAGGATTTGGAGGGGTACTTGGTTTCTAAGCTTCCTGTCTGAGTTACAGATAGGAAGACTGTTTTTTTAATTTATTTATTTTTAAAAACACAGTGAAGAGCTTTGTGATGGAAAGCCAGAAATGTTAAGCAACCAAGGATTTTATTTAAGGGCTGACAAAAGACAAGAAAAGATTAGATTATAGTGTATAGAAATCATGAGGAAAATAAAACATAGATTGTAAAAATAAGCACCATTTCATGTCTCTTATTAACAATGTGCTAGAATTGCTTTATTGGTCTGTAGAACCCTTATCTCTTATTCTTCCCCTGTTGTGAACATTTTATGGTGTGTGTATTGTCATGCAAAATTATATAAAATTTGAAAAATAATAGAAAATAGCTGACCAGTGGAATCAACAACCTAGAAGCTCCCTTCCTACTGCCTTCATTTGCTGGACAGACATACACACACATACATACACATGCACAATACAAAGCTGAAATTTCTCCTTTAGATGATGATTAAATAGCTAAATTAGATGAACTTGGTATCTCATTGAAAATCCTATCTAAGTACAATCCTATACATGTCTATTCAGAAGTAAGTTCCATTCAGTGCAGTCAGGCTTACTCCCAGGCAAGTGGGTATAGGATTGCAGCCTTTATGTATCGTCAGTAAAAAAGGGAGACATTCCCTTGCATATTTTTTTAAAAAAATACATCTGTTTAATTCTCACATTAACCCATATACATATGACCCAAATCATAGATAAAAAACTAAATAAAATGTCAAAGGCCATAAGAAGAATCATAACTCACATTAAAAGCTTTCAGGCGCTCAGCTTCAACCCCATCAGATTCATTGACTTTTTCAGTATCTTCATGATCATCATGCTCATCATCATCTTCTTCTCCCCGGTTCAGGGAGAGATCTTCAGCACCTCTGTCCATGTTTTCATTTTTGCCAGAATCATAGCTTGAATAACTATGGGCAGGTGACTAGAATGAAAGAAATTTCATTTTAAGAAACCTGCTTGAGGAAAGCATCTGCCTTGCTTTGGAAGGGAAGGAGAAGAAAGAAGAAGAATAGATATTATATATATATACTTTTCTTTATGCTGCAGGATCCAATCTGGGTTGGTCACTGGGTTTAGAGTTCCAATAGATTTAGTCATCCAAGCTTTTGGACTCGTACTGGAGCCCATCTTCAGAGAACCTCTCTCTGCCAGAATGTGCACTATTTTTCTTAATCATCAATAAATACACACATAATTTAACATGCATATAGCACACATTTATAAATGCATAAATTACTCATTGCATTAATTTTATAAGACATGAACAAGCCAAGTGACTTTACTGGACATAAAGCTAAATTGAATGTGTAAGAATTAATGGAATGCTCTTGTTCTACCATTGTATCAAATCCAAACTGAGGCAAATTACTATCTTTAATAATTGAGAAAGCTTCTAGAGATTTTTTACTACAAATAACTAATCTTGCCTCAAAAATATGTTCAAATAATATATATCTGTTCTGTGCATAACTTACACAGT
Source organism: Thamnophis elegans (assembly GCF_009769535.1). Taxonomy (NCBI): domain Eukaryota; kingdom Metazoa; phylum Chordata; class Lepidosauria; order Squamata; family Natricidae; genus Thamnophis; species Thamnophis elegans. The sequence goes on from NC_045548.1 coordinate 35,477,065, forward strand.
TTATATGTACTGCAGTTTAGATATAGATATTTAAGAATTGTACTGTATTATAAGAAACAACTTTTCATTTTCAGCTTTCCCCTTGTTTCCCCCTTTTTTCCCATATATATTATGTAAATTGCCTCTCTTATCCAGAGAATTTCACTAGATAACCATAGACTTGGGTGGCTGCCATATTACATAAAAGAAAGGGAGAGAAATAAAATGCTTTGAAAAAATTCATATATTCCTAAAGCCAAAATAGGCTTAAAATACTCCTTTCACTTCTGCTTTGCTTACATAAAACAAAAATATGGGAAGTTTAGGGGGAAAAGAACATTGAATGTCTGAAGTGTTGGCAGATTGCTGACTGTCTCCCCCTCCCCCAGTTACAGCATCTTGGAACATGATGAGATCATGGAGATAGTAGGAAAAGTCATCCACAGTATATAATGCTTTTATCAAAAGTCAAAAACATCATTGTGCTATAAGCTGAGCCTATTTGGTACTTGTATGTGATATCACAATTCACGTAGAAAGGAATGGAACTTGCATCACAGCAGCATGATACTGCTTTACTCGTTTGCCTCCACTTGGCCTCCCTGCAGTAGACATGGCTGGGCCTAATTGACTGGCCAGAAACTGCTCTCCAGTAGAGATCAAACATAAAGGATCATCAGAGCTTGAGGGGTGCAATGGAAGTGACCTGAATAAATTGTTTCTTCAGTTAAGAAAAACAAGAAATAAAAAAGTACCCTTGATTTAGGTCATGCCCGACCCAGAATGACTGGTGTGTCCTGAGAGACATTAGGATTATTTTTTTGGTTCTGTAGTAGGAATTAGTTTTGGAGACTTGAGATATGTTCATATGTAGAAAGTTCTATAGAAATGTTGGCAGTAGCTTAAGAGAAGAAATAAAAAGAGCTGTGACTACACTATAATGACTGGGTCTTCACTACTTTCTCTATTAAAAGTTAGAGAGAAAACATGCACATATTCCTGAAGGTGCTGTTCCACTTTCTTGCATAAGCTAGTTCGGTTTAGCAATAAAGATACTGGCCTAGGAACCAAGAGGTTGTGAGTTCATGCTTTAAAGCACAAAAGCCAGATGTGTGTGTGTGTGTGTGTGTGTGTGTGTGTGTGTGTGTGTGTGTGTGTGTATGGCAGGAAGGAACATTAGGGATATTAAAGAACTACCCAACTCTCTTCTAGAATTACATCTAATGTTCTGGAAGTACTCCATCCCACAGCACTTTCATAGGAATTTGTCACTTCTGCAGTTTTATTACTTGCAAAATCTGCAGGACCCCCCTCCCCCTTACAAAATATTGGTTTCTTGTCCATTTATTTATTTAGAGAGACTTTTGGTTGCAATTGCATTATTGTGGTAGGTTGCACAGTCAGCCAGATACAGCGAAGCGGTAGAAATGATGTGCCAGTGCCTGGAGGCTGTTAGGGTCTGGATGGGAACGAACAAGCTTGCACTCAATCCGGACAAGACCGAGTGGCTATTGATGCTCCCTCCCAAGGATGGTCCAGCTATTCCATCTCTTAGCCTGGGGGGTGAAATTATACGCCCCTCAGAGAGGGTTCGCAATTTGGGGGTCCTCCTGGATCTGCAGCTGACACTAGAACATCATCTGTCGGCTGTGACCAGGGGGGCCTTTGCCCAGGTTCGCCTGGTGCACCAATTGCGACCCTATCTGGACCGGGAGGCCCTTTGGATGGTCACTCATGCCCTCTTCACCTCAAGACTGGATTACTGTAACACGCTCTACATGGGGCTGCCCCAAAGAATGTTCGAAGACTTCAGTTAGTCCAGAATGCAGCCGCGCGAGCGATTGTGGGTGTACCTAGATACACCCACGTTACACCTATCCTCCGCGAGATGCACTGGCTTCCCATTGGTCTCCGGACACGTTTCAAGGTGCTAGTCATTACTTTTAAAGCCCTACATGGTATCGGACCTGGCTACCTGAGAGACCGCCTCCTGCCAGTTACCTCCCAGAGACCTATAAGGTCGCACAGATTGGGCCTCCTCCGGATTCTATCTGCTGGTCAATGTCGGCTGGCGACTCCTTGGGGGAGGGCCTTCTCTGTAGCTGCTCCGGCCCTATGGAACGATCTTCCCATTGAGATCCGGACCCTTACTACCCTTCCGGCCTTCCGCAAAGCGACTAAGATCTGGCTGTTCCGGCAGGCCTGGGGCTGTTGATGTATCCAGCCCCATCCTAAGTTATGAATGTTGTTGAATTTTTAATGTTGTTTTTTTATTTTTTTGTATCTCCCCCCCTCTCCCTTTTTTACCTGTAAGCCGCCCTGAGTCTCTTTGAGAGTGGGCAGCATACAAATTAAATAAATAAATAAATAAATAAATAAATTTAAACTTGATTTGGCATTTTTATTCACTTATTGTGTCTTTCCCAAGGGCCTGGATTGGGCATATGTTGTTATTTGATGGTGTTAAAGGGATTGTGGTAGGATATAAACTGTTCCAAGTAAAGTCGCCTTTTGCAGTTATCTGGTGGTGATTTTGTCAATGCCAATGGTGTTTAAGTGGTGCTGCAGTTGTTTTGGGATTGTACCCAGGGCACCTATTGCAATTGGTACCATCCTCACTTTCTTTTGCCATACTTATTATCATTATTGTTAATAATAATGTCATTTTTCTTTTATACTTGTTTATTATTAAAACCATCTTTCATACTGTTGGGTTTCAGAATAATGTACAATTTAAAATTTTAACACAATGGAACTATTACCGTATTTTTCAGATTATAAAACACACTTTTTTTCCTCAAAAAGGAGGCTGAAAATCTGGGTGTGTGAATACAGCATTTTTTTGCCTCCAGAAGCCCCGCCCCTTCACCAAAATGGCTGTGCATAGCCTTATGGAGGCTTTCAGAGAGCTCCTGGGGGCTGGGGAGGGCAGAAATGAGCAACAAAATGGGCCATTTTTTGCCCCCCCCCAGCCCCCAGCAGCACTCTATAAGCCTCCATAAGGCAATGCATGCAATTATTTTTGATGAAAAATGGGCTGTTTTTTGCTTGTTTTGGGGGGGGCAGCCCCTCCAGGAGCACTCTGCAAGCCCTCCCTAAGGCTATTCATGCCTTTTATTTGAAAAAAGCGGGCCTGTTTTCATGAAAAATGGGCCGTTTGGGGGAGGTTTGCAGAGTGCAAAAAAAAAAAAAATTCCTTTCGGAAAGCTCTTTAGTTAGAGTGGTTGATGATAATTACATTGATCAAGTGCTGTGCCAGCAGAAACAAGTCCTAGGTGCTGCAGGTTCTCAGCGATTTCCTTCTCCAGCACATGGATAAATACACCTGGAAACATCTACCTACCTACCTGTTCTGTCCCCCCTTCTTCGCTCGTTAACAGATGACAGGCAAACTTAAAAGGAAAGAACTTTATCAGTCCTCGGCTCTGACTGGCTGCGAGCCCAAAAATAACATAAATAAAGTCTCTGACCAGAAGATAACAGAATGCAAAACAAAACTCTTACAAAGCAATTCACTTCTCCAAGTGTCTCCTTGAATCAGCGTTACAGAAAGCCAATCACTTCTCCAAGTGTCTCTCACAAACAAACCACGACCGATGAATGATGAACGAATCAATGAACGTTGAACGAATGAATGAACGTTGACTCCTGCAACCAGGACGTGGCACCATCCGTTCTTTTATCACCAGAAGACGCCACTAAAGAGCCCCAGCTGCACTGTTAATCTTGCATCCCGAAAAGACTCACAGGAGACTTCTGCTGAGTCACAACACCTACCTACTCTCTCTCTCGCTCTCCCTACCTACTTACTGTATTTCTCTCTCTCTCTCTCTCTCTCTCTCTCTCTCCCTCTCTCTCTCTTTATCCCTCTACCTACCTACCTACCCTCCCTCTCTCCCTACCTACCTACTGTATTTCTCTCTATCCTTCTACCTACCTACCTACCTACCTACCTACTCTCTCTGTCTCCCTACCTACCTACTGTATTTCTCTCTCCCTCTGTCTACCTACCTACTTTTTTAAAAATTTGCCTCTTCAAAACCTTGGTGCGTCTCATACTCCAGTGCGTCTTATTCTCCAAAAAATACAGTAAATATCAATAATTAAATAAAAAAAGTTCTAGGAAAAGCCTCAAAACTAAAGTGGATTAAAACATCTGGAAATGTAAGTTGTGGGACTAAACTTTCTTATCCAGTACTAAAAAGATTGTATTATAGGCCCCTGACAACATACTATAATTGAGTTGTCAAAGATGGAAAAAAAACTTCGTATATTTACACATTTAATATTTTCTACTAAAATACTTACTAATTTCTCAAAAGAAAATCTTAAACATATAGAACAAGATCAGTCTACACTAACCTGGCATCTTCAACTATACTGGCTTATAACTTTTATAATTGAAACTGCACGCTCCGAATCACAGGAACTAGAAACATCAACTCTACTATGCTTTTACAAAAGAAATATGACACTGAATTTTAGATGACCCCAAATGATGGAGTTAGCAGAATTATCAGCAGATAAAAATTCTGTGCAGTGCCCAATTTTATCACCATTATGGTTAGGGTTGCTGAAACCAACAATTGGACATTGTTGGTGCATGTGACTTGTATATATTCTCACCAGAATCCAAACCCCAACAAGCATGGGAGAGGAAAGAAAAAGCATAGAATTATATGGGATTATAAACCGCCAAGAAAAATATTTACTTTGCTGTACAACTTTGCTGAAGATTGCAGGTAAATCTGAATTAATTATTTATATCTCCACAGTATAAAATTTGGCAGATAATTTATCCCTAAACTGAGATTATCAGGAAATGAGACTAATGCAAATTTTCAGAGTTAGAGGCAAACTGAAGACTTCCTGACAAATTGAAAAATAATCATTGGATTATTGAGAATTTCAAAAGGAAGTGTTTTACGCCTTTCTAAGATTGGCTGATTTTGCCAGAGATTCTGGAAATGGCCAATGCCAATGCATAAAAAGGAATTCAATGAATTGTGTAGATTATATACTGTGGAAAGCATTACTAAAGATAAAATTGTCGGACTTATTATGTTTCTGCCAATTTAGCATTTATCTATTAGAAGCCTTTAAGAATATCAGCAAATATATGTTTAGGGATGATGAAGCCCACAAAGACAACTTGTTAATGACCAAACTTCAACAATTAAAACTTGTATATTAAAATTTTAAAACAAATTTCAAGAGTGTCTGTTCTAGAAATAATGTATGAACATGGAAGCATCTTACCTTGCTTCCATTTTCTTTTGCCTCTTGCTCCAACTTAAGATCAGATGCTAGTATGTTCTTGTACTTGCTCTTTCCGTCACTGTTTGGGTCATCTAACCTGTATTCTGAAGTAAGCTGAGCAGAAAAGGGACTGTCACTCAGGTTCAGAGGCTGTTCATCTAACTCCAGAGTTGTTTTACCATTACTATTGGCTTCTGCAACTTCCCTGCAGTGTGTTCCACCTGAAGTGTTAGAGCTGCGTCCTGCAGTCTCATTGCCATTAAAACTCTCTGCAGCTGAATCATCTACAAAAAAAAAACATGAAATTACAGGTGCTTAGTGCCATGCCAGGCATTCAAATAAATACACCATTTTCTACTTCCACAGAATATTCAGTGTTACTTTGCTTGTTTTTTCACCTGCACTATAGCCAGAATGTTATGCATGTAGTGTGATGATAGAAAGATAGATAGCGATGTCTGTTTCTTCTTGTGTGTGTGTGTGTGTGTGTGTGTGTGTGTGTGTGTGTGTGTTACTCCTATAATGCTGGTATATCATTATTCCAGTATTTCGAGAGTACCAAGGATAGCTCGCAACAATCTATGAAATGGACATATTGTGGTAAATTCAACCAACCAATATTATGAACTGATTTTGGCAATGGCACTTGATAAGCTAAATCCAGAATAATGATTGATAGGATGTTCCTAAAATTAATAATTTTGTGTGTGTGAAATAATAACACCTGCCTTCACTGAGTCGCTCTGCAGTGACATTAGTAATACCATATATATTATTAATAATTTATTTTATTGCCTAATTAATTTATTATTGCAGGAAAAAATAAACAAAATGTACATATCAGTGAGAGGTTAGTTTTCCTTTACTGTTAAAACAATATTAAGCAATTTAAAATTTATATCCTACTACATTGTGCACCGATATAAAATTGCAAAGCAATTTTAAAAAGGTTTATTAATATTGCTTATAATATTTTAAATATGCTTTTATTTGACATTCAGAGACAGTACTTCCCATATAGATTTATATTCTCTGGTTATACATTTTTATACATATGCATAAGTGTTGTGACTCAGCAGTTCTGCTGAGAGCTTTTTCAGGATACAAAATTCAGTGTGGTGATTCAGCAGTTCTGCTGAGAGCTTTTTCAGGATACAAAATTCAGTATGCAGCTGGGGCTTGTGGGAGGAGGTTTGGAGATAAAAGGACAGATGCTGCCACGCCCCAGTCGCTGGAGTCAACGTTCCTTCGTGTGTTCCGTGTTTGGTAAAATATTGTTTGATTACTAATCGTGATTTATGCCTGTTTCCCTTGGACAAGTGCTTTGGTGTTTCTTGTAAACTGATCCGTGAAGACTTCGGAAGAAGTGCATATTGCTTGTAAGAGTTTTGTTTTGAATTCTTATCAGAGATTTATGTTTATGTTATTTTCTGGGCTCGAATCCAGTTTGAACTGAAAACTGATAAAGACAGAAGTCCTTTTAAGTTTGTCTGCCTGCGTTTGTTAACGAGCCGTCAAGGGGGGGGGGGTCAGAACAGATTGACTCCAGCCTTAATCTCAGTCAGTATGGAGCAGCTCATGGCGGACAGTAGATTAATGGCACAACAGATAGCAATGTTGTCAGATCAAATTCAGAAGTTGCAGAGAGCTGCAAGACCGCCCCCCCCCCGGCCAAGGAGGAAGTGCCCAATTGCCCTGCCAGATAAATATGAGGGAAGTTTGGCAATGTTTAATGCGTTTCTGGGACAATGCCAGCTGTTTATTAGCTTGAGAGCGGAGGACTTTCCCACTGACCAGACGAAGGTGGGATTCATGATAAGTTTGCTCTCAGGCATGACTGCCCGTTGGGCCATGCCCTTGTTAGTGCAACAGAGCCCTCTGCTGGATGACTTTCAGGGCTTCTGCCAGCATTTCAAACGAATGTTTGAAGATCCGATAAAAGGGGAAACTGCTGCCAGAAGTTTGAAATCCTTGCAGCAGGGTATTGGGTCATTGCAAGAATATGTGTCTGAATTCAGGCTACGTAGCCAAGATTCCACATGGAATGAACCTGCTTTAATGGACACGTTCCAAGATGGATTGTCTGAGGCCTTGCAGGATGAACTGGCGACAGGCCACCGACGTTGGACACATTGGTCCATCTATGTCTCCGGATAGACGCCCGGCTGCAGAGGCGAAGGCCTCGCCGGGTATTCCAGGAAACCACCAGCATGCCAGTTCAGAAAGAGACTGCAGTGGACTGGGAGGAGCCCATGGAGTTGGGTGCTGTCCGACCTCGGGTGTCACGGACAGAGATGGACAGAAGACGTGCTGAGGGGTTGTGTTTTTACTGCGGGGATCTTGGACACTTGGCAGGGAGTTGCCCCAAGAAGAACAGTAGGGTTGCGAGGACTGCAGCCATCCCTCAGCAACACACGATCAAGTTGGACAATCAGCACGTTGGTGTGGCCGTGATACCCCATTCGCACAAGGTAGCATGCATTCGGGGGGTGTGGAGTCCCAGGGCGGATGCCCTGCCGAGTAAAGTAAAGAACTCCAACCCTGCAAACTCGCTTCCACCTCGGGCTGTTCTACCCATTGCAACCTGCACTGCCGTTTGTCATCCCGGCAGCATGCAGTCTCTGGTACGGGATGTGCAACGGGGTGACGACTGGGTGGAGCGAAAAAAGGCAGAAGTGAGGCCGGCGTCACCATGGACTTTGGAAGGGGATCTTTTGAAGTGTCAGGGCTGGCTCTATGTTCCCGCAGGCACATTCGTCGACAGGTACTCTCGCAGATTCATTGCCTGTCTGCATCAAGACATTGGGGGTTTGTTCGGACGTTGTGCCTGGCCTCCTGTCAATTTTGGTGGCCCCATCTGAAAGATGACATATGGAGGTGCATGCAGTCATGTGCCCAGTGTCATTGGGCCAGGTCTACAAAGAGAACTCCACCGAGATTCTAGTCTTTGTCGACTACGGTTCCCGCAGCACTGGACTTTGTCTCTGGGTTCCCGGTGGTGTGCCGGGGTCTTGAACCGTGTTCTGGGGGGGCCGTCACCAACCCTTCTGGGCTGAACCCTGAACATCGAAACTGGGGGAAGGGCTCTGTGGGAGGGGATTGCGTGGTGGCTCGGCCAAAGTCGGTAGAGATGCCAACAACCTCTGACGGAAAGGGGGCTGGTGGGTCAGCCTTGCACAGGGTGGAGGACCCTAAACAGGGAGTTAAGGCTCGGCCGAAGTTGGTAGAGCTGCCGTCAACCTCTGATGGAAAGGGAGTTGGTGGGTCAGCCTTGCAGAGAGTGGAGGACCCTAGACAGGGAGTGAAAGCTTGGCCACAGTCGGTAGAGCTGCCATCAACCTCCGATGGTAGGAGGGGTGGTGAGTCGGGCTTGTGGAGGGTGGATGTCCCTGGATGGGGTGTTGACGCCAGGAAGGGCGGAAGGAAACATGGTGGCCACCGGATACCGAAAGAGTTCCCATTCAAGGGAGTTATGCCTCCAGAGGTTTGGAATTCATGAAAAAGGCAACAAGGGAAATGAGTGCGGGTCATCTTGGGGACACGACATCCCAACCATCGGACCCCAGGGAAAGGGCCCTGCAGTGGGGGATAGTGTTGTGACTCAGCAGTTATGATGAGAGCTTTTTCAGGATACAAAATTCAGTATGCAGCTGGGGCTTGTGGGAGGAGGTTTGGAGATAAAAGGACAGATGCTGCCACGCCCCAGTCACTGGAGTCAACACGTGTGTTCCGTGTTTGGTAAAATATGATAGCTAAAAAACTAACTTCATTTTCAGTTCACTATCTTTATTCAATTCTACAAGAAGAAATTTAAATTGTGTTTTTTGTTACCAGGAAGATCAACATAGAGCTCTGAAGTACAATATTTATTTTATATCTCATACATATTTTGCCACAAAAACAGATTTACACACCATTATGCAAACCTCATCAGGATAATCCACGAGCATATCCCTTTTCAATGTGACTTGCACTAAAAGCTTGCATAAAGCTTAGTACTTTATGCTTGCAATTTTTCCCCATTCTTTTCAAAGCTTGCTATATGGTTTATGATTGAATGCGAAATGGATTGTTTTCTATAGATTGTGAAATAGACTGCTTAAACATAAGTTTGAAAAATTATGGAAAATATGTAATTTCCTTCCAGTTGCTTACATAATGGAAAGATGTGTTTATGTTTTACATACTGTACTGCACTGCATTAGAAAGGCATCACACATGAGCTTGTTATTCTATTTTTTTCTTACAATCTACTTGGCCTCTTATTTTCTTGAGAGTTCTAAATGAAGTACATATATCAACAATAAAATAATGTCTAAACTTGCATGGATTCCTCAATGTTTTTATAAGCTGCAGAACAGTTTTCATTTCTCCAGATTTCCTAACTTCCTTTTCAGCCTCAATGTCATGGCTTTTAATAAACCCGTAAATAAATCTTAAAGGTATATAGTCTTTGATGGTTAGCTTGAGACAATATTTCCCACAGCTTCTGTATTAAATAAAGCTTGACATCTAAACTAGTGAAGATACAGATATACCACACAGAGCTGCCTAATGTCATTTGTGGATATGGGACATTCTTCAACAAGCCTTAGAAAGCTCTGAGCCAATAACCCACTCTGGAGGAGCTGTCACTTACTGTAAATTCTGGTATTTAACTTAAATATCAGAATCGGTGGCAGGTCAATTCTAGCATTGCTGATACAGCATCCCCTTGGCGAAGTCCAACCTTTTTCTTACATTTCACCCTGGGATTAGCTTGACTCCCTTTATGTTTCTCCACTGCACAGCAAGAGCTAATTTTTCCTGTGTGAAGTAAGAGATGTTGTTGCCATGACAACACATTCTAACAGTGGGACTACTGACATTCGTTGAAAAGATTACAGGGAGGCTGTATCAATCTTCAACCAGGACTATGGGTTCTTCGTCTAAAATATAATTATCCTAAATTTACCTCAGCCTGAGATTATCTATTCATTTTGCTAAGGATGATTAATAAATTGGAAATACATTTGACAGATATATTAGAGTATTGTTTACACAGATACTGGCCCCACTCTGAGTGGATTTTATTTTAAATGCAATATAGCTCCTTTTAAAAATATTATACATTCCTCCGTGTTATGTTATATCCTACAAACCACAACTTCTGCAGAGGTGGAGAACAAATTAAAATGGTCCAATTATACATCTGATGGATCTGCATGGTTGTCTCAATGCAATATGCAATTCCCCATGTTGTCTGTTGACAATATTGACAGTGCCCTGCCTGAGCTTTGCTGTTAAAAAAGAGAAGGCCTCTAGGCCATTTGCACTATTATTCTGATGTACTCTTATCATTGCAAATGATAGCTGCAATGATTAATATTTGTGCACTTTTACAACTGATGTCTTAGCTGTAGCTCTCCCTAAATCAACCAGATTTTGAGAAGATTATCTACAATGATGTAGCACATTGAGCGCAATCCTTCTGCAGCCCTCCTTAAAAAGTATCCAAAACTTCAGTGTGGGATCATATGCTTGTACATCTGCATTGATTACATGCTGATTGTATAAACGTTAAGATACTGATAAAGGGGAATATTTGTAGCTTTGGGTTGAAATGAGGGGTCCTTGGTGTTCTCTGAGCTTGCTTGTTTTCTTGCAGTCATTTCATTACCCAAACTAGGTAATATCATCAGTGCTAGTAAGGAATGTTGTTTGCTGTCACTGTCAGATCCTCTCCATTAGATAATTAGGAAAGAAGACCACGAGACCCCATGAGTAGAAATCAAGTGTACTTTTACTAATTATAAATGATTAAAGGCATAGCGAAGTGAAGTCTGATTATTTAGGCGCGAAAGCGATTAATATATAGAATAGCCCATTCCCCACCCCTTGGCATCACAGTTACAGTCCAATCATAATTCTCCCAAGTGTCAGGTGTGAGATAATTTCAAAAGGCATCACGAAGATGGAATGTCGGCGCCGTTAGTCCTGGCGGGAATCTCCTACTCATGCGTAGTCCGACAGGCAGCTGAACTCCAGAACCTTCCTCCAGCACAATGAGTAACCCCTCCCAAATACCATGCCCTCCCTCCCCGTTTCATGGCAGCCGAAGCAACAGCAAAGCAGAGGCTGACAGTCAGTTTATATTCTGGGTGGTTTACTCTGTTGGTGTTGGTGGGGGTGGTCTTAGAGATCCTTTGGTTGGGCTATTTACTGTTGGCTCTTTGGCAGTTTCTTGATTGGGGTTTGATAGTTTGTCTGATGTTAACCTTGGAGTTAATCTATGATGAATTAATCTATGCTTAATCGGCATAAATTAACTTCAATGTTAATATCAGACCAACAAACAAATAAGCCATACCCCAATCAAGAAACTGCCAAAGAAGCCAAAAGCAAACAGCCCAAGCAAAGAATCTCTAAGACCACCCCCACCAACCCTGACAAGACAAGCCATTAAAATATAAACTGACAGCAGACAGCATTCCTTACTAGCACTGATGATATACACTTCTAAAATCCTGTGGGAATGAATGTCAGAAATGGAATCTATGAAATGATTAGCCATTTTTTTCAACAGGTGTTCATGAAAGTCAAAAATTCATACAGTTCAACAATTATAAACTCGCTATCACTAATGGGAAAACATGATTCATCATTAGTAATTTGGAGCAATGCTTTCAGCAACTTGCTGTATTATGCAAATTTGTTGTCTGGAAAAGTAAAATTGACAAAAACAATGGTGAGTATAGCCACCAAGAGAGATGGAGGATCATTACTGCACTAAGGGTTTAAATAACCCACACAATATTATCTAGGCATTGCTTAACTCTGTTGTTATTTTGACAGAACAATAGCTGGGTTGCTCCATAATGATAACCATAAATATAGAAATGTACAACTTTAATTTTCTTGGGAGAAGTCTTCAAGGAACTGGAAAAGGAGTTGTGTGGAAAAACAAACATAAATCAAATTGTATGAATCCCAATATTTACTCCTTCAGAAAGAATTTTCAACAGTCCAATATGTATAAATGTTTCCTACATTTTCGTTTTAGCAACATCAACTTTGTTGTACTTCTTAGCATGGAATAAATGATAGTGTGTTTGGAAAAGTGACCCAGCAGTGGAATCCTAATTTATACCACACTTTTGCATTTGGTTCCCCCATTCCTATCAATTGCTACCCTGATGGGATGCTCCCTGTTGCAGCAAATTCTGAAAAATATAGACACAGATGCTTGCTGCTTAATATGGAATGAGAGATATTAAGAATTTAATTTCCTAGGTCACATTAGAGTGACTGGCCTGGCTGTGTCATAAAACCTCTGTTATTTCTGAATTCCTGCACATCAGCCTGTCCTATTTCTCCTTCACATTTGACAAGGGTAAATTTACAGAAACAGAAACACTGATGATGTTATCTAGTTTGGGTAATGAAATATCTGCAAGAAAACAAGCAAGCTGAGAGAGCACCAAAGGCCCTTCGCAGACTGGGATTAACCTATTTCTTTCACCTTTCCAATAGTTACATTTCCCTAGTCACTAGAGAATTCTATTCTCCCAGGCCTCAAGCAAGTCTTAAATCTCTTCATACATTTTTATTTATTCTGCATGACGTTTCAGCATATCACAAGCATCTATAGTTTTGTTTTGTTTTGCCTTAACCTACACCTATGATAAACTTTCTTGGACTCAAGATCATAGTTTGTGTATAGACTAGAAGAAACTATTCTATTTTCTATTTTGCATGTTTCAATTGTACAACTATAAAAACCTAAAACACTGCTATGTATTGTGTTTCCCTGAAAATAAGACAGGGTCTTATTTTCTTTTGACCCACAAAATATGGCTTGGGCCTTATTATCAGGGGAGGGCTTATTGTTTTGGGGTTGCTGGGTGGCTGCTCTCTTGTGAGCAGGCTCCCAAAGAGCCTCAGGGGCAAAGGGCTGTGTTGCGCTATCGCAGCAGTGCAACATAGCAGCCATGAAGCGACCACACTCACAAGCAGCCACCCCGTGAACCCCCTTTCCAGATGGTCACAGCGCCATTCACTGACCTAGAGGTATTGCCAAGCCACATGAGCGCCTGTTCGCTGCCATCTGGCTCCCATGGCTTGGCACCTTCGAAATGCCAGTGAATGGTGCTCTTCACGGCTAGAGAGGGGTTGTGCGAGCGGCTGTTCCGCTCCCGCTTGCGCACCTCCCAGCCTCATGATGCCATGGCCCAGCTCTCCCTGCAGAGCCAAAGCACTTCTGCTCCCACTGCTGCCGCCATCCCAGCATGGCTTTTTCGGTGGCTTCCAAACTAAGTCTTCCGGCAGTGGCCGCTCTGGGCTCTATGGTATGCTCTAAGGCAGGGACGTGCAGTCACTAGAGGCAAGGGAGGCGGAGCCTCCCCAGTCTCCTGAGAGAAAGGAAAGAGTTTTAAATATTTTTTTAAAATTAATTAAAGCCAGCATAGTTGCTACCAGATTTCAAGTCACAGTGGCTTGGTGTCTGCTCTCAGTGTTAACTAGGAGGGGGCCAGAGAACTCGGGGCCTCTTTTGCTTAAGGAATTTTTCGCCTTTGAAAAGTTAAGGAGGAGTTAAAAAGCAAAAAATTTAATATGCAAAAGAGGCACTGATTCTCCCGCCTCCTGATCTGGGAGCAGCGAATCATGTCTTGCACTTGAGCGACTGCGCAAGTGCAAGGGTGATTCTGGAGAGGTTTTTCTTTCACCAGCCGCCATTTCTTCTGCAGCCAGCCCAGCACCGAGCGGGGAGGACAACGAGGAGGAGGAGAAGAGCGGTGAGCCCTTGTGGGCTCTTCTCCCAGCCAGCCAGCCAGCCACTCACCCCCACCCGACCTGCTCCCTGCCTGGCCGGCCGGCCGGCACAAAGATTCACCGCTCTTCTCCTCCCAGCCAGCCAGCCACCCGACCTGCTCCCAAGAATGTCAGCGGGGACATAGGAGGTGGGGGGCGAGGTGGCAGAGCGCGGCAGCGGCGAGAAGCAACACTCCCGCCACTGTGTCCGACAGGCGTTTCGCATTTACGTCCATCATAAACGAGAGACGCCTGTAGGACACAGCGGCGGGGACGTTGCTTCTCGCCACTGCTGCGCTCTTGCCTCACCAATGGTATCCCTCACCGCACGTCACTGCTCTAAGGCATATCAGCTGAAACTATTTTTGCTGAGCAAGTCATTGAAGCAGATACAATACCTACTCCTAAGATATTTGTGGACTTGGTTAAGAGACAATGGGCATCCCCCACTTCCGGTCCGATGGGTAAAACCTTCTTTAACGTAGATAGAGATATGGTCCAGGTGCTCCTACCACCTACCATAGATGCCCTAGTAACTGCTTTGCATACCTCCACCAATATGCCTGGGGCTCTGAAAGATGCCTTAAAGCCGGAAGACAAGAAGGCAAAACTCACTTTACAACAAGGTCATCAGGCGGCAGCCTGGGCAATAAGAGCGGCTACTACCGCTTCCTTTTTTAACTGCTCTTGTCTGCTTTGGTTACAGGATTTGCAGCAGCAGATTCCTACTGCGGACATCAGAGCCCACCAGGACATTAACAAATTGGTGGCTGCCGTGCAGTTTTCCTCTGATGCTACCTTGTCGGCTGCCAGCTTTGCCTCTAGGGCTATTGCCTCATCTGTAGCTTCACGCAGGTTGTTATGGCTACATCAATGGCAGGCTGATGTACACCATAAATGGTGCCTAGCTTCAGCACCTTTTACCGGTGGTCCTCTCTTTAGGACTGCGCTAGATCCCTTTCTGGTAGAGAACAAAGATAAGTGGAAGGTTCTCCCCACCACTCCATGGAAAGGCATGTTCAGGGCAGCTCCTTACCCAAGACGATCTGCCTTTTGTACCCAGGATTACGGGACTTCCTTTCGGGGTCAAGATTACAGCTCTTCCTTTTGTGGGTCCGATTTTGGAGCCTCAGGATTCAGGCAACATCAGGGTGGCTACACACCAAGACAGAGATTTCAGTCTGATCGCAAGGAGAGGGGCAAGCAATCTAAGCGCCCATTTAGAGGGGGTGGAGGTGATGGTGGCCACTTCTACCATCAGAACTATGCTCTGGCCAGGTTCCCCACCCATCAAAGGCTATTTAGCATATTTTGCTGACCGTTGGGACCTCTCCACCTCCAATGTGTGGGTCCAATCCATTGTTAGAGAAGGGATCTCCCTCGAATTCCTCTCTAGCCCCCTGAGGTTTTTCTGTTTGTGTCCAGTGTCACATAATCTGACCCGGAGGCAGCTTATGCAGGAGGCCATTCAACACCTATTAGATATCATGGCTATCCAGCCTGTGCCTCCAGATCAACAAGGTCAGAGTTATTATTCCATTCTTTTCATGATTCCCAAAACCTTGGGCGGCTAGAGAGCTATTCTTGACTTAAAGTGCCTAAATCGCTTTGTGCGCTATAGGAAATTTAAAATGTACTCCTTACAGTCTATTCTTAAGGCATTAGGCAGAGGGATTTCCTCAGTTCTATAGATCTAACTGAGGCATACCTGCGTGCACCCATCTTCCCTGCGCACAGGCAGTACCTCAGATTCTGCTATCTAGGACATCACTTTCAATATAGGGCCTTACCCTTTGGGTTATCATCAGCCCCTCAGATTTTTATAAAGGTATTGGCGGCATTGGCAGCATACCTCAGACAAGTACCAATATGGCTCCAATGCTATTTAGATGACATATTATTACAGTCATCCTCTACTAGCTGGGCACTCAGAGATCTGGACATTACCATGTCTACCCTGAGGGCCCATGGTTTTTCTATCAATCTGACCAAGAGTCATCTGCAACCTCAAGCTTAATTCACCTAGGTGCCTTGATAGATACGGTGTCAGGTACAGTTTTTCTGTCACCTGTGAGAGAGCAAAGCCTCAGGGAGTTGGCTTCCAAGGTTATCAGGGAGAGGCAGATGTCCCTAGCTATGTTATCCAAGCAGCTAGGTACTATGGTGTCCACCATAGGCATTGTCCCCTGGGCACGCCTGCATACCAGAGACCTTCAATGGTTTCTTTTACCATTTCAGCGAAGGCTCATGAGCTGCTCCCTGTCCAGGGTCACCTTACCAGCAGAGGTATCCCATTCCCTGATATAGTAGAGCTCCCCAGCTATCATCAAGGGGGAATACTTCAGGACTCCAGACCGGGTGACAATCACAATGGACTCCAGTCTGTTTGGCTGGGGTGCTCATCTCCAGGCACAGATGGCACAGGGACAATGGAGCCAGGCAGAACGAGCTCACAACATCAACTGGTGGGAACTCAGAGCAGTCCACCTGGCTCTTCGACAGTTTTGCCACTCAGTATATACCATAGAGCGTGCTGAGAGTGGCCACTGCCGGAAGACTCGGTTTGGAAGCTGCTGAAAAAGCCATGCAGGGATGGCGGGGGCGGCAGCAGGAGCGGAGGTGCTCTGGCTCTGCAGGGAGAACTGGGCCAGGGCATCGTGAGGCTGGGAGGTGCACGAGTGGGAGGGGAACAGCTAATCCTGCAACCCCCCTCTCCAGCCATGCAGAACACCATTCACTGGCATTTTGAAGGCGCCAAGCCGCGGGAGCCAGGCGGTGGCGAACAGGCACTCCTGTGGCTTGGCGATACCCTTAGGTCAGTGAATGGAGCTGTGCCTGGCTGGAAAGGGAGGTTGCCAAATGACTGCTCATGAGCGTGGTCTCTTCATGGCTGCTGTGTTGCGCTGCTACAACAGTGCAACACAGCCATTCGACCCTGAGGCTGTGCCTGGCTCTTTGGGAGCCTGCTCACAAGAGAGCAGCTGCCTAGCCAATCCACTCTCCAACTGGGCACAGCGCCGCTCACCAACATAGCGGTATCCCAAAGGAGCCAAGCCACACGATCACCTCCCCCCCCCCCCCGGTTCCCACGGCTTGGCACCTTCGGGATAACGCTAGGTTGGTTAGCGGCGCTCTGCCTGCCAGAGGGGGGGTTTCTCCAGGGGGCTTATTTGCAGGGGAGGGCTTATATTTTTGGTCACCAGAAAAATGTGGCATGGCCTTCTTATCAGGACATATCATATTTTAGGGGAAACACGGTAGTTGTCTGTAGGATAAAATATGAAAACCTATGTTATGCATTACCAGTTGCTTCTGAGGCAGAAAAAACTATTGGCACTGAATACAGAAGAATCCGTTAATAGCAATAGCACTTATATACCGCTTCATAGTGTTTACAGCACTCTTTAAGCAGTTTACAGAGTCAGCATATTGCCCCCAACAATCTGGGTCCTCATTTTACCAACCTGAGAAGGATGGAAGGCTGAGTCAACCTTAATAATACAACTGTAAGGCTAGTTATAGATTTTCATGATCTAAGCTTTATTGCACTCAGAGTAGAGACATGCTTTGGCTTACTGACAAAACAAAATGAACATTGTGACCACAGCAATTACTATGACAACAAGAACTGTTGTGTAACATCATTGAACACGTCCATATTGGCTTATTATCTAACTTTGTGGACCAGGAGATCAGTAAAGTTTGATCTAACTCTGTTTGGGAAAATAGAAAGCTGGCAAAAAAAGTAAATTAAAACTTCAGATTATTTCACAGATTTTGCAGTAACAAAAAAAATCACATGGAGCATTAATTACTTATCAGATTTTCTCATACTTTATTTGTGTGATTATATTCAAAGCTGCTATATATAATGTTGCATTGATGTTTTGAAATAATCAAATTTATACATCAAGTGATTTATAGTAACTTAAAATAATTTCACTAGCATCTGTATTTACCTTAAAAGGGTTCCAAACAAAACTTGGATGGTGTGAGTTTTTAGGATGAGCAAATGCATTATGTGTTCCTGATACTTTTTGTATGCATAAAAATTCTTTCTGCTCTGTGCTGCTGTGAAATGCTATGAGGGTAAATAGCGAGGCGTATGTCTGAGTAAACAGAAATTCCTGGAATTCATAGATTTCTGAATTAAAATAGTTAGGGTCATGGTACACCAAATATTAGACACAAAAAGGCAATCAGTTCACATTAAAAAATGTTTTAAATAAATTAGAAGATTCTTAATAGTTGCAGAAATCAATACTTTTTGACTAAGTATATAGGGCTGGCAGGGGAATCTTTACTTTTTTATAATACCAGCAGACCTCTAGTGGTTGTTAATATAAATGATTCTGTCTTCTGTAATTTTGTATTTGAAATGTAAGTTTTACAGCAGGAGGAGAAAGGTAATACAATATACTAATACACAGAAGACTTTTTTTTCATATAGTGCTAATAAAGTCAACATAAAGTCATTAATGGATTAATTTCATAAAAATTATAATGCTACATTATCACAAAAATTACAGCTGTAAAAAAGGAAGCATTTTCTTCAACTCCTTAGTGGTTGCGCATTTCAATTTTAGGAATATTTTTACAAAATAGCTACGGGTAAATTGTTTTGATTACAAAGTTTAAGAAATTGACATAAATTAAATCAAACGATTGAATAAAGAGGAATATGGTTTACATTGGAATATAGTTCATTCCTGAGTATCTAGAAGTTGCAATAGATAAATCTGAGGATCCAAATAATAAAATTTTATAATCTGAAATAAATACATGCACCCACCCAAAGAAAAAGAGAGTGAGGGAGGGACTAGTTCATGTAAAAACTACCCAATAACTACATTTTTATGTACAAGTGGCAATAATTGGAAACAGTGCTGTGTACACACAGGCTTTAATGCTATTATATCTTTTATTCACTATTTTGAACTACCTAGGCATTTACAAGCAATTTGGGATAAGGTGTAAGTCACGTATCAAAAACTGACAATTTCAAACACTGGGATAATTAGGTACTACACTTTTCTCAATGTATGCATCAAGCATCAGTGTAGGCCAGGGCTGGCTTATGGATCAGAGTCTGCCCTTTCCAATTATACTCAGAATGATTCTCTCATGTCTTAATTATAATTATACTCAGAATGATTCTCTCATGTCTTAATTTATACAAATATCGGTGTATGAAACAAATTAAAATATGTTTGCCTGATTTTATTTAAATCACTCTATCTTACCATTACCAACATAAAGTCCTTCCATCCATCTATTATTTTTTATTGGGCTTACATTTCCTAGGAACCATATCTCAAATGTCTAACTTCATCCTGTTATGCAATGAGTATATTATAAGACCACTTTTTCTTAAATTTGGTTAGACTTCTATTATGGATATACAATAATACAATACAATAGCAGAGTTGGAAGGGACCTTGGAGGTCTTCTAGTCCAATCCCCTGCCTAGGCAGGAAACCCTATACCATTTCAGACAAAGGGCTATCCAACATCTTCTTAAAGACTTCCAGTGTTGGGGCATTCACAACTTCTGGAGGCAAGCTGTTCCATTGATTAATTATTCTAACTGTCAGGAAATCCCATTGAGGACTACACGTTGAGTGCAGTTGGTCAGCCAGTTACAAATCCATCTGGTGGTGACGCTGTCTAACCCACATTCTTCTACTTTATCTAGTAATAGGTTATACCTAATACCTTATCAAATGCCTTACTGAACTCATCTTTTTTTGTCTTTCAATTTGTCAGAGAGTTTTTTATGCAGCCATGCTGGTTTCTTTTGGGAGCTGTTATTTTTCTTCTTCATTAGTATTGTGCTAGACTGGGCTTTTGTAATCCCATTTTTCAAAACTTCCCAACATTCTTGAGTTGTTTTCCCCTTGAGGATTCTCATCCATGGAATTTTTCCCAAGCTCTCTCTAAGTTTATTGAAATTAGCTCTCTTAAAGTCCAAGACTCTAGGTTCACTTTGTGTTTGCATAATGTTGAATTCCAATATTGCATGGTCACTTGCTCCCAGGGTTCCTGTGGCTTCAACACCTTCTAACATTTCCTCTCTGTTAGTGAGAATTAAGTCCAATATGCCTGATCCCCTTATTCCCTTCTCTACTTTTTGGGAAACAAAGTTGTCTCCTGGGTTTGTTAGGAACCTGTTGGATCTTCCACTTGGTGCAGTTTGTTTCCCAGTTGATGTCAGGGTAGTTAAAATCCCCCACTACTATTGTGGTGTGCTTCCTACATACCTTAGTTAGCTGACTAGCAAAAAGTTCATCTACTTCCTCTGCTTGGTTGGGTGGCCTGTAGTATAGACCTATGGCAATGTCATTCCCCCCCTCAACCTTTAATATTGACCCAAATGCATTCAAGATACTTCCATCATTGTTGTGCTCTATTTCTGTAGAGAGGTAATTATTTCTTATATATAGTGCAATTCCATCTCCTCTTTTATTTGGTCTATATCTTTTAAATAATTTAAATGCTTCTAGCTGTATGTTCCATTTGTTGGTTTCATCCCACCAAGTTTCTGTAATGGCAACAATATCGTATCTGACCTCTTTTACTTGAATTTCTAATTCGCCCTGTTTATTCCTCATACTCTGTGCATTGATGTATAGACATTTGAGTCCATTTTGATTGACCCTGTGTTTACTGTCTACATAACCTGTGTTTGCATGACTGCCCCTATTTTCTTACCACTTGTATGATTCATGCATATGGTATGGCACTCACTATTAAATGCTTGGTTTTGCTTGACAGCGGGGGTGATAATATTACCCGCACAAACATCTGTGTTACATGCACTGATATCTCTATGAATTTTAGATTGCTGGAAACAGAAATGTTCTGTATCAATTAATTCTCTGTCCCTACTGTTCAGTTTAAATGTTTATCCAGAAAATCTGTGAATTTAATGCCAAGTAACTCAGTCCCTTTCTTGGATGGGTGCAAACCGTCTCTTTTGTACAGTTTTTCATTGGACCAGCTGCAGGCATCATGACTAATAAAACCAAAGCCTTCCCTTTTACACCACTCCTTTAGCCACACATTAAACTGTGCTACACGCTGGCCCTTCCCTTTTTGTTCCTTATATACTGATAAAACCTCTGAAAAGATAAGCCTACAACCTATACTACTAAGTTCATACCCCAAGCTCTGGAAATCATTCTGCACAGAAAGTACATATTTTTGGGACAGATCATTTGTGCCAAGATGTATAATAGCATCAACATCACAGTCCTTACTTGCATTCTTGACTATCTTAAGAATACGCCTCTTGTCTCTGCTGGCAGTAGCACCTGGCAGACACCTGACCTCTTTTAGAACCTCCATATCATTTCTTAAATTTACATCCCTTATGATTGAATCACCAACCAGAAGGTGACTTCTCTTTTTTGCATACCTTGCTCTTCTTGTGTGACTAATGTGTGATACCTGGTTCCCCATTTCGCCTTTCCAAAGTAAGTTCTTCATTTTGGACCACGATCCTCTGCTTATTTGAGTCATCATTATCACAACTACCTTGACCTGTCTCTTTAATGTCCCCATTAGGGTCAGCAAGGGCGCTATATCTGTTATGCTGGGTGACAGCAAAAGCTTTGTGTTTATGGTTCACAGCTCTCACCCTGCCAGATCCCACGGTTGTCCAGGCTGCTCTTCTCCTCGGGATCTATGATGATGGTATATACCATCATTTCTGCAATTGCTGCATATTATCTCTTGTTGGTCTCCCAATCTGATACTGTTAGCACAATTCCTCTTTTTTTCAATTTTGTGCCAATGTTTTCTTGTAGCTCTCAACATATATCTTGCTAAACTATTATATTTTTCATTTATGTTTTCCAGGATTGCATCCAATAAAAATATCTGTGGTTTTAGATCAAATTTTATTTTTAAAATTTACTGATTATGTTGATGCATTTCTTTCCAGTACTTTTCAAGGTTTTTCTTACATAATCATCACATTTTATAGAAAGTTTCTTATATGTTATAAGCTTTCCAACATTTATTATAAATTAATTTGTCTATCTTGATAATTATTGATGAAATTACATAACAATTGTAAAAACATTTGTACAAATTTTCATTTAAATTGTAACTTTTTATTTATTTTATTGATTTTCCCCTGTAGCTTTCAATTATTGTACTCTGATTCAGAGTAGGGTTCCTCCCTATACGGTCTGGTACACCAGAAGAGGTAGTGAAAGTCTGGTGTACTTGATAGGACTGGTAGTAAAAATGGTGGCTTGGCCATGCCCCCGAACCTGTTCTCCTGTCGGAAGCTTCATTAGAAGCTTTTTTAAAAAGTTTTTTCCCCTGCTGATTCAGGCAAGGGGGAAAAAACTTTACAAAGTAAGAGAAAGACAGAGGGAGGGAGGGAGGAAGGAAGGAAAGAAGGGAAGGGAGAAAGAAAGAAAGAAGGACAGAAACTCATTTTTCTGCTGGGAGATTCAGCAAAGGATAAAAAGAAATGCTGTTGCTTTAAATCGGAACTGAGCATGCCTTGCTGTGGAATTCTAGGAGTTGAAGTCCACAAGTCTTAAAGCTGCAAACTTTGGAGTCCTGCTTTAAATTGAAAAGGTGCACAAGTTTGCAAAGTGACATTCAGGAGTTATTGGGGGGGTTGCTTCCCACAGAGGGAAGGGAGAAAGAAAGAAAGAAGGGAGGGAGGGAGGGAGAGAGGAAAGAAAGAAAGAAAAACAGCAGAGCAATTTAGGGCTAGACGGCTACTATGTCATCTAGTCCAACCCCCTGATGCAACAGGAAACCTTACATTGTCTGGATTATTTTGGTGCTTCTAAGAGAGAGGAAAATTGCCAGAAAGGAGAAGGAGTTTACTAGGCCATGCAGAGAAAGGCAGAGATAGTCCTTGACTTATGACTACAATTGAGCCCAAAATTTTGGTTGCTAAGCAAGAGCATTGTTAAGTGAGCTTCACCTCATTTTACCCAATCCAAGACATCTCCTGGTGAGTGACATCAAGTTGGCCACATCCATCCAGTCACATGACCGCCAAGCCATGCCCACAAAATAGGCCACGCCCAAGAATAGGTAGTAAAAAGTTTTGAAACCCACCCCTGCTCTGATTATTCCTTTGAAGTTTTGCATTCACTTTATCATACAATTTTTCATTTATTCCATGTCATATTTCAGTAACATTTTAATAGATAATATCCAATAGCTATTGAAATTTTTGTACATAAAGGTTTCAAATTTTGTTTTTGTTTGTCTCAATATCCCTTCTTCTTTTTTGAGATAATTTTTTATTCTTCTAGTAATTTATAGATGCAACCATGATAGTCCTACCTTTGTTAACAGTTCTTATTTTATTTATTTATATTTATTTATTAAATTTATTTGTCTTCCATCTCACTCTAGTGACTCTGGGTGGCTTACAACATCAAAATAAATATGTATGTATGTATGTATGTATGTATGTATGTATGTATGTATATACATACACACACACACACACACACATATACATACATACATACATACACCAATGTATATAAATACAATACAATCACAATGAAAATCAGATTATAATTAAAACTAAAAGATGACGAGGAAAGGAACAGGATATATCGAGGGGTGGGTGAGATCTGTTATTAATTGATCAACCACTTCCAGCGTAATATTCTCCCATTAGGGCCCCAAGCCAATTGGCAGAGCCAGGTCTTCAGGCTTTTGTGAAAGGTCAGGAGGGTTAGGGGCCAATCTCACCTCCGGGTGCAAGATGTTCCAAAGAGTGGGAGCCACATAGTCCCTGCTATGTCTTTAGTCTATTTTGTGAATCTGGCCACACCATGTTAGCGTATGTAATTAAATTAAATTGGTCCCTAATATGCATGTGGGTTTGGGGGGGAGAGATTGAGTATTTTTGCTGAATTTAAAATGACCACAGAAGTAAGAACTGTATAATTTCAATTTCTTTTCTAATTTTCAGTTTATATAACTTAGAAATATGATTGTGGATTGCACAGATCAATGAACCATGTCACATCTGTCAGCCCTAGTCATACCTTTCAAGTCTACGTGGTACGAATGCAATATAGCAGCATAAAAAAGGAAATAATTTGTCTTATTTAATCATGCTATTATAGCATTGTATCTATAATAGATTAGGCTTTGTTATCATTCCTAGTGTGGAAACAAGTCTCTTAATCTTCAGCAATACAGCACTGAACTATTTAATAGCTCCATTATAAAGGTGTCATGTAATTGCTGAATAATACCCATAGCTTATGATGAAGGCTGTTTTATGTCAGGAGGAATTGTAATCTAGACATATTCAAAGGTCACCAAATGAGTTAATATTCATCCAATTGTTTTTCCACAAATGGGTAAATCAAGACTGCAGTAGCACAAGTATTTTTTTCCAAATAAACAATCCAAAAATAATCTTTTACAAAGGGTAGGCAGAAACATAGATGGAATGGCTTGATATTTTCCCCCTTAATATCCATCATGATTCTACATTTTTCAATGATAGGTTGGAAAATCTAGAACCAAGACAAAATAGAATATTTATTTATTGGCCAAGTGTGATTGGACACACAAGGAATTTATCTTCAGTACATAACCTCTTAGTGTATATACAAACAACAGAGTAATATAAATATAATCATAAGATACCAATAGGGGAAGGTAGTGGGAAAGATGAGAAGGATAATTGTAATACAGCCTTACTACATGGGTAAATAGCCTTAGACATAATACAATGCTGTGGGAATTAGGTGTTCAGCAGAGTGATGGCATGAAGGGGGGGGGGGGAATTGTCTCTGTTCCAGTTGTTTTGACATGCAATGCCCTATAGTGGCATCCTGAGGGGAGGAGTTGAAACAGTTTATGTCCAGGATGTGAGGGATCTGTAGATATTTTCTCAGCATTCTTTCTGACTCCTGTAGTACATAGGTCCTCAGTGGAAGGCAGGCTGGTTGCAATTCCATTACTAGAGATTTTAAAGAAAAGATTGGACAGCAACCTATCTGGAATGGCAGACGGTCTCCTGCTTGAGCAGGGGATTGGACTAGAAGACCTCCAAGATCCCTTCCAGCTCTATTCTGATTGATTTTTTTCTGCAGTCCTAATTATTCATTGAAGTCTGTACCTCTCCTGTCCTGTTCAGATGCTGTACCAAACCAAAAAGGTATAGAAGTATAGACCGATTCAACAATTCCTCTGTAAAACTGTATCAGCAGTTCCTTGAGCAGTCTGAACTTTCTGAGTTGATGCAGTTTTACCTTTTTAATGATAGTTCTAATGTTAAGTGTCCATTTCAAATCCTGGGAGATTGTAGAACCTAGAAACTTGAAGACGGTTGAGCGGAAAAAATCCTGTACTATTTCTCATGTTTGTTCAAAGACCTTTCCTGGAGAGGTGATTGTCTGAATAGAAAAAGCTCACCCATTCCCTCTTAGATAGGGAACTGTAACAAAATGAAAAAGGATTTTTATGATTTGACATAAACAAAATAGAGTTACTATTCTATTTTATTAAAGTTTACCGACAATGACTAGCTTTTTGGCCCTTACTTATACAAATGATTTTTCTTAATTTTATATGTTTCTTTTTCGCCTCCCTTCCCTTCAAATCTGCATGCACTAAATTTAAAAGAATCAGATGAAAAGTTACATTAAAAAGTAATGTAAAGCCATTCTTTCAAAATTAAATTGTGAGAAATCTAAGTAATAAAATAATTTGGAATGATTCCATATTCAAGGACTTACTTGCACACCCAAAGTGAGTGACATTTCCAAATATTCAACAGTAGCTTCTTTAACCCTAACAGTTTTTTTAGTTCAAATTAAGTTTGTATTTGTCCATGTGTTGAAAGAGTAAGGAATTTAGAGAATACCTGGATGCTAGAACCAAGCATGCATACAGGAAGGAAATGATGATTTTCTGACTCAGTTGGCATTATATTCATATGTGCCTTTATTTATTACACAGTAAAAATGAGTCCAACTGAAGGATCAAGTAAAACACAAACATCTCTCCAGTAAAAGATTATTTTTCTGATAAATAAAATTCACAAGACATAAATATATTCTCTTATGATTTTTTTATACTTTTGCCATGTTTATTGACTACCATAAAAAGAAGAAAAGTGATAAGAACATGAAGTATTTCTGTTTCCTGAGTGAGGAAATTTCATTTGTAATCATGTAATAAAATTAAGAACTTGATTACAATCAGCTGGCAGTATTTTGTTACCAGGAAGTCAAACATGACAATTTTGAAAGAACTATTATTATTAGAAGCCATATTCAATTGCTCATACTGGACCAGTCAGAACCCTGCACTGCATCTTCTAATTACATCATTCACATTAATGTTTTAAACTTCTGAAAACATATTACAGAATAAAGTAAAATATATACAAGTGCAATAAAAAGAATGTGCAGTTAGAGTAAGTCTGTTTTTTAATTTTCTTCTTGCATATTTTATTTCTAAACAGATATAGATACCAGTAGCCATTCAAAGAACTGGCGGCTGGCAGATATACAAGAACTGTTCCATGTTTATTTTATTTACAGTATATTTATCCTATTTTTCTTTCTCTAAGGAATTTAGCAGGGTATACTAGCCTGCTTTGGATACACAAGAATATTGGTTAGCCTGATTCCTCAGTAAGAAATAAGCAGAATTTAAACACTGCCAGGAGTTCGATCCTTACCAGTTTAAGGTTGACTCAGCCTTAAGTCCTTGTGAGGTCAGTAAAATGAGGATTGTTGAGGGCAACATAATAACTCTGTAAACCGCTTAGAGAAGGCTGGAAAACCATGAAGCAGTATAGAACTCTAAATGCTATTGCTATTATCTGATGTTCCCTTCCTATTATTAAAGTAAAATTTCTCTGCATGAGCCTAGGGCAAGGTTTTTCCTACCAAGGCAACCATTTAGGAATCCTGACTTTTTGGTCTGTACTTGATAGACTAATCATTTTTTTTTCAAATATTTGGGGAAATGAATATAAAATGCATTAAGGAAAGCTACATAAAGAAATCTTTATATTAGGGAAAGTTGCATATACAACTGGACATAAAGCAAACAAATTATGTTTTATATGACAATAAATGTATGGCGAGGTTCATAAAGAATCATGCAGGAATTACAGCAAATTCATGAATGAGTATATGTAAAACTAACACAGATTTGATCTATTTGTAGGACAACTGATGAGCCCAGCTCAAATGGCAATTCATATATCTTTACAAGCAAACCTTCACATTTTATGACCCAAATAATTCAGAACACTGTGCAGAATAATGTTTGTTTAGCTCAGGCATCATTTTGTGGTCAGTAGGAGCCTCTCAAAGAATTCACTAGAGTGCCTGGCATTGTTGTAATAATTGTAATTTAGTTCCTTCTAGATCAATGAAGAGTGCTTTGTGCCAGCTTTGCTTAAATCTTTTACATGTTTCAAAAGTATTAATCTTCAATACAGTGGCATCACCTCCAATTTGAAGAAACCTATTTACTTTGCCATCGAGGAAAAAAATACATCAATCGATTTTCAATTCAGCACCAAAGCCTGTTTTCACACATGCAGATACAGCCTAAATAGGTCCATTATTTTGCTTTACTTTTTAATTTACTGACAAATTAATACATAGTTTCTGTTAGTTTTGGTATTGCTATATGGTATTAAAAATGAGAATGACTTTTTCTCTTCACAATTATACAAGAGATGTAAGGTGGTTCTGCATATTAGTCCGCCAGCTTATGTCTAGGCTAAAGATATTCATGAAGTTTGGGAAGACGCAGAAAGCATAGATTTCTATTTTAACTGTTAACAACCTCAAGCTTGAAATGCTGTTTTTCTAATTTCTTTTCAAATACTCAGTGTTTAAGTATGTATATTTACTTGTTCCGGCTATATAATACATGACATGTGCCTAATCTAAATTGAACTCTTGTGCAGAATTCAAGAATTTTTTCCTATTATAACAGGAAAGCCAAACTTAATCAGTGAATAAAAAGCTGTACTATAATGGTTTTTTGTGCTTGACCAAGCAGTTATGTTGCAATTTACAACCAAGCTGAGTTATTCGTTTATGGCAACTGTAATACTTTTTAATTAGGATATGATTAATTCCTTATCATAAGCAACAAACATTATCCTTTAGTTTAAACTGACAATTATATAAAATGTGTTATAAGAGTCATCCAACACTTTTCTTCATTGGCATTTTTCTTTTTTCTTTTTTAAAGGTGCAGGATTCATAAATATCCCTTTTCACTTTATGTGAAATTCAAAGAATATAAACTTCTACATGAATTTTCTTTTGGAAACTAGTTGCTTCTTCCCTCCCATTCTTTAAATTCAAGTGTCATACCACTGTCTTCGAAAGGTATTTAAAAGGTCAGTGATGTTCCATAACAAGCAGGCAGAATGTCAACCAAAGAAGCAACAATTCTTGCAATCCAAGAAAAATCGGAAATTTTTTTTAAAAAGTATTGCAAGTATATAAATTCTGTTGTCAACCTCTTCAAGAAAATATTAATTATCTTTAGATGTTATAAACTATGCTCAAAATGTTCAAAGAGCAGATATAGTAAATTTAAATTTAAAAACAAAATAATAGAAATTTTGTTTTCAGGCAGGAGACTTGCAAGCAATGCACTTAGCTTTACTTATAAGAAACACATGCACTACACTCCATTCCACAAGGAATAGGTACAGGAAAATAATTCCAATCACTAGAAGGCTCATTGTCATGTACCATTCACTTGCATCCAGCCTAGCTGGGAGTTTCTCAACTTCTGTAAACTTTTAACTTTAAATACAGATGTTGATATAGCACTTTAGTGCCCAGCCGTCCAATTCCTGGCTGTCTTTGCTGATCCTGTAGTCAATTTTTTTTGTTAAAGACCCATTGCTCAAGATGATGCTTATCAAGTATTTGTAGTGTTTACATTGGTCAACTGGATGTTATTAACAGTGATTTTTGCTTCTATAGGCTGGGTATTTGGCATGAGCTGGTAAAGTAATTCAGTTTTGTTCAGGCAGATAGGCCAAACAGTATAACAGTTTTTGAGAATTTGTTTAGCAATAACTGTGGATCACTGTCTTTGTGTGCCAGGAGCACTCGGGCATTAACAAGGAGAATTTATTAACTGTAGGGGACACTTGGTGCATTCAAGAGGCAAAGGTCAAAGAGAGAGTTGTTCAATCACTACCTGATGTACACTCCCTCTTTCAGACCTTGGGCAGCATGTAACAATGTGCAAGAAAAGAACAGATTGAGTAGGACTGGAACTAGCACACAGCCCTGTGTTACACCATTGGAAATGGCAAATGCAGATAATGTATCATCATTGTAAAGAACCTGCCCTGTCATTGTATCATGGAGTAGTTGACTCAACTTCAAAAATTTCCTCGGGCACATCTCAAGATGATCCAGGAGCCTCTCTGCTTAGTGTCAAATGCCTTTCTTGTGTTAATAAAGACAAAGAGGCTTGTTCTACTTGAAGCACTTCTCCTGGACTTGCCTCATGGCATATATCTTGTTGCTGTACTCCTTTCTGGTTGAAAACTACACTGTGCCTCTGGAAATTTCTTTCTGAGACAATGACAAGTCTGCTTACGAGAATGTGGGCAAAGATCTTGCCTGTGATGGATGACAATGAGATATCTCAGCAGTTTCTGCAATCTAAATTGTTTCTCTTAGTTTTATAGAGAGCCACAATGAGAAGCATATCCTCTGTGGATCAAATGTCTTCAAAGACATTTTGGAATGCAAGATGTTGGGGTCTAGTGTTTTGCAGATCTCAGCAGGAAAGCTATCCTGCATGTTGCTTTATTTGAGGTCACCTACATGAGATCACTTTCTTAATCTCATTAGTAGAAGGAAAGTAGGTTTAGGACAGGGGTGTCAAACTGGCGGCCTGTGTGCCAGATGCGTCATGTGCAGACCACACCCATCCCAACTCCGCAAATGGGAAAAACATCACAAAACATCACGTGACAGTAATGTGATGCTGCAAGTTTGACATCCATGGTCTAAGACATTGAAGACTGGCAGCTGAGGAATCTGATGATCAGTCTCAACCCATATCAGGCCCAAACCCAGAGATGAGACAGTGAGATCCAATTGAGTTCAAAATTGTATTTACTTGTACCTAATGGACAGAATCTTGCCAAACTAAAGCTATAACTTTCTAACCTACTAGATATATCCTGAGATATTTTAAGGTTTGATTACCCTGGACCTCTTCCCTCCACCCCCATCCATCTTGGGATTACACACTCTCTTAATCTGGGTCTTTTTCTGAGAAAGCTCTGAGTTGTAAAAAAAAAAAAAAAAAGCATTCCTTTACTGCTGCTGCTGCTGCAAATCCACATTTCATCTCATCCCATCTCATCAGGTGAAACAAGAGGATGCATCCTAATTTAGAAGGACCATAGACACTGAAGAACTCTCTGGTAATATATGTATCTGCATAGCATTTCACCTGCTCAGTCTTCTTGTGCCACCATTTCTTCTGTATTTCTCACAGTTTTATCTATACTTTAAATTAGGTAAAGGTAAAGGTTCTCCTCGCACATATGCGCTAGTCGTTCCTGACTCAAGGGGGTGGTGCTAATCTCCATTTCAAAGCCGAAGAGCCAGCGCTGTCCAAAGACGTCTCCGGCATGATTAAACGCCAAAGGCGCATGGAACATTGTTATCTTCCCACCAAAATGGTTCCTATTTTTCTACTTGCATTTATACATGCTTTCGAACTGATAGGTTGGCAGAAACTGGGACAAGTAACAGGAGCTTACTCCGTTATGTGGTGCTAAGGATTCAAACCGCTGAACTGCCAACCTTTCTCATCGACAAGCTCATCCTCTGAGCCACCGTGTCCCTATACTTTAAATTACTGATACTCAATTTTTTCTTTCTTTGATGTAATGATGGATTATTCTGCCAGTCTGCCAAGGTCTTGTTCTTGGCCTGGAGGACTGCTGAAATGGTTTTGTGGTTTCCATCAACCATTTGTCAGGCCTGCAGCCATATATTTTTGGAGGCTATTTGGAACCCTGACACCAGTCTTGATACGCCCATATTTTCAGTCCAAGTACACGTTTTGTAGTCTGTGTGATATCTTCTTTACACTGTATCCACTTTTCAAAATGGGTTCCTACAAGTGATAAATTGCTGGAGAGGTTTTCATTAAGTGCATCTTGAAAGTGTTGGACTTGATATGTTTCTTGTAGACTGCTGATGTGGATTGGTTTTCTGACAGTTTTTCATTGCTTATGATGTAAAGGGGCTATGTGAAGTTTGAGAAGTGACCAGACCAGCTTGTGATCTGTCTAGTATTCAGCATCTCACACAGTATAAATGATGGTGATGTCTTTAAGATTGTGCTGACGTACTATGACATAGACAGGTAGGTCCCAATGTTTGATCTAGGATGCATGTAGGTAGTTTATACTTGTTTGCAAATCTGATCATAGTGTTAGCGATCAGAGGTTGTGCTTCACAAAGTATATTAGTATCTTTGAAGCATTAAAGCAATTATGTCCTTTTTAAGACTTTCAGAGTGGCTTCAATGTCTGTCCAATTTATACGACATGTCTCTGCATACACAGATAACATTTCTGTTAGGGCCAGATGTGGAGCAAAACAAATATGTAAAGCAAATACACGAAGATGGCTGTTGATAGTCTAGAAGCATCTTCCAAAGAATACAGCTACTTTAATGATACATTCACACAAAAACTGTTTTTGTTTAAAACAGTTTGAACAATCCTATGAAATAGTTCATCACATTCAGGAATCAACAATTGCCTGAAAATTATCAGAAATAAATAGCCTGTTTGGTGTGGTGGTTAAGGCTCTAGCCCAGAAACTGGGAGATTCTGAGTTCTAGCCCTGCCTTAGGCACAAAGCCAGCTGGATTACCTTGAGCTAGCCTCTTTCTCTCTGTCCTAGGAAGGAGGCAATAGCAAATCACTTCTGAGAAATCCTGCCAAAAAAACCTACAGGGACTTGTCCAAGCGATCTCCAAGAATTGGACACAATTGAATGGAAGAAAAACAAAAACAAAAATCAATAAAGAAAAAAACTTAACAATAAAACTCATATTCATCTATTAAACATTAAAATATCTTACCATCTTGCTGACTTTGAAGATTTTGTGGACTTTGAATTCTTTCTTCGAGATTTGAACTGAGGTCAGAATTCACAGCAGACATTCTGGTAGAATCACTCAAATCAAATTCATCACTTTCTATGGAACTTTCATCCTGAAAATATAATATTCCATATCACAGCTTATTTAAAATATCAAAGTAATTTTCAAACATGTTTGTACTGAATTGGATTATGTCACCTAATAAGAAATCTAGTAAGAAATACATATAAAAAGTCAGAACACTTAAGATTGTAAGCATCTATATAAAGAATAATTAACTGGCTGATTTCCCCCTGAAAACCTATATTCTCTCTCTCTCTCTCTCTCTCTCTCTCTCTCTCTCTCTCTCTCTCTCTCTCTCTCTCTCTCTCTCTCTCTCTCTCTCTCTCCCTCTCTCTCTCTCTCTCTCTCACACACACACACACACACACACACACACACAAAATGTATAAATGGATTCATAATTAATAATTAAATGGAACAGAGATAGAAGGTTGCGCAAAACAGCTGTAATTTCCACTAACAGGTCACCATAATACTTCTATTTCTTTAAAAACGCAGAATGAAATGGTGGAAGGTAACAGTGGTACATAGTGTTATATCTTTCCTATAAATCCTAGCAAAGAAAAAGAAAATCCAAAGGACTTGTATAAATTTCATCAAATTGTAATAGATGCTATGCTGAGACATCAGATGAAGGAATAGCAAAATAGTTTGGCATTATGAAAGATAAAGAACAACATTAATTTTGGGGCAATTGTAGCTGTCAGCCTCTGCTTTGCTGCTGCTTCAGCTGCCATTGAAATGGGGAGGGGGGCATGGTATTTGGGAAGGGAATCATTATGTGCTGGAGGAAGATTCTAGACGCTGGCCTGACCATCTCATTGCGCATGCAGAGGAAGGGAGTTTCCCGCCAAGGTTAATGTCCAGCATTCCATCCTGGTGATGTTTTTTGAAGATATCTTCCACCTGACAGTTGGGTGAATTATAATTGGACTATGGACTGGGGTGCCAAGGGGAGGGGATTGACCTATACATGATATTCTTTGCTTTCGCGCCTAATTAACCAGATTCAGCTTTGCTTCGCTACTTTTCATTTGTAATTAGTAAAAGTACACTTAATCTCAAGCAAATGGAGTTGAGTGGTTTCTTTCCTGATTATTAACTGAAGTAACATCTGACAATAAGCTGAATCTCACCTCGCACCCAACCCGGAACGAACAACTTCCAGGGGGCTGCCCTCATAGAAGAAAAAGAAAAATGTCTTTACATGAAAGCGATCAGGAAGAAGACATGGGTGCAACAGCAGCACCATCTTTAACAGAAATGCTAGCTGACCTCAGAGTGGAGGAGCCTGCTGTTCAACCCAGATGGACTTGGGGTGTGGGACAGAAAGAGGAACCTGAGGAATTACAAACTGGAGTCACGAGAAGGAGGCCAAGAAAACCCCCAGCTGCTGACTGGAGTGGCTCTGGAGAGGAAGATTACAAAATGTCCCAAGCCATGAGACTCCTCGAAGAGGCATGGAGTGAACGCCGAATTCGAGAGAGAGCTGTGGAAAAGGAACCAGCAGAGGAACTGGAAAAAAAGGTACCCACTGCATAGCTTAAGAGAGACTGGAGGGGCTGAAGGGGGATGTGCGCAAGAAAACCCAGCACCAACCTCCCGCCCTGTGGCTAGAGACAGTCAAAGAGCAGGGGGCGGCCCAGGCGACGTTGGATGGCTAAGGTCCCACCCTTAAGCATAAAATATGATGGAGAGCCCAGCGGCCTCGGGTTAATTCAGGTCTGGAATTATATGGAAAAATATGGACCTGATTTGGTTACTGATGAATCTAAAGTGAGAATAGTGTTAATGGCTTTGGAGAAAAAAGCTGGATGGTCAGATTACATAATAGTAACTCCCCTCTCTTGAGGAAATTTGATGACTTTATGGCAGCAATGAGGAGAAGGTTTGACGATCCCTTGACCGAGCGTCGAGCTAGATTAAAATTTACGACCCTCAGACAGGGAAAGAAAACTGTGCCTGAATATGTGCAGGAATTCCGGGAGTTGTCGGCCTATATGAGGGGATGGTCGGAAGAGGCCTTGCTGGATCAATTTGCTGATGGCTTGAATAAAGATGTTTACCAACAATGCATAAACAGGCACATTCCCCGCCGTTTGGAGCCCTGGTATGAGAGTGCTACAGATATTGAGTTGGACTTAACCAGGCTTCGTTGCATGGATGAGGGAGAAGTTGAGAAATCCCCTCCGCCCCCCCCTAAAAAACCCCTCCCAAGGAGTGAAAAGGGGGGTAGGGGAGTTTTTGCAGGCAAGCCCAAGCCCTCCGCTTGTTTCCGCTGTGGGAAGGAGGGGCATCATGCTGTAAATTGCCGAGTGAAGCTGACCCACTCCACTCCACCACCACCCGGGAGGGAGAGGAAACCTGACAAGCCTCCAGGCAACAGAAAGGAGGCCACCTTTGCTGGAGAAGATGTTTCTCGACGCTTCGAGCCAGAGGAGGGGGGAAGCGGAAGTCCCAGCTCGTCTGACGACAGTGATGACAAGGATTCTCATCGCTGGGTAAGTTCGTGCTCTGGCCCTATGCTTATTTCAGTCGAGCTTAGAGTGCCCTCTTCTGGCACAAAAGAAAAACTTATGGCTCTGTTAGATTCTGTGTGTTCCTGTTGCGTGATAAGCCCTGAAATGGTTGAGAAGCTGGGCTTGAAGCTAAAAACTTTGAAAATCCCTATTGCTTTTTGCCAAATAGATGGCTCTATTGGGGGGAGTGGTCCTGCTCATTTTTCCACTGAACCCATCGAGATGTGGATGGGTACCCACCAGGAAATAATAACTTTTATTGTGACGCCTGGGATGGACCGGCCCCTTATTTTAGGACTTCCCTGGCTCCGTAGATGGAACCCACGCATTAACTGGAGAGAGGGGTGGTTGTGAATTCGGACAGCCACACCCCCTGAGGGGAAAGTTGAAGCTCCAGCCTCTGATACTACTACCCCCACACTGGCAGCCAGGGGGCAGGAAAAAATTGAGGGAGAGGAAAAAATACCAAGGGAATATTGGGACCTCAAGGATGTTTTTAGTGAAAAGTCTTCTGATAAATTCCCCCCCCCCCAGGCCCACAGTTTGCACCATTGATATTTTACCTGGAGTAAAGCTTCCAAAGCCCCAAATATATTCAATGACCCCTAAGGAGATGGAGGAAATGAGGAAATTCATTGATAAAAACTTGGAAAGGGGATTCATTGAACCAGCAAGGCCCAAGTTAGCAGCCCCAGTATTGTTCAGAGAGAAGAAAGATGGCTCCTTCAGATTATGTGTGAATTTCAAAAACTTAAACTGCATCTCTGCTCAGAACCTATATCCCTTACCACTGATGAAGGACATGCTGGCCCAACTGGGGAAGGGCCGGATTTTCACTAAATTGGACCTAAGGGAAGCGTACTATAGGGTCAGAATTAAAGAGGGGGACGAATGGAAAACTGCTTTCAACTGCCCCCTTGGTTGCTTCCAATTTCGAGTAATGCCATTTGGCCTCCAGGGGGCGCCAGCAGTCTTCATGCAATTGATTAATGAGGTTTTACATGACCATCTTTACAAAGGTGTAATGGTCTATTTAGACTATATCCTTATTTACACGGAAACACGTGAAGAACACGTGAAGCTTGTTCGCACGGTTCTGAAGAAACTCCGAGAGGCAGAACTGTATGCCAAATTGTCCAAGTGCGAATTTCATCAGGAAAAAGTTGATTACCTGGGCTATCAGATCTCCCACAAGGGGATAGAGATGGACCCCGCTAAGGTCAGGGCTGTCACCGAGTGGGAGGCCCCACGTACACGTAAGCAATTACAGAGATTTTGGGGATTTGCTAACTTCTATCGTCAATTTATTCCCTCCTTTGCTAAGATAGCTCTCCCTATAACTAACCTCCTTAAATTGAAAGGAGGGGCTAAACCTTTGGACTGGACTATGGACTGTCAAGCTGCTTTCGAGAAGTTGAAACGCCTCTTTGCGAAGGAACCGGTCCTCAAGCACCCTGACATGGACGCGCCTTTTGTGGTCCAAGCTGACACTAGTGATGTGGCAATGGGAGCTGTACTACTTCAAGCAAATAGCCAAGGTAAATTACAATCCTGCGCTTACACCTCTCGCAAACTGACCGACACAGAAAGACGTTGGGCTATTTGGGTGAAAGAGGCTTTTGCTGTTCGTTGGGCTTTATCAACCTGGCGCCATTTTCTGGAGGGCACCAAGCACCCTTTCGAGGTGTGGACTGACCATAAAAACTTGGAGGCATTGAGAACCCCCAGAAAACTTTCTCCTAAGCAGATGCGTTGGGCTCAGCATTTCAATAGATTCAATTTCACCTTGAAATACATTCCAGGAGGGAAAAATTTTATGGCTGATGCTTTGTCCAGACTCCCTCAGTACAACTGTTCAAAGCTCAGTGTTGTCCAGCCTGTCATTCCCACAAAGAGCCTAGCTGCTCCTGTTGTTACTAGAAGTCAAACAACTTCCAAATTGGAAGTCACTAACCTAAAAAAGGCCCTCACTGAGGATGACTGGTTCCAACAACACATGCATGAATGCACTATAAAAGATGGATTGGCTTGGATTGGAGCAAAGTTATACATTCCTGTGTCCATTAGGACCATTGTACTTCAACGGGCTCATGACTCCCGGATGGCTGGACACTTTGGGTTCGTTAAGACCCTGCACCTCGTTAAGAGGCAATTTTGGTGGCCGTCTCTGAAAAAAGACATTGAGGCTTATGTAGCTAGTCATCCAGTTTGTGCTGTGGCTAAACGCCCTCCGGGTAAGCCCCAGGGGTTGCTCCAGGCGGTGGCCTGCCCAGTAGCCCTGTAGAAGGAGATCTCCATGGATTTCATTGTTGAACTTCCAGAAAGTCAAGGAAACACAGTAATCTGGGTTATTACTGACTTATTCTCCAAGCAAGTTCATTTCATCCCTTGCTCCAAGATACCTTCTGCTAAATCTCTCGCTAAGATGTTCATCTCACATATATATCGCTTACATGGGGTACCCGACCGCATCATTTCAGACAGGGGTGTTCAGTTCACCTCCCTATTCTGGAAGGAATTCCTAAAGCGGATTGGCTCTGCCCAGGGATTAAGCTCCTCCCACCACCCTCAGACTAATGGGGCCTGCGAGAGGACTAATTCTGTGCTGGAGCAATATTTACGTTGTTTCATCAACTACCAACAAGATGATTGGGTGGAATTGTTGCCTCATGCTGAGGTGTCTTACAACAATTCCATGCACAGCAGCACTGGCTTTACCCCTTTTCGTGTGGTGTACGGCCAGGAATTTGTGCCCATTCCTGAGATTCCTCACGAGCAGCTGCAGGTATCTTCGCTGTCCGAGTGGAGTGATCACCTTCAGGACGTCTGGCCTTTGGCACTCCAGACTCTTGATGCTGCGCACCACGCTCATAAGAAACAGGCTGATAAGAAACGGACTAATATAAGGTTGGTGATCAAGTTTATTTATCCACTAGATTTCTTCAAACGATGCAGAAGTCAAAAAAGTTGGGCCCCAAGTATGTTAGCCCATTTCCAATTGTCAAGATCATCAATCCTGTCTCTGTCCGTCTCCAGTTACCTAAGCATCTCAACCGAGTTTACCCTGTTTTTCATGTTAATCTCCTGAAGCCTCAACTCACTTCTTCCTTGAGAGCGCCTCTTCCTCCTCCACCTGCTCCACTTTTTATAGAGGGAGAGCAGCATTTCGAGACCCATGAGATTTTGGACTCTTGTAAGCGGCGGAACCATGTCCAGTACCTGGTGGCTTGGAAGCATTTTCCCCCATCTCACGCTGAATGGATTGACAAGTCCCATGTTCGAGCTCCTCGTCTGCTCCGCAAGTTCTACTCTGCCTATCCTGACAAGCCCTGATTCTTGGACAGTCTGCTAATTTTCCTTTTTTTGTGTGTTTTTTCTCCCTTCCCCTTTCTCTATTTCATGTCTTGTTGTCTGTCTGTTTGTTTGTGTTCTTTTCGTTTCTGCAGGTCTGACCGCCCTTTTCTGGAGGAGGGCCAGATGTCAGCCTCTGCTTTGCTGCTGCTTCGGCTGCCATTGAAATGGGGAGGGGGGACATGGTATTTGGGAAGGGAATCATTATGTGCTGGAGGAAGATTCTAGATGCTGGTCTGACCATCTCATTGTGCATGCAGAGGAAGGGAGTTTCCCGCCAAGGTTAATGTCCAGCATTCCATCCTGGTGATATTTTTTGAAGATATCTCCCACCTGACAGTTGGGTGAATTATAATTGGACTATGGACTGGGGTGCCAAGGGGAGGGGATTGACCTATATATTCTTTGCTTTCGCGCCTAATTAACCAGATTCAGCTTTGCTTCACTACTTTTCGTTTGTAATTAGTAAAAGTACACTTAATCTCAAGCAAATGGAGTTGAGTGGTTTCTTTCTTGATTATTAAATGAAGTAGCATCTGACAGTGGCAGACAAATAAATTATGGATAAGTAATGAATCAGAACAGATTATCATTGTTTCAATAACTTCTTATTATTGAAAAGCATTAATGTATAAGCTTGAGTTTTGTTTTCCACCCAACATATATGCAAGCATGATGAATTAATTCTTATAAATAAACATTTAGTATAAATTCAGCATGCATTTTTGAAATTATGAAGTGTTACATTACATATAAAATTTATTTACATTTTCTAGGACCTCCCTGTCAATCTATTCTTCACAGTATACAATATATCCATGAAATGAACTCTTTCCTGATGAAAGGATAGAAATTAGTTTTCTATCAAACTTACTGTAATCTAGTGTGAAAATTAGTTTACCAGTCTGCCAGGGAAAGTACTCATCAGGGAAAAAAACTACTGTTTTCCAGAATAAAAGTAGTTTGATATAAGTCTTTTCCCCTCAACACAGTTATAACAACATGCAAGAAGCAAAGGAAACCTGCCTTCTGTCCCTTGTCTTATTTCTTCACCACCTTTATGTTCACATTGAGATCTAAATAAGGGGAAATCCTCCATGTAGGGTGTACATTTTCTCCTATCCAGACTTCTACCCACAATGTGGAGATAATACACCTCCTCTACTCTAAATGGATAACTAAAAATAAACATTTAATAAATGAAATAAACTGACTACTAGGATCCCCAATTCAGAGGAAGAATTAGCTTTCAAAGCTTTTATTTTCATGGAAAGAATAAATGTAGCCAAAAGTAATAAGTATTACACAGGAAGCAACTTTGTTTTAAATGAGTGCTTTGTAACAGATTGCCTATCATATGTTATTTTATGAATGGGTAATGACTTCTTTACAAAGTAGCCTATTTTGCAAGAGCATTCATATATACTCAAAAATCTAGATCTGCTAACAATCCCAAAAAAGTAGGGGATCCCTGATTTATACTATAGTAAATGGATTCATTTTAAGTCATTAAATCGCCTAAATTGCCCTTTTTTAAAAAATATTTTACAAAGCACCAACCACAGCTATTTAAGTATTATACAGAGATTCCACTACTGAAAGTTTGAAATAGATGCAAATTGTTTTCTAGGCTTATTTAACAGGAGGTTCAAAAAGTCAAGATTGTGGACATGACTGCAAATCAACCCACCCCCCTTAAACATGAAATGCAGATAAAGAAGGGTGAAACTTGAAAGTCTCACAGACCATTTTGTTTTTTTTTTAAAACGAACCTAATCCTTCACATGGATACCCTTAGGAGATAATGTGGAAGGCATGCAAACCTAGGCTTTATTTCTTGAAATATTGTATATAATCACTACTACAGTCTGTGCAGCAGCAGCTCTTTGTCTCTAAGACAATTACAAAAGCTACAATGGGCTTCATTTCATCTCCATAGTCCCAAGATAGTAGACAACTGGGAAAAATAGGGCAGAGCAATACTCCGTAGTTATGCCTTCTTTAGTCAGTGTTATGAGTTACTATTATGAGTTGTACTTTCTAAAAGGAAATTATAACTGAAGTAGTTGAATAGATTAAAAAAACTTTTTATACAAATAGGCAGCTCCCTACACCTACAAAAGTGGAATGTATCAGTAAAACCTACATGGTAAACTGCTTTGGGTTTCTTTTCATTTCTGGTTGTTGTGATACACAACACAATTATAACAGGTAAGCTGGTCTTTTCTTATAACAATACTGCTTCTGAGAAAGTAACATCTAGTTCCAGCACTGTGGCTCTTTCCTGAAACACCTAAGGTCACTCCACATATTACAACTTACAATCATGCATTGACTAGGCATGTGTCATCTTTCCCCCCTGCTCACTTCATTGGTTCAAATAATTCCAAAGGAGTAGTACTCAACTAGAAGCAAGAAGAGACTCTAGTCTACTCTCATCCTCAAAAACCAACTTGATGATTTTGGAGCAGGCACTCCCTTTCAGATCAATCTACCTCACGGGATTATTGTTGTAGGGGGGAAAATAGGAAGAGGAAACACCGTATGCTGCTTTGAGCTCCTGAGGGGAAAGTGGGATGCAGATGTAATAAATCAATAAAATGAATTGAAAAAAATTAGAAAGAATGCATATCTAACAAGGGTAATTTGACCGATGATTGACTAGGCTTCTAATTGGAAGCAATCCTTCCCCCGCACCAAAAAATAGTCAATTAAAAATAATTTCACCTAATGAAAAATAATGGGAATGTTTTGTAGCTCCTGTGTTTATGGTACTATTTTTTTATGACTAGGACTAGGTCACAACCATTTAGTTACAATCCTGTTCCTGGTTGTTGTCATGTTACAGATTCAGACTGATCATCCTATCTTCCAGGATCATATACATTCATAATAGGTAAGGAGAATAACATAGCATAATGTATTAACCTTGGATACTTCTGCAAGATCCTGTATCAGAACCTGACACCCTGAGATAATAGTCATGGTTCCAGAATCTTGGCACTAATTGCCAGAGTTTTGACATATGCCCAGCTGAAAGCCAGGCAGTTGATATTCAGTCATTATTTTTTTTTAAAAAATACTATAGAATGTACTTATGTAGGAAATAGTCAGATGTTCATGGGGACAGTTACAGGCAGCAATAACACACTACAATTATAGTCCCACTAATATACAGAGTAGACACAGTAGAGCAGTTTATTATAGCATCTTTTTCAGACCTGTAGCTATAGTTTGTAAATATACTGCTTTTCTGATTCTGTCTACTTAGACAGGTGATCCCTGCTCAATAGAGTTGATTGTATTCAATAGTTCTTACTCCCTGAAAAATGGGAATAGTTAACAATTTAAGCCTCTCAGCAAGATATTTTTTCATGCTGCATCATGAAAATATTATAACTATGATGAGAAAATATAGCATAAAGTGATTTGATACTTGTAATCATACAACCTTTTGTGTTCCATCCGAGTAATAACATGGAATTTCCTGGCTAACTTTTTCAGGGGTTAGCCAAAATTGGCTTGGTGCTACCATCTGATATCTACATTAAGGAAAGCTGATTTATAAATGTTACAAAAATATGTTCAAAAGTGTGTGTGTGTGTGTGTGTGTGTGTGTGTGTATGTATGTATGTATGTATGTATGTTACGTTACAGAATCACAGGTGAATAATAGGAAAACTCTGTTGTGAAAATCTTTCAAAATCTTTCATTACTTTTGAAGATTAGTGTGGATATAGATTGTAAGAATTAGACTAAGTACAAGATATTCCAAATTTGATCACATTGGCTATGTTGGGGAAAAGGTACTTTCTCCCTAATTTTTTTTCTCATATAAATTTAAATTCAGAGAGAAGGACTGAGTTTTTGAATATTTAAGTTTGGAGGATTAACAGTGGGTGAGACGGTGAAGAGAAAGAAAGATGGTTGGATTTGCCCTCCTCGTGTAAAAAAAAGGGAAGAAGATCTTCGAGTCACGAGGGTTTGAATTATCTTTAAAACTCTGGTGAGGTGGGTGCCGAGACATACTAATAGAGACAACAGAGGGGCGACATCTTGAAAGCGAAAACTGAATGGCGGGGGAAAAAAGTCATCTCTCTCCCTGCCTCTTTCTTTATTTCACTGACAAC
The DNA here is from genome assembly GCF_009769535.1 of Thamnophis elegans. Lineage (NCBI taxonomy): Eukaryota > Metazoa > Chordata > Lepidosauria > Squamata > Natricidae > Thamnophis > Thamnophis elegans. Next base: position 35,519,306 of record NC_045548.1, read on the forward strand.
AAGAAGTGATTGATGGGTGAGTTTTGAAATGACTATCTTGAGCTCTGACCTCTCCCGTCTTTTGACTATCCACGTTGAAATGTACTCTCCCTCCCTAGTGGACTCCTCTTAGATACTATAGAACTGTTCTACTGTATAGTACTGCTCTAATTTAACTATCTTTTTTTTCTTGGGTGTTCATCATAGTGGATCAATTAGATCAATGGATTAATAACTGATTATCCTCTGGTAGATCAAATTTCAACTGATTGCTTGATTAATTGTTGAACAATATATTGAGATTTGGGTAACTATACTATTAACACTATTGACTAGATATTTAACTCATTGATTAATTAATTAATTAATTAATTAAGTATAAGTTATTTAAAAAGATTATAGATTAACGCAATAGAACTGTATAAATACTTTAGCAGCAATTAGAAGGTACTGGAACTACAGATCAAAGGGGGATAGCTGAATTAAATTAATACTAATGGCAACAAGAATAGCAACCTTAACTAAAGGAAGCAAAAAACAAACTTTTCTATCCACTCCGGTGAGGGAAAAGTCGCCTGAGGGCAGGCTGATGGAAGATAAGACAGCCTCAACCTCACAAGGCCAGGAGGTAACGATGGACTCTCTACAGGAAGCAATTTTGAAGATGAATGAAAACATCACCAAAGGCCTGGAGGGAGTAAAAAAATGAAATGAGTGAAGTCAAAAACAATATGGGGAGGATTGAAGAGCGAGTAGGGGCTATCCAAGCAGCTTTGTCAAGAAATGAACAGGAAATAAAAGAAGTTAAGGGGAGAAATAACAGAAAAAAGAATAGATAAGACAGAGGACAGACTGGAATCCATAAATAAAAATCTGGAGGAGGCTATCATCCACCTAGAATTAGAGAGATCAGCATTTTATTTGAGACTACAAAATGTAGAAGAAACGAGAGATGAAAACCTATGGGAACTGATTGCAGAAATCTTGGGACTAGTACTTGACAGACCCAAAAACGAGATCATCAATGAATTGGATGAAGTTTATAGAATTAACACAAGTTTCGCGAGACGTCATCGACTCCCAAGGGAAATCCAGGTGAGGGTTCTAAGAAGACAATTGACAGAGGATATCCTAAACACAATAAGAGGGGATTCATTAACATATAAAGGCAAAGAAATTCTTATTCTGAAGCAGATCCCCCGGAGAGTTAGAGAGAAAAGAAGAAAATATAACTTCCTCTCTTCACAACTAAATAGACATAGAATCCCGTTTCAATGGCTCCTTCCGGAAGGAATGCTAGTAACATGGAAGGAAAAGAAATACCAGATAGATACTTTGGAGAAAGCTCAAGAATTTCAGGAACTCTTAACTGCAGATGAAGAGAGGTTTAGTAAAGAAGGAACCTCAAGTAGAGGACAACAAGACATTATAACTGAATCCCAACTGGAGGAGCGAGAGACGAGAGAACGAGAGAGATATGGCAGAGAAGAATCAAGATCAAGGGTGATCTAAAGGTGCCCTCAAAGCAAACAACATGTAAAGAATTTGAGGAATGGGAAACGAATATACTATCAGCAAATATAAATGGTCTTAACATAACATTAAAAAGAAAACGTGTACTGTTGGACTTATTAAAACAAAAGTTAGATGTAATCTGTCTTCAGGAAACCCACATTAAAGAGAAATACAATAATCTGTTGGAATGCCCAAAATTAGGAAAAGTATTTTGTTCATCAGCACAAACTAGAAAAAGAGGAATTGTGATGTATATAAAAGAATGGTTAAACCCAAAATTAAGATATGCAGATAGAGGGTAGAATATTAATAGTGGAGATAACGAATGGTGGGGAAAAAATCTTACTAGTTGGAATTTATGCCCCAAACCAAAAACAAGAAAGATTTTATGTAAATTTACATAAGAGGATAAATGAAATAAATTGGCAAAATATATGTATTTTAGGGGACTTTAACACAGTAGTAGACAGTAAAATGGATTATAAGGGTACACACAAGAAAAGCACCAGAAGGAAATTACCGACCGCCTATACAAATATGGTGAAGGAATTAGACCTCTATGATGTCTGGCGAACAATGAATGATAAGATACAACAGTACACATTCTACTCTCAACCACATAATTCTTGGTCACGTATTGATATGGTTTGGTCAAACCCGGTACTACTTATGGATACAATAAATATTGAAATATTAACAAACAAGTGGGCCGACCATCATCCAGTTCTATGGCAATGGAAAGGAAAGGAAAAGATAAAATCTAGGTGGACGTTAAACCAGAGCATATTACAAGAGAAACAATTTGTACAATCAATAGAAAAAGAATTGGGATACTTTTTCCAAGAAAACGGTAAAGAGCAGACATCAACATAAAACGTCTGGGATACGATGAAGGCAGTCGTGAGGGGAACATCAATAGCTTATATAGCAAGAAGAAACAAAATGCATAGGGAAAAACTCAACACATTGAACAAAGAATTGAGAGAGATAGAACTGTTGATTTCGAAAGAGCCAGACAATATCAAATACAGGGAAAAAGGAGATTTAATTAACCATCAAATAAATCTGATTTCTCAAGAGGAAGTAGCACGAAAAATTAAGAGAATGAAGCAGAACTACTTTGAACATGCAAATAAAACTGGGAGATGGTTGGCTCACAAAATAAGAAAAGACAATGCAAAAAAAACTATTAAACAACTGAGGGACGAGGAGGGGAATTTGAAACAAGAAATAGGGGAAAAGAAAAAGATCGTACAGAACTACTATAAGAAACTATATGAACCGGATGAAATTAGTGAACAAGACATTAGAAAATACTTAATAGAACAGAAACTTCCAGCCTTGCCGGAGGAGATGAGAGAGATGCTTGATAAGGAAATTACACAAGAGGAATTGAAAAAGGCCATTCAAAAACAAAAAAACAATAAAACACCTGGTCCGGATGGGCTTCCGTCGGAAATCTATAAAAAATTCCAAAACACTTTAGAAGACAAACTATTAGAATTATTTAATGAGGCACTACAAAAAGGTAAGGTCCCAAAATCCTGGGGGGAAGCTTTCATTACCCTAATACCAAAAGAAGAGGTGGATAGCAGTAAAATTCAAAACTATAGACCTATATCCTTGCTAAACGCGGATTACAAAATTTTTATATCAATTTTGGCGGAAAGATTAAAAATAATATTAAATCAAAACATTCATTCGGACCAAAACGGTTTTCTCCCTAAAAGACACATTCGGAATAACACAAGAATAATAATTAACACTCTGGAATTCTATGAAACAAGATCTGAGAAACAATTAGCGTTAATTTTTGTCGATGCGCAGAAAGCATTCGATAATTTAGACTGGAATTTTTTAATCACACAATTAAAAATGATGAAATTCGGTGACAAATTTATTAAGATTATAGAAACTATATACTCGCAGCAATTAGCAAATATTATAATTAATGGAGAATTAACAGAGAGGGTACAAATCGGAAAGGGTGTTAGACAAGGTTGTCCGCTTTCCCCATTATTATTTATTATGTCGTTAGAGGTGCTTCTAAACCAGATAAGATTAAATCAGGAAATTAGGGGTTTGACCATAAAAAAAGAACAATATAAAACACAGGCCTTCGCAGACAACATGGTCTTTATTGTTGAAGACCCTCTAACCTCAGGACCGAAATTAATGAAGGACATTGAGGATTTTGGGCGTGTGGCCGGATTAAAAATAAATAAGGAAAAAACAAAAATGATTATAAAAAACTTTCCCAAAAAACTGATAGAAGAACTAGAGAAAGCAATGGAAATAAAGGTAACCAGAAAGGTCAAATACTTAGGGATTTAGCTATCTGCGAAATGTTCTTCTATAAAAGAAGATAACTATAATAAATTATTACAAAACATCCAAAAAGATTTAAAAAATTGGTCGAAGCTACAAATATCATTGATGGGAAGAATCTCAGTAATCAAGATGAATGTCTTGCCAAAAATACTTTTAGTTATTTCAAACGGCACCGGTCAAATTAGGAGAAAATTTTTATAATGATTTGGATAAAACGGTACGAAACTTTGTGTGGAACGGCAAAAAGCCTAGGATTAAATATAAACATCTTCAAGATAAAAGAACGCAAGGTGGAATGGGTCTACCAGAATGGAAAACATACCACCAAGCAGCAGCAACAATGTGGATAAAGGAGTGGGTAATGTTAACCAATAAAAGAATCCTAATGATAGAGGGTTACAACTTGCAATGGGGGTGGCACAATTACTTATAGTGTGAGGGAAACAAAGTCCACAACTACTTTAAAAGACACCATCTAAGAGGGGTACTGATAAATGATTGGCTTGAAATTAGAAGGAAATTTTATATCCAACTACCCAAATGGATATCCCCGACGGAAGCCCTGATATACCCAAATCTGATAAACTTCGACAAAAATGTTATTTATAAACAACTGTTAGACAACCAAAATAGACTAAACTCCAGGGAAAACTTGGCTGAAATGGGAATAAATATTGATTGGTGGCCATACTTTCAAATACAAAATAAGTACAAATCAGATCTAGCACAATTTGGCTTTCAGGACAAGGACCAGGAATTGGATAAATTTTTAATAGGACCAGACAAGAAATTAATCTCGAAAATATATAACTGTTTGCTGATTCGAAAAATGGAAACAGAAAGAGTGAAAGAAGTTATGGTAACCTGGGCCCAGAATATCGGCGACACAATTGAGTTAGATGACTGGGAAAGGGTATGGGAGTGGAACCTGAAATTAACGAAGTCGACGGCCTACAAAGAAAATGTCTACAAAATGTTCTACCGCTGGCATCTCTCTCCGACAAGACTGGCAAAAATTTCCACAAAATCATCGGCCAAATGCTGGAAATGCAAAATAACACTGGGCACTTACTACCACATGTGGTGGACATGTCCGGTGGCTAAGACATATTGGAAGTGAATGCTAAGGTGGCTGAATGAAATTATGTCAATTAAATTAAACCTCAATCCGGAAATGTTTCTATTAGGGATAATAGATCCAAAAATAATTAAAACTAATCAATATCTACTCGTCCATATCTTGACGGCGGCAAGGATCGCATATGCGCAGTGCTGGAAGAAAGAAAATGTCCCCACTAGTACAATGGTTATGAATAAAATTTTAGAAATAGCGGAAATGAATAGATTGACAATGCTGATTAACGAAAAAGAAGACACAGACTTCTACAAAGTCTGGGAGAAATTATACAAATGGTTTGATAAGAAAGACAATGAGAATTAAGATATAAAATGAGATAGTTGATTAACTTAAAATGACTTAAGCAACAACTTAAATATACAATACACAAAGACTAAGTGACAAATGAGAAAAGAAATGTATTAGAGGTGAGAATTCACCTACAAGTAATATCATTAGACCACAGTGTTGGAAAAAGTTGATGATCTGATAGGAAAAATCCGTTATAAGTACCTGCATGGAATTAGCAACCTAGTCTTATACTAGGCAAGGTGAGATGAACTATGTGAGATGAACAACGCCGTCTGCGCTGTAAATATGTAAAGAGTTTTGTCTCTCTTTTGTATTTTGTATTTTGTAAATCGTGCCTTTTTTATAACCTTCAATTAAGAAAAAAAAAAGAATCAGGTCACCCCCTGAAGAGGAAAATATGTAAACACAACAATGGAAAGAGGGGATGGAGAGAGGAGTAGAAGGAAAGATAGGAAGGAGGGGAGAAAGGAGAGGAAAAGGAGAGAGGGAAAAGCAGAGGAAGAAACGGAGGGAATGCAAGAGTAGGAGAGAGGGGAGGAAAGGGAAGAAGAGGGGAAGAGCAGAGGAGAGGAAGGGGAAGGAGAGAAGGGAAAGGAGAGGAGGAAGGAAGGAGAGAAGAAAGGAGAGAAGGAAGGAGGGAAGGAAGGAGAGAAGGAGAGAAGAAAGGAGGGAAAGGAAGGAGGAAAAGAAGGAGGGAAGGAAGGAGGGAGGGAAGCAAGGAGGGAAGGAAGGAGGGAAGGAAGGAAGGAGAGAAGGAGAGAAGGAGGGAAGGAAGGAGGGAAGGAAGGAGAGAAGAAAGGAGGGAAGGAAGGAGGGAAGGAAGGAGGGAAGGAAGGAGGGACGGAGAGAAGGAGAGAAGAAAGGAGGGAAGGAAGGAGGGAAGGAAGGAGAGAAGGAGAGAAGAAAGGAGGGAAGGAAGGAGGGAAGGAAGAAGAAGTAGGATTGTTGTAAAATAAGATGGGTGTATGGGATGGTAAGAAAGCAATCTCAATTATATTGTCAATTGTAGGGGAGAAAAATTGTTATAAATACATATTATTAACAACAGTTATGAGATTATATAATTGTGAATGTATATATGAGAAATAAAAATTTTAAAAAAATTTAAATTCTTAGAGCTTCTAAGAGAAATACTATTACAATTAACAGCAACCTTTTAAGAGGAGTGTAGAAGATCAACAGATCAAATAATATGCTGTTCTTTTCCCCTTCCTCATTTTATTGATGGTTATGCTCTGGTGAATGGCTTAGAATTACCCTGTTTCCCCGAAAATAAGACCTCTCTGGATAATAAGCCCTCCCCAAAAATATTGCTACACAGCAGCAGCCATGAAGTGACCAAGCTCGCCTTCTCCTGCACCTCATAAATAATAAGACCTCCCCGAAAATAAGGCCAAGTGCTTATTTCGGGAGTCAAAAGAAAATAAGACCCCGTCTTATTTTCAGGGAAACACGGTAGCTTGGAAGAGAACCAATTAGCATATTCTTTTGACTTTATTTTATACTTTTATAGAGTAGAAGCAAATTATTAATTAGATCAAAGGGAAAGGTTTCCCAATTTTTCTTCAGACTGTTTTCTTTTAAAATGGTGAATGTTTTTTTAAAAAGTAAAATATCTTAGGTTGGGTAAAGCAGAAAATTGAGTTCAGGAGGCTTTATTATGAACTCCCCTATTCTTAATCTATGCTGCCTAAGGAGGCAATGATTGGTCTTGGTTTTCTATAAGTTGCTTTATATATTTCTTTTTTGTCTATTTTCTTCTTTTATGTATATTTGCCATTTCTCAACCTTAGCAACTTAAAATGTGTGAACTTCAATTCCCAGAATTCCCTGGCAAGAATGCTTACTTGGGAATTCTGGGAGTTGAAATCCACACATCTTCAAGTAGTCACATTTGAGAAACACTGAGACAGTTCAGTGAGTGCCATCTCATCAACTTTGCTCATATATATGTCTCTCTCCACAATTTATAGGTAAGAGACAAATTTATTATTCTTATTTCTAACCCTGTCATTCAATTTTTCCAAGTAGTCAAGATAGTCAAATGTTCAGAGACAATTTATTGCTTTTAAACTTTCTTGATTCCTTTCAAGACAACCAATAACACGATGAAGAAAAATATCCTATCATGTTGCTTACCATATTTCCCCCATTATTTGGACAGTAGCTAATGATACAAACTGTTCAGTTAGCAAAATTATCTAAAATATTACCTATCTATACATTTATGAACTCTGTGTAATAGGTTTTTCTTTTAAAATTTGCATGTTTACCATATTTTCCATTTGGAAAAATCAAATTGCATTAAAAAGAAAAACTCTTAACCCAAGTCCAAACCTGAATGTAATTTGAATATAATTATTATTAATATGAACAAACAAAATATTTACCTCATCTGGTTGGGAATTTAATAGCTGCAGCTTCATATGCTTCATGTAGGCCATTGTGATTGGCATATTATAATCAATCATGCTTGTCACCAATGTTGGAGGTTTTCCATTATCTGAAAGAATTAGAATATATTATAATGTGATAATTATAAGGTTCTATAAACAAATTAATTGCAAACAGATATCTCCACTTTAGGAAAAATTACTCAGTAACTGCAACTTGATAAACTCCATGGGGATTATAAAAATGTCTTCATAACTACAAACTTTTACATGACAATTTAAAATATATTGATATATTTTATATAGAAATATTTGCAAGAGGTGCAATGAAAACCCCATAATTAATTACATAAGTATCACTTTTCTTCATAATGGAGTTCAAGGCAGGGGTGGGTTCTGGCAGTCACTACTGCAGGTTTGCTTGTGGGCACACTGAAGCAAAAATAAGATGGCACCGCCCAGAGAACCAGTTCAGGGGCGTGGCATGCCTGGGTCGCTGCCGGTTCCAGCAACCCAGGCCACCAAACCACTACCAGTTCAGCCGAACCAGGCCAAACCTGTAGAAACCCACCACTGGTTCAAGATAGCCTGAATAGGATTTTAGGCAGCCTCCTGTCTCACTAATGCTGACTTTAATTTCAGAAAAAACGCTACATTCAAGATATGTAGTTAAATGACAATGCATCCAAAAAGTGTGGCAGCACATTGCATGTATTTAATTATTGTCTTGTAAAAGGACTTTTGTTATACTTCCACACATTTTAACAAAATATGCCCAAATTGAATGATATCAGCTGTATGATTAGCACAGAAAGGAGCATGTGCCATGTTATATGAAGGCAAATACCATTTTACATTCTACATCTTCCCTTTTCTGCACCTTTCAAAATATATTATGCAAAGGCCTACTCAGGGGTGTCAAACTCAAGGCCTGGGGGCCAGATCTGCCCCACAGGGTACTTAGATCTGGCCCACAGGGCTGCCTTGGAAACAGTGAATGACTGGCCTTTGGTGCTTCTGCCAGTGAAAATGGGCTCTTGAGCTCCAGTTTTTGGCTGCTGCGGCCTTCTGCGATCCTTTGCTGGTGAAGACAGAGCTTGGGAAGGCTGTACGCGGTCCTCCCAAGCATCATTTTCACTAGCAGAGGGTTGCAGGAGGCTGCAGAAGCTGAAAACAGAGCTCAGGAGCCCCCTTTCACTGGCAGAACACTCGAGCCACCACAGGTGCCGCCAACAGGAGTGATGTCAAGCTGAACATGCTCACCTGTCCATGCCCACACTGCCCCCCTGAAGTCAAACACAACCCTAATGCGGCCCTCAATGAAATCGAGTTTGACACCCCTGGCCTACATTGATCAAGGCTATGAGATTGCCCGAGGTCCATATCTATGGCTCATCTGATGATGATATAACTTTGAAAGATATAATTTATTCAAAAGACCAAACAAAAGTGAAGGAGTGGCATTATACATGAAGGGAGTGCATTCAGATATTGAGATCCAGAAATTTCAGTGCCAAAGTCTAAGAAGTTCTGGATAAAAACACAAGGCAGGAAACAAGAAGGTATTATTGAGAAGTGCCGAGACAACTTCTGTACACCATCAACCTCCAGATAAAGCACTCCTGGACTAGTTATAAGAATTTTCAGGGATGACAGACATAGTAATAAAGAAAACTTTAACAACCCAGATATTTGTTGGAAAACCAGGTTCACCAAAGTTCCAAAATTTCTCAGTAGTCTTGCTGACTGTTTCATGTTTCATAAGACTGAAGACAAGAACAGGAGGATCAACCTTCCTAGGAATGGGATTTTTGGGAAGAAATGACCATATCATCTTTAGATTCAAGATAGATACTACAGAAAGAGAAATTGGTGCACAATATGTTTCAGAAAAAGTAATTCCAGAGAAGTAATAAGCAGGATCCCATGAGAAAAAATTCTGAGATCCAAGATTGTGTAAGAACTTGTGTAAGGAATTTCTCAAAAACACATTACTAGAATTATAGTTACACACCTTTTCAATGAGAAAAAAATGGACATTTTAGATATTGCGCAGCAGGCTTTTAGGTGAACTAAGTGTTAGAAAGACATATTGAGGAAATAGAAGGTGGCTATAATCACCAAGCAACTGAATCAGTAATCAGCAAATAGCTACTGAAATAAAGTTGGAAGGCTAAAGTGCAAAAGTAACTTAGACTCACATGGAGAAGCTAAAAGGAACCAAAAGGCCTTTTTGGTAATGTAAATAGTGAAAGAAAGAAAAAAACGAAGAGGTGAGTCCATTAATACAAAAAAAATGATAGGATAGAATAGGATAGCAATAGGTGATGGAGAGAAGCAAGCATGATAGAGAGAACTCATCATCTCTTACTTTGTTTTGATCTTCTCCCCAAAAGGAAACTGGGAAGGATGGAGTGGCAAACAAGTTTTCAACATTGTTGTCAAGACCCTCATGGCTGGCAACATAAGGAAGCAAAAACAATATAGATTTTTAATGCTATGAAAATGGCAAGAATTGGTTTATAAACTCAGTAATATTACTTAAGGGACAGTCTTTCACTGAATTGCCTCTTCTGAGATAAACACCAAATGTTTCATCCCCTGCTTTCCCACAATAATAATATAATGTGAATATGGATCTGAAAATTAATTATCAAATACCAACACAATTGTTTTTTATGGGGAAGATGAAGCAAACTAGTTACAAATTATAGTAAATGAATTAATTCCTATATTTTAATAGAATATTAAATATGGGGAAATAAATAGAGAAATGTAAAGGTACTGAAATGCAAATAGAAAAATAATGTGTAGTTTGTGACATAATGTAAGGTGTGAGTGTTTGTCAAAAATGAGCAAAAATGAATATAGCAGCATGCTTCTTTTGGGAATTCAATATTTTATTAGTTTATAACTATAACAGCATGTTCTGAACATTTTGTTAAATGGAATAAGAATTGGTTATGTCAAGGGAAACATAAAGTAATTTCAGTGCAATGGAAAAATAATGGCTTATGAATGCTGTGATTCAGCACCAAGGTGAGCGACATCGAGAAAAGTGAATGGATAGTGAGCAAGGGATAGGCCAAGAATTATGCTTCAGTGATCCTCAAAAATTAAAGATGAAAGATCTGAAAACAAAATGCAATGAATGAACTGGTATGAACACAATGAAAGCTAGGATAATTTCCAAAGATAATGTAGGAGATGACCAGGCTGAGCCTAAGGTGGGGTCAAAAGCATCAACAGTCTGAGATCTGGAATCCCGACACCCCTGAAAGAGATCTTGGAAGTCTGTTGAACTGGTATCTGGTGTCAATATGCCTTGACCATTAGTAGATCAGATTCTTGTTATATATTGTTTGGAACAAACTTGCAGTACTTTTGAATTCTACCTGGTTTCTTGCACATGATAGATAAATATGGAAAGGTAAAGTGAACAGGGGAAAATTAGATTTAGCTATATTTTGTCTTATGACTAGTATTTCTTATCCCTTTTCTGCATTTTAACCTTGTTGTTTTATCTCAAAACCCCACTAAGTATGCTAGAGAATAAGCCAGTGAATAACGCAGAATGGCAGCAAACAATATTTAGGCATGTTTCAGGGGTAGGAACCATGGAAGAATTGAAGACCAGGTTAGAGGCAAATCATCATGGAGGACATCTGTGTCGCTAAGAATCAATAGCAACTTGATGGCATAAAATCAGTCATACAATCAGGGTAACTAGCTGATCTGAGAAAATTGTCTCACTTTTGCCTCCCCTCAATATTCTTATGTTTCTATGAGATCTATGAGTTTTCTCTCTGTGAGAAAGAACCTTCCTTCTACAATTCAAATGTAATTTAAGAGTACTTATTTATGTATATTTCATACTTAATAGAAGACTTATATAGATGCATGGAGAGGTGGAGAGGAGAGGAAGTAGAGTTTTTCATTTCAGAATATGTTATTTATGTTTGGCTTGTATCCAGCCTAGAGTTTATCTGTTTTTTAACCCACCATAAATCATTGACATTTCATTTGTTAGATTCAGACTGTACCATCCTCCAGGATCTCAGGACTGCATACCTTATACTCACCAGATCCTTTCCCCCACTATCATAACACTAAGGGGCGGGTTTAGCTGAAAACAATTATGCATTCAATTTTCACACATCATCTTATTACACCCATAGAGGACAGTTATTATATATCATTTTAGAAAAGACATTATTTTATGTACAAATAAAATGAATGAAAACTATCCTGTCTTGGTGTAGTGGTTAAAGGATTAGCCTAGAGAGCAGAAGACTGTGACTTCTAGTCCTGCCTGTATATGAGTGACCTTGGGCCACTCATTTTATCTCAGCCCTAGGAAGGAGGCAATGGCAAACCGGTTCTGGAAAACCTTGCTGAGAAAACTGAAAGGACTCGTCCAGGCAGTCTCCAAGAATTGGGCATGATTGAACAGAAGAAAAAAAAATTATTTCCCTTATTGTGGCTATATAACAGCATACATGGTATTACATATAACCCTTTAAGAGAATTTTGGAGACATACAATATAGTATATGTAGAAATAAGTTGATATGAATGTTTCAATCATTCTAGTGTACAATTTTTATGAGTCTTTATTTAAATCAGGAAAATATAAATGGACTATGAATAAAATGCTTTACATCTCATTATTTGGCACTAAGCCTACCTTTATGATCAGCTCCATCTGGGTTTAAATGCATTCTTTTCTGGCACTCTGAGCAGCTCATTAGGAATCGTGTCACTGCTTCTCTTGGTAGAAAGGCATAGGTCTCTGAAATCTGAAATGAATAATGAAATATAGGCATTAAGATATAAGTTGAGTGGGTATGATTTAATGGAACATCATTATATTTCTAAATAAAGTGTATGATATCATAATTCCTGAAAATCCAATAAAGTATGCCTGAATAGAACATTGAATTTCAAGCAATAGCAGTTTACTTGGACTACCAAATCAAGACATAATTGTTGTATACTGAAAGAAAGTCCTCACAGTTACGAATGACAGCTCGGTAGCAGCCAGGCGCGTCTTAGCCAATCAGACGCGCCTGTCAGTTGCCGAGCTGCTGGTATATAAAAGGCAGGCTCTTCCAACTGTCAACTGATTCTTCAACTGGCAGCCGAACATACCAGTCTACCTGGAACTGCTTCGCTGCTTCTTCTCCACAGACTACCGGTCTAATCTTTGTTACAATTGTTTCTACCGTGCTCACAGCCGGTCTTCCTTAGATACTTCGTTAATAGTTACTGTTATATTAAATTGGTTACAGAGTTACCAAACCAGAGCCTCTGTCTTCATTCTTAAGTTACAATACTGGCGACGAGGACTGGGGACCTGTAACCAGAAGAAAATTCAACAGACACTTCTCTTCAAACCAAGTAATTCTTTATTTTTTTTTCTTTTCCCTTGTAATGGCTGGCATGCCAACTTTTGCCCCTTTTGGGGTGGGAAGTGAGACGTGGGAAGCGTTCCTTGAAAGATTTGAATGCTTCCTGATTGCGAATAACCGTCAGGGCTACTCGCAAGCAAGAAAATGTGGTTTTTTCCTAACTGCTTGTGGTCCAGAGATGTTTGCCACCGTAAGGTCTTTTGCCGCTCCAAGAGCAGTTTACGACCTATCCTGGCAGGAGCTAACGGACAATCTCCAGGCGTATTATGCTCCTACTCCCTCGCAAATTGCAAGACGTTTTGCGTACCGCAGGCGTGTTCAAAAGCCTTCAGAAACAGTTAATCAATTTCTGCAGGCTCTGCGAGTCGCCGCAGCGCAATGCGAGTTTCCTGATTTGGAAGCAAACCTAGCAGAACAGTTTGTCTGTGGCCTGAAAGACATTTTCCTTAGGCGCAGACTTTTAGGTAAGCCTAAAGTCACATTGATATACGCTATAGATGAGGCTCGCACCGCAGAGTTAGCAGATTCCTCATCAACTGAAATCGAACGCTACCTCGCGCAATTGACAGTTACTGGCGGTTTACCCGCCGCGCAAGCCTCAACCGTTTTGGCACCGCCTCCTCTGCAACAACCATCTTACATCACAAATCTCATTGATGAACTCGCTCTTCTGCCAGATCACTTATGCCAATTCCAAGTGGACAGACTTGGGGCACAGCCCCGCCATCAGCAACCTCGTTCAACTCAAGCCATCAGCCGGCCTCTTGCAAGCTCTTCTACCTGCCTTGGCTGCGGCGGAGCGCACGCCCGAGCGACCTGTCCCTTTAAGGCAGCGGTTTGCCGCCGCTGCGGGAAGAAGGGACACCTAGCCCAAGTCTGCAGAGCCTCCCTGCCTGTTCCTGCTGCAGCTATTGAACCACCGCCACCTTATGGTCCTCCACCTCCTCCAAGAAGTTCTCAGCCCCACAAGCCTACACAGCGACAAGAAGACTGTTTTAACGTCACTCAAGATTCCTCGCCTCTTCCTGACATCTCAATCAACTCATCCTCAGAGGGTACGGACAAAATCTTTATCACCCCACTGATTGAAGGTCAACCATGCAAAATGGAAGTGGACTCCGGATCCTCCAAATCGCTACTGTCTTGGGACAAATTTTCCCTGTTGTGCCCCCATGTAAAACGCTGCCATCTGTCACCCCCTGATGCCATCCTAAGGGATTATCAGGGATCCAACATTGCCATTCTCGGCTCCTACGACTTAAGGGTTTCATATGGCAGGCATTGCGCCATTTTACCTGCATTAATTGTCCTGAAACCCTTACCCTCAATTTTAGGGTTAGAATGGTTTACCCCATTGGGTCTTTCCCTACAGGGAATTCATTTCATTGCGGACACGCCTTCTGATGTGGCAGCAGTCTTGTCAGACTACGCTGACATATTCGATGGGCAGCTGGGCCAATACAAGGGCAGCCCTATTTCCCTCAACTTGGATCCCCAGGTTGCCCCAATCAGACTGAAGGCCCGCAGGGTGCCTTTTGCCTTAAGGCCTAAGGTTGAAGCCGAGCTCGGCGCAGGGCATACTGGAGCCCGTCGACCATTCACGATGGGAAACCCCCATTGTCATTCCTGTGAAGGCCGACGGCTCCATTAGGATCTGCGCCGACTATAAGTCGACCATCAACCTTGGCCTTCAGGCAAACCCCTATCCAGTCCCTGTGGTGCAGCACCTGCTCCATTCCTTGGGGCAGGGCTGTATTTTCGCCAAACTGGATATGGCGCAGGCCTACCAGCAGCTTCCTGTGGATGACGATGCGGCGGCTGCCCAAACCATCATCACCCACCGGGGGGCTTTCCGTTGTCGCCGCCTCCAATTCGGCGTATCCGTTGCCCCGGGGATTTTCCAGAGCCTCATGGAGCGGCTGCTCCATGGGCTCCCTGGCGTGGTACCGTACTTTGATGACGTCCTGATCGCTGCAAACAGCCGCTCAGACCTCATCAAAGTATTAAGGAAAGTCCTCGACCATTTCAGGGGCGCGGGACTCAAATTAAAACGCAGCAAATGTTTCTTTGCTGTGCCCCAAGTGGACTTCCTGGGTTTCACAATTGATGCCCAGGGAATCCACCCTACCCCTTCTAAATTGGCAGTCATCAGGAACGCTCCTGCTCCTACATCGAAGGCGCAGCTACAATCATTCCTGGGGCTTTTAAATTTCTACGCGCCTTTCATTCCCCACAAGGCATCACTAGCCGAGCCGCTACATCGGTTGCTCGACCAATCCGCACCTTGGCAATGGGGCAGCCGCGAAGCGCATGCGTTCGCAGCTGTCAAATCCCTGCTGACGTCAGAGGCAGTCTTAGTGCAATATAGCGACAAGATGCCCCTGACTCTAGCCTGTGATGCCTCCCCCGTGGGTTTGGGGGCTGTTCTGAGCCACGTCCTGCCCAATGGCTCAGAAGCTCCCATAGCTTTTTACTCCCGGACACTGTCCTCAGCAGAGAGGAACTACAGCCAGATTGACAAGGATGCTCTGGCTGCAGTGTCAGGAATTAAAAAGTTCCATGATTACTTATATGGGCGGCATTTCACCCTATTCACAGATCATAAGCCACTCCTTGGGCTTCTGGCTGGTGATAGGCCGACCCCTCCTATCCTGTCCCCAAGGATGACCCGCTGGACGGAGTTCTTAGCGGCGTACTCCTACGCCTTACGCTACCATCCGGGCAAGCAAATAGGGCATGCAGATGCCCTTAGTCGCTGCCCACTTCCGGACAAGGAAGTTAAAGCAGTTCCTTGCCTTTCAGTCCTGGCAATTGCACAGCTGGAGTTGCCTTTGACAGCTACAGACGTGGCTGCTCACTCTCGGTCTGACCCTACATTGTCACAACTATTGAATTGGGTCCTGAGAGGCTGGCCTGCGGGTGCCTTACCTCCGCAGTTCAAACATTTCAAAAACAGACAATTAGAGCTTTCCATTCATTCAGGCTGTCTGTTGTGGGGCGACCGTGTGTTCATCCCAACGGTCCTCCGACAACAGATCTTGCAATGCCTTCATGAAAATCATCCTGGAGTCAGCAGAATGAAAGCTCTTGCTCGCAGTTTCGTTTGGTGGCCAGGATTAGATACTGATATCGAAGCCTGGGTCGCCAAATGCGAAACATGCCAGCAGTCCCGACCATCCCCTCCTTCCTCTCCCTCCCGGGAATGGGAGATGCCTCGTGGACCATGGTCAAGAATACATTTAGACTTTGCTGGCCCCTTCCACGGACAGGTCTTTCTCATAGTTGTGGACGCGTACTCTCGATGGGTGGAAGTATTGCTCATGCACTCCACCACATCTGACAGTACTGTGCGAGCTTTGCAACGTTTGTTCGCAACCCATGGGTTGCCGGACACAGTAGTGTCCGACAACGGCCCGCAATTCACGTCCACAACGTTTCAAACCTTCCTGGCCGAGCAAGGGGTCCGCCACGCGCTGGTTGCCCCTTACCATCCGGCCAGCAATGGCCGAGCGGAAAGGGCGGTTAGATCGGCCAAGGAGGCTTTGGGCCGGCTAAACCGAGGGGACTGGCAGGCAAGGGTGGATGCGTACTTACTGGCACAGCATTCCACTCCCTGCCCCCTGACACAGAAAAGCCCTGCGGAGATGCTGATGGGCAGGCGCCTGCGGACCACCCTGGATAGATTGCATCCCGTCTATTCAGGAATTCAGTCTGGCAACCTGGGGCATCCAACTCCCTCCCGCACTTTCAAGCCAGGGGACCTAGTTTGAGCTAGGAATTACGGAGGGGAAACTAGATGGGTTCCTGCAGTTATCACTGAAGTAACAGGACCCGTTTCCTACAGGGCTCGAATACCAGATGGATCCACCTGGAGGAGGCACCTGGATCAGTTAAGGCAATGAAAGGCATCCGGATCTACTCCTCAAGCCGACATGCAAGGGTCTGGCGTAGACGCAGCTCGGCCAGCCCTGAAACCGCAATCGCAATTTAATAATCAAAACACTCCAGCCTTCTCCAATTCAGGCCAGCCTAGCACATTGTTATCATCGAGGGGAGAAAACCCTGATGAGTTAGTTATTCCTTCTCAATCCGTTCTCGCAAACCCCTTAGGTCAATATAGCACTAGTCCAACCCACTCAGAGGCTGCCTACAATCCGACACCATCCTCGGCCGCGCCCCCTTCACCCAGCTTACCATACAGTTGCAATTTTCCACTCAGGGATTCAGGACCATCAGACGTCACCTGGAGCTTCACTCCCTGAAGGGAGGAGCTCAGACAGGGACGTCTTCTTGAGGATCCACCTGCAATCCAATTGCGGCGTTCGGGGCGTGTCCGCCGTTCTCCTGCCTATTTAGAAGAATACACGTGCGCAAACATCAAGCATGCGCACAGCTGGGGGGGAAGAAGTGTTGTATACTGAAAGAAAGTCCTCACAGTTACGAATGACAGCTCAGTAGCAGCCAGGCGCATCTTAGCCAATCAGACGCGCCTGTCAGTTGCCGAGCTGCTGGTATATAAAAGGCAGGCTCTTCCAACTGTCAACTGATTCTTCAACTGGCAGCCGAACATACCAGTCTACCTGGAACTGCTTCACTGCTTCTTCTCCACAGACTACCGGTCTAATCTTTGTTACAATTGTTTCTACCGTGCTCACAGCCGGTCTTCCTTAGATACTTCGTTAATAGTTACTGTTATATTAAATTGGTTATAGAGTTACCGAACCAGAGCCTCTGTCTTCATTCTTAAGTTACAATAATAATGTTAATAAAATCATTTTTGCTTATGACAAAAAAATGAGAAAATAATAAATACTTAGATGATGTTTCCAAAATGTATTTTGTTCATATGCCCAAAATATTTGCATTTATCTGTTATAGTTCTATTCTTTTGCCACTGTTTTTATTCTGTCCCCAATTTTGCCTTTTGATAATACTTTGTTAATTGCATGTCAATTTTAGACAATAGGAGGAGAAAGTGCAGCTACTTTTAAGAGTAACCACTGTGTCAGATGCCACTCCTTTGCTTCATTGCTCCTTTGTGTAAGTGAATCCACACCATTTAATAGATTTTAAATTAAGCAACAAATATAACCTAGTGAAGGTAGCTTTGCAAAGTTAACCTTACTATGAGAATAACATGATAAATTCAGATGCATTAGCATTTAAATAAAGAATACAGATGACCTCATCCTTCCAGAAGATGCTCTGGATAGAAAAAGGGACAATATAATTGCATCTCAATCTGTCATGATTAAAATCCAATATAGCAAAGAAATTACTTTTTTAAGGAACAGAACTGGTGTTGCAGTAATTAGAATGTGGTATTGCAGGATAATTCTGCCGATAACTACCAGAAGTTCAGCAGTTCGAATCTCACTAACTCAAGGTTGACTCAGCCTTCCATCCTTCTCAGGTCAGTAAAATGAGGACTCAGATTACTGGGGACAATATTCTGACTCTGTAAACTGCTTAGAGAATGCTGTAAAGCATTGTGGTAGTATATGTCTAAATGCTATTGCTATTGCTAGTTATTTCAATATATGTTTCAATATAGGTATTCATTCCAAACCATGATATCAAAATCCTCTAAACATCACAACAGAAGTACTTTCATTTTATATACACATCATAATGTTCCATTGTGCACTGTGCATAAGGGACAGACCTAGTATCACAATATTAAGATATGTACTTGATCACTCCCCATCTTGCCCACCCCATGGATTGCTATGCACGGAAGCCCCCATTCAACATAGTGTTTAGTTCTACTTAGTTCTACTTTCAACAATAAATAATTATATTGGACACTGCCATGTTGCTGCCAGACAGACTGAACCAGTACATAAAATTAAGAGTGAAAATAGTCTGTACGCATTAGTTAACTTCACTAATATATTCAAACATTTAGGGCATTGAAATTAATGAAGCATTCTTGTGGATTCATTAGCAACATGTATTTTGGGGGATGCTTCATTTATTTTAATCAAAAATTGTATTGAGTTCATAATTCATTCAGGTAGGATAGAATTTTATTTGGAAAACAAAAGAGTTAAACTGTGAAGCTGATATACATTTCATACACTAGAACTTAATAGTATAGTGCCTGGAGAAAGCATTGGATTGCACAAAGGAGACTTAGCTTCAAGACCACCCTCAGCCATGGAGCAAACTGAGTGACTTTAGGCCAGTTACCTCAACTTCTATCAACCTGTATCACAGGGTATTTGTGGTGGTGGTGGGAATAGGGGGAAGTATTCTGCTGGAACTTTGGGCAGAAAGTAATAAATTTTGGATGCCTATCAAAAATAGCTCTCATAGCATGGCACAAAATATATTTATGAATGAGAAAACATCATCTTCTCTGTATCCTCACGTATTAAATACTTTTAGTCATAACACCCTTGACCCATTGGGTCATTATTTCAGAGATATTTCCTTACCTAATCACAGAAACAGAATGACTACAGGCAGGCAACACAATCCCCCTATTCTTCCCTACCTCCCTTCCATCCCTTCTCCTCTTTCCTTTTAGCCCCCTAAGAGAGGGCCCGCAATCTGGGCATCCTCCTGGATACGCGGCTTAGTTTAGAAGAACACCTGACGGCCGTGACCAGGGGGGCTTTTTACCAGGTTCTCCTGGTACGTCAGTTGCGCCCCTTTCTGGATCGGGATGCTCTGTGCACAGTCACCCATGCCCTCGTCCTTTCTCGCCTGGACTACTGTAACACTCTCTACATTGGGCTGCCCTTGAAGAGCACCCGGAAGCTTCAACTGGTCCAGAATGCGGCTGCGTGGGTTGTCATGGGGGCACCCAGGTACTCCCATGTTACACCCCTTTTAGGCGGCCTGCACTAGTTGCCAGTTGTCTTCCGGGTGCGATTAAAGGTACTAATTATGACCTTTAAAGTGCTCCATGTCTTAGGCCCAGGGTACCTGCGAGACCACCTACTGCCACCGGTAGCCTCCCATCGTCCAGTGCGATCCCACAGAGTTGGCCTCCTCAGGGTGCCGTCAGCCAGTGTCGACTGGTGACCCTCAGGGGGAGAGCCTTCTCTGTGGGAGCGCCTTCCCTCTGGAATGAGCTGCCCCCGGAGTTTCGTATAATCCCCGACCTCCGGTCCTTCCGACGCGCCCTAAAAAGTTGGCTTTTCCAGCAAGCCAGGCTGGCCTGATCAAAACAAATCAAAGTATTGATTACTGTTAATTTTAATTTGAATTCTTTTTTTAAAAAATGTGTCATTGTCAATTTTAATTGGGTTTGGGATATCCTATTTAATTTCTTTTTAACTTTTGTAGTATGTGTTTCTTTTAATGTTGTACACCGCCCTGAGTCCTTGGGAGAAGGGCGGCATATAAATCGAATAAACCTCAAACCTTTTTTTCCTCCCTCCCTTCTTCAGGCTCTTAAATTACAAAGTATCAAACAAGCATGAGAGTTTTAGTAGTATATAAATTAATAAAATTTAGAATTTATAGTCTGCTTTAATCCCAAAATTATTTCATTCATTCTCAGCTACAAATTCAGAATAAAACGAATTTGAGGTCCCCTTTATACTGTCACCATTTTCACTTCCTAAATTCTCAGAAACAATTTCAAGCTATCCCATAATCATCCTCATTACACATTCCTGGCTTGAAAACACAAATTTTCAAGGAGCAAATAATGTTAAATCATTGTTGTCTCCAAGTTGCTTCGGGCAGTAACATGGAGTTTACTCCATTAAAGATAAAAATAAAATAAATAATATCTAAACCCTTACTTCATGTTGGATTCATTTGTCTGGTCTTATGAAAATAAAATCTCAGTGGTCCAGCTGCAAAGCTAAAATATTAAGCCCCTTTTCACTGAGAAGAATTGTTAATAAGGCTAAAGCTAAAAATCAAGGAAATGAAGACAAAGCAAGAATTATCACCAGTGGAAAAAGAGTCACAAGTTTGTGAAGCTAAAGAATTTTTTATTTCTTTCAAGAAAATACTAGCTTTAATAATAGTTTTACTGCAGTTTGAATGATACCAAATGAGCCAAAAATAATTTGCCTCTGTTCTCCAATATGATTGTGTGTGAAAAGAGAAATCTAACTATTTCTTCAAACTAATGCATAATTCCTATGTGACATTCCTCTACATGCCACCTACATACAATATAGCACATAGAATTGCAGCACAGGATATGTGTTGCAAATATTGTTAGCAGTGTTATTCATCAGATGCAACAGAGATAAAACAAGGTTATGCCTCTATATTTCTTCTTTCTGTTTCTAGGCAACTTCCTTGCTGAAGTCTAGTATGTCTTGAAAGAAGAAGCGTAGAGATATATATTTACTCTTTACTCTCTATTCCATATTCATCCTGCTGTATTCTTCATTCATCAGATTTACATAACCAGTGGTACATTTGCTGTAATATATTCCATTATATACTATACTAATATATTTCCAAACAATGCCCTTTCTAGTACATGACAAATGATAAACATTTAGAGTAATATGACTGTGTTATTGTTATTAAATAATTGATGATTTAGAAAAAGATGACAAAGCATATATTTAATGTGGTGTATACAAAAAAACATAGGCATACAGTAGATATAATTAATTATCATGCTGGAAAATATACTCCATGTACTCTTTTGGAATGGGATTTTCACTGCATTTGAAATTTCATCCATTGAAGCATTGTTTTAAAAGGCTTGATTTTAGGCAAATTATTGGTCACTATTAGATAAGTTACCCCAAAGCTTAGATGGGAGTATCAACATTCAATGCCTTGTTCTGCATGATTTCAATACCACTTTTCTTTGTTCTCCTTCACTACTATGCCTATTCATTCTGCTCAAGATATTTGGTAGAAGAGAAATGGGGGAGAGGGGGAGGAGAAACTGCCTCTCTGGAAGTCCTCATTGTCATTGGCAGAGTAGAGGCTAATAAGTAATAATATATTTCATATATGATTTTAAAATGTACAGATGCATTGTACAGTTTAATCTATTAATGGTGTAGTTCTGCAGCTTAAAGTTGGTCAAATTTTGGCAGCTGAAACATATTTGAAATGGATTCATTCATGATAAAACTAATTTTTTATCATATGTATATAAAACTGATAATATATGAAAAGATTTTGTGGTTTGTTTATTTCTTTATTTTATTATTTATTTAGGCAAAGTCATCAGCTAAGGTCCCATGATATAAATAAAATAAAATCTTCCAATATAATTGTATGCTTATGCTATGAGGAAATTTAAAATAATACACAAACCTATACACACATACATACATACATAAGCATGGATAACCTGAGATGTAAAGCAATTCATTGCGCAATATTACTTGTTATGAGAATTTATCTTCAACATGTTGTGTAGCCTATACAATGGCAGTTGTTTAACCGAACAAATTTGAAACAGCGTCCATATGGTAGCTATTAAAATGTGTACAATTAAAATGAATATACTGATGTCTTTTATCCTAAAAATTATATATATTTAGAAATTTCCATATAAATTGTGTGTTTTCAGAAACTTATTTTATACTCCACAATATTTATTTTCTCTTTACAGCAATGCCATAAATATCTTGAGAAAACTATCTTGGAAAAAGCAGCTAGAATGATAGAAATTACAAAGAAAAAAAATCTCAGAGTGTGAATAAGCAGGTAACCAGGAAAAGAGCATACAGGTTCAAATGAAACTTTGCATGATTGTGGAAGTGTTATTCCATCCTATAACTAAATTCTTTTTTGTTGCTTTAACAACTAGGTTTAATATGAAATCATTTTGAACTTGTCAAATACATTTTTGATATAGGTACTTTTCTGATATAATGAAACAGTGAGCAGGCTGCTCACAACTTAGCTACTAAAAGAGAAACTGTCTGTTAGCTGGGTCAGATACAGTGCATTACTTGATACTATGATAGCTGTCATACAATTTACTTGCCACATGCAGTGCACATTATTACTCCTGTATCTGACCACCAACTGCCCTGCAGGCATAGAAACTTTGACATGACAGGACACTCATAATTCATGTAAACATCCAGGTTCTTTCCCCAAGTGTTTTTCCAATTTTATGCTCTACCTACTTGTTTACAAACTACTAGTGTCCCAAAACAAATTTGCCAGCTTTATAGTGCCACAAAACCTTTATTATTTTTCAGAGTTGCAGAGTCAGACCAATGATACTTAATTTGTTCATACATGTTGTTCAATATAAATAAACATGCTAGCAAGCAAGATTATCCTGATATCTAAATAATGGCAACCTGAACGTTGAAAATATTTCTCTTGTGTATATAATATTTAATAGTGAAATCCCAATATTTGCTCAGAAATAAGTTATACTGAGATTAATAAAGCTTTCTCGCAGCAGTGAGACAGTAGAAAAGTGACTTGATCTAATTTTTGCATTAAAAACTGAAGTAATCATTCATATTATTTCTCTGTGAGAGAGAGACATAAAATAAGAAATTAGGGAAATGGTAAATTAGCTGATTGACAGAATTGATGGCAGAGAGAAAAAAAGAATTGACAAATTGGCTGACAAAAAAACTGAGATGAATAGTTAACAGATAAAATAGAAAACAACATATTGAAAATTATTTAAATGTGACTTGATTAGGGCCAGGATCTGGGGAAATAATAATTAAATTAGGGGAAATGATTTCATTGTGACTTCTCTATACATTTTGGAAACTAAATTAATTATAAAGGAAATTATTTAATAATAATTTGGGGAAATTAATTGGATTACCTTTCTATGAAATGAATGAAACAAAGGAAAATTTATGTCACAGGACAAAACAGTAGATATAAATAATCACTTTTGTGTTGTTGGGGCCCAAAATTATTTCTGTTTTTCATTTATTTTCTTTAATAGTTTCTGGCTTTTAGCCTCACTAACTTATCTTCAGTCAAGTGGGAGTTGTTATATGGACTGAAATGCTTGCTGTGAAATTTGTAGGAAAAAAACTCCCCTCTTCAAGAGTCGTGGTGACACAGTGGCTAGAATGCAGTACTACAAGCTACTTCTGCTAACTGCTGGCTGCCTTCAATTTGGCAATTCGAATCTCACCAGGCTCAAGGTTGACTCAGCCTTTCATCCTTCTGAGGTCAGTAAAATGAGGACCCAGATTATTGGGAGCAAATATGCTGACTCGGTAAACCGCTTAGAGAGGTCTGTAAAACACTGTGAACCAGTATATAGGTTTAAGTGCTATTGCTATCACTATTCATTATTGTATATGACAAATTAGTTCAGGTTTTTTTAGCAATCAGATTTTCATAAAATGGATGTTTCACAACTATAAAAAATATTTTATGAAACTGTTCACATTTTCTCAAAATGCCAGATGTACCACTTAGTTTCTAAATATTCTGAACACTTGATGATATACTTGATTCTACAGAGGCAGAATTGAAAAAGTGAAAGGTTGTAAAGTTTGTGGTGATATTTCTTCTTTATATATTCTATGTATTGTTTTACCTAATAAGAATATTTATTATGGTTTTTTTATAATGAATGATACTGGTTTGGTTCCAAGAATGCTGTACTAACTTACACACAAAAAAATTTTATGTTCAAAAAATCTTACAACTAACTTTTAATTATTGTATTGAATACTGCTTAATTCTAAAGTCTCCACTGCTTAAGTCTAATGTCTCTAATAAATTCCTAGGCGAATCAGCTGCTCACCGTTTCTCTGAATTGCTAAAGTAGAAAAAGGAGGTACTGGTATATAAGGGCCCATTGTCTTGTGGTTCTGTGAAGTTTTAAACATAGAAATTACACAAAGATCCTTTTAAAAGACATTTACACATAGAAATTTTGCATCACTTAAGGCACCAGATCAAATTGAGTGCTTTCACATAGTTTTGGAGAAATTTAAGGATGATCCAGAGAATGGAATTACATTTTGATTTTGCAAATTCTTGCACACCACTTAAATTTTCCTTCCCCGTGTAAACAAAGCTGAGGATAAGGGCTAAGTACAGTGTTTCTCTGACTATGTTCTGAGTAGGCAGTCAATGAGTTTGATTACATCTGTAAAATAATGCTTGTTAGAAGAGTGAGAGTATGTGTGCCACATTCATCTGATATAATTTCTTTAGACAAATTGAGTTGGAGGAAAGACAGATGAGAAACATGGTAAACTCTCCTGTTCTGATTTGCTCTTTCTTGTATTACCTTCTTTTCACTAAAACTATACTATTTTATTTTCATTATTTCTTAACTCTTAATTTATGCATCTGATCTGTAATATAGTCCATGACAGTCTCTGTAGTCCAACCTGTTTCAACTGTTCAGGTCATTCACTGTCTTGTTTATTTGATTTCTCCTAATGGTAATTTATTCCTCAAGTCTCTCAAATTTCCCCCTAAATAAAAAATAAATAACCAATCTGTTTCATACAAGTATTTGTTTGTCCTGATCATGCTCTAAGTGAATTTTCATTGCATAGAGAGATCTTGGGGGCTTTCAGTTATATGATTGTGTATAATAAAGGCTTTTTATCTTATACTGAATTATATATGCAAATGTTAATATATACACCTCCATTTTTAAAATTAACAGGCAGCACATAATTCTCAGAAAAGTTAACCCTGCCAAAGAGCTATAGTATATCAATAGGGTCTCTTGCCCAGAAAAATCAAGTGATAGGCTTTTTTATTTTTAGTAAAGCTTATTTTTGAAATAGATTTTGAAAATAAGTTGAAGTAAACTGATCCAATCTTCCTTAAAAATATTTTACATGTTTATTATATAAAGTCTTGAAATAATTTCTCCTAAACTATTATCATTAATGTTTTGGAAATAATAAGCTATCATCTTTGCTATGTTATCTCGATGAAAAACCAAAATAGATGTTAGCATTTCTTATTAGTTTGGTGATCAATTTCTTATTTAATTAATCTCAAATTCATTGAAACTGAATTTTGTTCCTTTTATATCTCTAAAACACAATTGAATATTGCTTTCTTCAATTTGGAACATGGTTAATTCATACATCACTATTAACAATGCCCCACTGTAATGTAAAACTACATTATTTGACTAAAAGATGAATTAGATAGGTAGAGGAAGACTTAAGAAGGCATGTTTGTAACTGGAGAAATAAAACTGAGGCTTCAAACTGGAAAGCTGGTTCACTATGAAAGTAATAAAGACAGCCCACATTATAATTAAAATACTGTTAAGAATAAAGTGATTCAAACTTTTAAAAAATATAAATTTATCATGTTTCTTGAAGATTATATACCTACTAAAATGATTGGAGATCATTTTCATTTACTATTAATATAGTATATTAATGTATGGTATAGCATATTAATACATATATTAATATGCATAAGTAATGTTTATATATTACCTAAATAGTCAATCTATGTTATCTAAGGATAACATATCAAGCATTTTAATAAATAAAATATTAAAAACAAAAGAATCACCTTGATAAGTAGGACACAGAATATATATACAACTTGATTTCTCTAGCAGTTACAGGAAAATAAGTCTGAAACATTATTTAAATATACTGGTGAATTGGTTCTGATCTATCTGATCAACATGGGTCCTATTATATCTTCCTTTATTATAATTCAAATAATGTGTACACTATTGGCACAATATAATATCTGCATTCTTTCTTCACTTGGAGTCCAAATATATTAAAGCACATCTCAGCTTATTAATGCAAGTCAACACAGATCCATCTAGGGATAAAATGGTTTGATTAAAAGATAATTGTTTGATAAAACATAGCAATATGGCATTCCACTTGGTGTAAGATTATTCACTTACTGCTTTATAGGTTCTTTTTTGTCCAGCATGTTTTCTGATTTGCTCTCCATTTGGTCCTGTTTCCACGTGCATGGAGTAGATTATATCAAAGAAATCTTCAACAACAGCTACCTGTCTTAATGATAGCTTTTCATCTACCCCAATTCCATCCTAAGAAGAAATGACAGGAAACACAAAATGAATATATAAATTACTAGAAAATGTATCTTATGGCCACAGTAAATTGTAGATGTTGACACTGATATCTAAAGATCACATACTACTTAACAGTCAAATCAGTGATACTATTATCACTACACAATAAATATAGATGCATGTAGGATTCTAAGTGATGGTTTATATTTAATTGGAATAGACGAAGCAGTCAAAAATTGATTCAAAATTGCATTTTAATTAGAAGAATTGATTAGGTTTGAAGAGAATTTGTGAATGACTTCAATAGAAATCTATGTGATGAACCGGGGCCTTGAGGCCGTTATGGACTGGATGAGGGCTAACAAGCTTGTACTCAACCCGGAGAAGACCGAGTGGCTGTTGTGCTTTCCTCCCAACAATTCGACCAGTGCTCCATCGCTCAGGCTGGGGGGTCAAATTCTACACCCCTCAGAGAGGGTTCGCAACTTGGGAGTCCTCCTGGACCCACAGCTGACTTTCGACCATCATTTGACGGCTGTGACCAGGGGGGCATTTGCCCAGGTTCGCCTGGTGCGCCAGTTGCGACCCTACCTGAATCGGGAGGCTCTCACAACAGTCACTCGGGCCCTTGTGACCTCTAGGCTGGAATACTGCAATGTGCTCTACATGGGGCTGCCCTTGAAGAGCATCCGGCGACTTCAGCTAGTCCAGAACGCAGCCGCGTGAGTGATTGTGGGTGCACCTCGGTTCACCCACATAACACCTATCCTCCGCGAGCTGCGCTGGCTACCTGTTGATCTCCGGGTGCGCTTCAAGGTGCTACTTGTCACCCATAAAGCCCTTCATGGTAGTGGGTCTGCGTACTTGAGAGACCGCCTTCTGCCAATTACCTCCCTGCGACCAATTAGATCTCATAGACTAGGCCTCCTCCGAGTTCCATCTGCCAGTCAGTGCCGACTGGCAACTACAAGGAGGAGAGCCTTCTCAGTAGTAGCTCCAACCCTTTGGAACGATCTCCCCGTGGAGATTCGTACCCTCACCACCGTCCAGACCTTCCGCACAGCCCTTAAGACCTGGCTAGCCCGTCAGGCCTGGGGACAAAGATAATTGCCCCCACCCGAATGATGAATGAATGTTGCTTATTATTTTACTCTATGTTTTGTATGTGTTATTGTTTGTATATCCTTTCCCTTGATTTTATGTAAGCCGCCCTGAGTCCCCCCAGGGAAAAGGGCGGCCTATAAGTGTTAATAAAACCCCTAAAACCCTATGTGTGCATATCAGTGATGGGATTCAAATAATTTAACAACCGGTTCTCTGCCCTAATGACCAGCTGGGTAGGTGTGGCTCAGTGGTCATGTAACAGTGGGCGTGGCGACTCAACGTCACTCACATTGATGGGCGCTTCACCTTAGCGGTTACAATGCAGTAAGGGTAAACCAAGAGGCAGTTTCTGTAAGCAGGGCAATAAAGATGAGTCTAGAAACAACACCAGAATGTCTCCTTCCTGCCTTCCTTACAGGATTAGTCTTGTAAAGTGGAGAAAAACAAAAGGAGATTTTTTTCCAACAACCGGTTCTCCGAACTGCTTAGAAAGTTAACAACCGGTTCTCCCGAATAGGTGCGAACTGGCTGAATCCCACCACTGGTGCATATATATGTGCACGCACGTGCACACACACTGTACACACCATATACACCATACACAGACACAGACACACACACACACACACGTGTTTATTTAAGGTTCCTACTAAATCTTAAAACAAATCAAAGTCTGGTTTCACTAAAATCATGCATAGATAGATGGATCCATAACCATAATTGGAACATTTTATTTACTATCCCTTTGAATTGCCTGACTACTGTGTTTAAATTACAGATAGTCCTTGACTTACAATCATTTGTTTAGTGACCATTTTAAGTTACAACAGCACCGGAAAAAAAGTGAGTTAGTAGTAGAAAAAAAAACGTGGTGGAGTGTTGGTATTGTATTAGCTGTAGTTGATTTAGCTGTGTGAGCCTCTTGCAAATGTGTGAAGACAACTGCGTAAATATTTGATCCAGTACTTGACAAATAGCATGTTAAGCAATGGTGAGGCCTCAGGTAAAATGCTGGCTCACATCCAAAGAGCATTAGACATCTGTGAAATCTTATACATAAATATTCAGGAATAAATCCACTTATGTTCGGTTGGATGTATTATTCTGTTAATAGTTATAGAAATTCAGCCAGTCAGATTAATACAATTAGATTCAGTTAACTTAAATACTGCCACTTGAATGGAATTTACACATGGTTCACTTCAATGGATTGGGACTAATACTGTGCTTAGTCTGATCTGCTGAATCTGGAAAGCGCACCTGAGTGAGTGGAGGACGAGCCTTACTGCAGAATACTGAATATGTTCTCTGTCTTGATCTTGTATAATGTTGATGTGATGCTATGGTTTTTGTTTTGTTTTGCTGGCAAATTTATGTTGCACACCATACAATTGCTATAAACCTAAAAAAAAAAAAACCTGGCAGGGAAGACACCATGACACCTTGATCGTAATAAACCTATATTTGCTTTGCTGACTGGGGAATTCTGCGAATTGAAGTCCAAACAACTGAAAGTGGGCAAGGTCAAGAAACATTGGCCTAGAATATTGTCATGTGTCTTACTGTAACCTTCAATTGTCAATTGAGCTTGTTGTGGTTGGAAGAAATTGTCTTATTTGCTCTTATTTTTCTCGCTCATTAAAGACATTTTTTTTCTTTGCATGATATTTAAGGCTTTTTTCCATTAGGGATTTTTTGTTAGATGACAGAAAGGAGGCTAGGAGGCTTCTTATTACTTCATCTTGCACCTTCTATAGTATTCTCTGTGGCTATGTTGAAATCAAGGGTGGGTTGCTGCCAATTTTACTACCGGTTTGCAACCCACGTGCATGCGCTGTTCAATGTAAATTGTTCTTTGCGTGTGCGCAAAACAATTTACAGTGAACTGCCCACACGCAGTCACTAAAGACCAAAATGGCAGCAGCCCAGAGGTGGCGGTACGGGGGCATGGCAGGCCTGGGTCAGTGCTGGTTCTGCAACCCAGGCCTAAATTCCACTATCAGTTCAGCCAAACCAGGCCGAACCAAGAGCAACCCACCTCTGGTTAGAACTGAACAGAAATTGGTGACATATAGCTCCTCCTCTTCTTCTTCCTATTCATCTTCTTCATTAGAAGGGACAGGAAGTATGATTGGAAGATACATGTAAATCAGTACTTTATATAGTGCTGCAAGTTTTCCTCTTTTGTTCCTGGTGTTTTGTTTCATGCTTCCTACCAGATCACAGTGTGGAAGGGACTGGTGATATCATAAAAAATTAACAATGCTCTCCTAAAAATGCTTGGGATGCTTCCTGTCATCAATGGCTGGGAATTTGTTAAAAAATAAATTCAACCCTTCGCTGTGATCATGCCTTGCCAGAATCATTACAACATTTAACATAGAAAATTTTACAAAATTCCATAACTGCTTCATTTGTGTTAAGTAAATATGACCACTAAATCACTACATTTCTCCAATTACATCAATATTGTTTATATTGTCTGGCAAAACATCTCCAAAATTTTTGTCTTGAATCTTTCCTGATGCTACTTGGAGATTGAATTTATCAACCATGACACTGAATTACATATTTTTCTTTAAGATGCCTCTTTCCTTGATATTATTATAAAATTGCATCTTCAGCAAGATAGAATAATACCCATGAATAGGGTTACAAGATTTATGAAACAAAAATCTGAATGGCAGCAAAGATAAATAGAAACTTTATCTCTTTTTCGTTATCTCATGCCTTTCCATATTTATATAACCCTATCTTTGAGGAAAACAAATATACCCCAAACTACTAATCAATCCTTTATCAAAGTCATATCAGAGCAGCAGTATATTCAATAAGTTATAGAGGCACAGTGATGATCCTGCCAACCTAGCAGTTCGAAAGCATGTAAATGCAAGAAGGTGAATAGGTAGGAAAATAATGGGTATAATAGTATTCTGTGTACCTTTGGGGTATAGTCATGCCAACCACATGACCACAGAACAACACTTTAACTGTGAATAGGAAATGAGCATTGTCTTTTAGAGTTGGACACAACTGGCAGGGAAACATTCAGGGGTGGGATACTACCAGTGTAACAACCAGTTCACTTCACGTGCACACATGCCTGATGAGTGCTGTGCACATGTACGTAGTTACCCATCACTCCGATGAACAGCTGATTACACAGCAGGGGAGCGGCAATCATGCTTGTGTGTGTTGTGTGCACATGCACAGTTTGCTGTTTCCCAATAAAAAATGGTATGAAGCAGGGTCGGGCAGGCAGCCCCAAATCGGTTCGGTCTCTCCTGCTTACCAGAACTACTGATTCGCCTGAACCAGTCCGAACCGGTAGAATCCCACCCCTGGAAACATTTATCTTTTTATCTTCAGTAAGTTAGCCACAAAAATTAGTACATCACACATACACATTGCAAATGTGTTCTTTGTAGTAGAAAATGTTAAGTCAGAGACTGTTACAAAAGTGAAAATACTAATGATCAGTAATTTCTATATTTTTCATAATTAATGCTACAAACACATAATTATCCAGAACACATATGGCTTTGAAGCCATTCTCAAGATAAAATGATTTTAAAAAATAACTTGCTCAAAACTCGGCAGCCATTGCCATTGTGTATTTTCAGAATCCTGGTGATCTTCCAGAAAGCCTAAATCTGGGGAAGCCATTGAAACTAGGAGCTCATTAAATGGTTGTTTTAAGTACAGGGGAGTACACACAAGTAAGGACTACTTGTAAGATAGCTCTGCATTCAGTATTTAATATTCATATTATATCCATGTAAGGCCAACTGATACCATAAGTAAAATCCAACAATATTATCCCCAGCTCTTCCAATACTGAACTGACAAGACATTACCACTCAATGTGTCAAAAATTAAAGTCGAGTATGACTATGAAAGAGTTAAGGGCATGATAGCTCCCTACTCCTTCCATTGATGCCATATGCATGTGCTTATTGTGCTTAAATGTTTAATCCAGGACTTGCTACAGCCCTTGCATTGGCTTCCACTTGGACTCAGGATACATTAAAGAGCTGTGGTGGCACAATGGTTAGAATGCAGTACTGTAAGTTAATTCACTACTCACTCCAGGAGTATGATTCTGAACAGCTCAAGGTTGACTCAGCCTTCTGTCTTTCCAAGGTTGGTAAAATAAGGACCTGGATTGTTTGTGACAATATGCTTTTATGCAGTATGTGCTATTTCAAAATTTTGGCTGTGTTGTATAAAGCCATTTATAGTTTAAATCTGGGTATTGCAAGACTTATTCCAATCAAATCTTTTCTGGCCTACTAGGTCATCTGTTGGAATCTATCACCGGGTGTGCGTGCAGGGCAGTTTTGGCTGCCTGGAACACGTACACAGGAATGGAGAGACATCGCACCGTGGGACGCATCGGGAACTTTTCAGCCTAGCGGTCGGGATTTACTATGCAAGCTCATGTAACGTGAGCTATGTGAGCAAGCTACGCCCATACCTGCTCTTTCTCCTCCCTCCCCCCACCCTATGCCATGCTGTAACTTTTCATTTGTTTATTTGTAACATGTGATTATATACGCCTTTTGATACGCCCCTTTGATGACATTGTAACTAACTTTCTCAATAAAAGAGGTCTCCGAAGTACATTTGAAGCCCTAATCCCGAGGAAACCGCGTCCGGTGTGTTCCTTATTCATTCGGTCCAAGAGTCATGAGCGGCCCACCAGAAGCGGAGCACAGCAACTGGTGACCCCGACGTGATTCGGTGAAACCGAATACGTCTCTTGGAACCCCCAGACTCATTCGGTCGGACGTGCCTACTGCAACTCAGGGACCGTCGGAGTTAGACGAAGGGCCCTCCCTTGAATCGTGAGTATGGGGGGAGAATTCTCTAAGGCTCAGGTCGCGCACCTCCACAAACCTAGAGAGTTAACCAAGTCCTCAATTATTATTTTAAAGAACAACGGCAACAATCTTTCTATCCCCTCGAAATCTGACTTAACCTTCCTTCTCAGATATGTTTATCAAACTTGCCCGGCTTACCCGGAGAAGGGGTCGATTCGAACATCCACATGGATAAAATTGGGAAAGTACTTTCATGAGACGCCCAGGGCGCCACCGAAAGTCCTCTCCACATGGCGGATAGTTATGGAGTGTCTCCAAGTCCACGAAAATGGGATGGCTGGGGAACTGGACCCTCCACCGCCGTATCAATCCGGTGATAAATTGTCCCCCTCAAAAGGAAAAAAGATGATGCCTCCAGAGACATTAACAGCAGCGTCTCTGGAAGCTACAGCCCCAGCCGAGGAAAAATCGGCATCGCCCGATACGCCCGCAGGGGCCATAGCGCAAGCTCTAGTGCAGGCAAAGGCTAAAGGAGAGCTGGAACGAGAGGAATATGAATTTTGTTATCCGGTAGAATATGATATGAATGGAGTCCCACATTTGGAAGCACTCCCCATGAAATTAATCAGGGATTTAAAAACATCGGTCTCTACATATGGGTTGCAAAACCCCTATGTCCTTGGATTAATTAGAAACATTGCTTCCTCCTTCTTTATGCTACCTAATGATTGGAAAGAATTGTGTCGCATGATACTAACAAGCTCTCAGTATGTGGTGTGGGAATCGTAATACAAAAGGGAAGCGGAAAAAATTTCCCGAAAAATGGGAGGTGGAGTTTTCGTAGAGCAAATTGTGGGCGTGGGACGATTTGGAGCTTGGGACGTACAGAAAAACATGGCACCAGTGATCTTCACCCACTCTAGCCTGGCCGCACAAAGTGCACTCACAAAAATTGATGATGTACATGGCCAGACTACTGGGTCATTCGCAAAAATTCACCAGGGTCCAAATTAACCTTACGGGGAATTCATAGATGAATTGCAAAAGGCTGTTACCAGGGAAATTCAGAATTCCATAGCGCAAAGAGAACTACTGAAAAAACTCGCCTATGAAAATACGAATGAGGATTGCAAACGCATAATTCAAACTCTTCTTAGTAAACCTGATGCAGGATTGGCGGATTACATTCAAGCTTGTAGAATAGTGGGGACTAATGCTTATAATATGGAATCATTGGCAATGGCCCTGCAAACAGCAGGAGCCCCAAATCAGCGATCTGGCAATTGTTTTAATTGTGGGAAACCAGGCCACTTTAAAGCTCAATGTTGCACCCCCGGTGGGGGCGCAGCCAAAACAGGGAATGGGAACGTTAAACAAAAAACAGTGTGTCCCAGATGCAAAAAGGGGTTCCACTGGGCAAACCAGTGTCGAACCAACCCAACCCTGCAGTCGGGAAACTAATGGAGGGGCGCTCAGCCAGCCCCACCCAAAAGGCTGAGACTCTTTCATCTCCTGCCTCCTTTCTGGCCTCGATCGATCTCGTGGCCAGCGAGTCGATTGATGCCCCATTACCAGGTACCTCCTACTTCCTGCCTATTGCGCCAGCTACTCCCATCCCAATTCCTCCCTCTATGCCGGTACTTGTCTTTCCGCACCGGGATTTTATAGCTCAAGGTGTTCTTGCTGCTCCTTTTCTCAAGGATACCTGTGATTTAACCTCTGTTGCTTTAACTTTTACTGCTAATCTTCCTCTGTATGTTCCCGAAGGTCAAGTTGTTGCTACTATGATACCAATGCCACCCAACCCAATTACCACCGCTATTTGTGGGCAATCCTCCCAAATTTTAGCAATAGAAAGAACAATGCAACACGCCCGCCCCTCAGCCGAGTTTTGCATCCGAAACCATCGCTTTTCTGGCATTCTAGATACCAGGGCGGATGTGACGGTCATCCGGATGGAAGAATGGCCTCCTGAATGGCCCACCGAGTCCTCCCCTGCGGTGAGAGGAGTCGGCGGTGTCCAAGCAGCCCAAATTAGCAAAGAATGGCTACCGGTAACATCACCCGATTCTTCCTCTATTGCTTATATTAAACCTGTCATTTTGCCTCTTCACATTAATTTGTGGGGATGCGATTTGATGCATCAACTTAATGCCAAATTAACTCTGCAATAATGTCTTTGCCCGTTTGTCCCCCTGCCCCGATTCGTCTTACCCTCAAATCTGATGCACCCGTCTGGGTGGACCAATGGCCACTAACACAGCTTCAGGCTTTGACTGTGCTGGTGGAGGAACAATTGAGTAAAGGACACGTTGAGCCATCCCTCAGCCCATATAATACACCAGTTTTTGTTATAAAGAAAAAGTCAGGGAAATGGCGATTCCTGCATGACCTACAAGCGGTGAACAAGATCATTCAGCCAATGGGGGCGCTGCAATGTGGCCTCCCTAACCCAAATTTAATCCCAAGGTATCTGGATCTTATGATAATTGATTTGAAGGATTGCTTTTTTTCCATACCACTTCACCCAAAAGACAGGCAACTGTTTCCATTTGTTGTCCCAGAATTAAACAATGCAAAACCTGCGTCTCGCTATCAGTGGAAAGTTTTGCCTCAAGGGATGCTCAATAGTCCTACCATGTGTCAATTTTTTGTGAATAAAATTCTCCAGCCGTATCAATCGGCTCACCCTCAATTTTTAGTGTATCATTATATGGATGACATTTTAGTGGCTGCCCCTGGCCCACCGGGGACTGCCTTGAGTACATTACCACAGCTGACACACCTCCTACAACAAGGAGGCTTATTTATAGCAGCGGAGAAAGTCCAAACATCACAACCATTTTCATATTTAGGCCATAAGTTGCTTTCTTCTCATGCTACACCAGCGTTGCCTATTATAGCATTGCCTTTAGCTCCTACTTTAGTTCAACTTCAGCAATACTTGGGTTCCATAAATTGGGCTCGCCCGTACATGGCTCTTACGACTTCACAGTTGGCCCCCCTCTTTTCAGCCTTAACTTTGGGAAAACATCCTGCTGATCACATTACATTGAACACTGAGCACAAAGAGGCTCTGCAAATTGTCAATGAGGCCTTAAGGACAGTTTGGGTAGACAGGGTTCAAAAGAATACGCCGCTTGCGGTGGTTCTTCTTAATACCCTCAGTCTCCCTACTGGAGCCATTATTCAAAAGACACCAGAAGTCCTGATAATTGAGTGGATCCATCTATCACATATACCTCATTCTACCATTACTCAGAAACCTGTATTAATGGCAGCTCTTATCACAAAAGCTAGGTCCAGAACCAAGCTTCTGGCCAGGGTTGAACCCTCTGTATTATATGCTCCCTGTTCTTTATCCATCTGGGAATCTTTGCATGCTTCGTGTGACCAATTACAATTTGCACTCGCCGATTGGCCAGGAGAAGTCTCCTGCCATCCGCCTTCAGATCCAAGGTTGCTACTTTTGAAAACAGTCCCTTTTGACTGGCATTCTTTCTCTCCACTTCCGCTCCCCCATGCAACCACGGCTTTCGCTGATGGCAACAAAATCTATGGGGCATGCGCTTGGCAACAAGATGGCCAATGGCGCACCAAAATTACTCAAAAATCGGCCCAACGAGCGGAGCTTTCCGCCTCTATATTGGCTTTTCAGATCTTTTCTGATGAACCTTTTAACCTGATCCTCGACAGTCTGTATGTTGCTCAAATAATAAAATCTATCTATGAAGCCTATCTCTCTCCTTCTATTGAACCTACTTTACTTTCACTTTTCTTGACTCTGAGCGCTCTCACCCCTTTCACGTTTTTCACATTCGAAGTCACCAGCCTCTTCCTGGCTCTCTCCAGGAAGGCAATGACATTGCTGATGCTGCGGCTTCAGCTTCTTCCTCCTCATCCTCCATCTATCCTGTCTCCTCTCCCACCCCCTGGGAGAGTCATTCTTACTTTCATCAAAAGTAAAAAGCGCTCATTAAGCAATTTGGAATCACGGCTGCTGAGGCATCCGTTATAATCCAGCAATGCCCCACTTGCAGTCAACAAGCTCACTCTCTTCCAATGGGAATCAATCCCAGGGGAACAGAGTGTTGTCAAATATGGCAAATGGATGTAACTCAATATCACCCATTTGCGCCGTGGAAGTATCTCCACATGTCAATAGATACCTATTCAGGCTTCATAATCGCTACCCCCCAAAGGGGCGAAGTCACGAAACATGTCATCAATCACTGCATTCGAACCTTCACATCGCTGGGACACCCAAAAGAACTAAAAACAGACAATGGCCCCGCTTACACTAGTGCAGCTTTTGCTGCCTTTTGTAACCAATGGGACATTGTGCATAAATTTGGCATTCCATATAACAATCAGGGTCAAGCATTGGTCGAGCGCGCCAATCAAACCTTAAAAAATGCCCTGGACCAACACATTGGCATAAAGGGGAAAATACCCCCCGGCCTCCCGGCAGTGCAAAATACACTCAGCCTCTGCCTTTACACCTTGAACTTCCTCAACCTTACTGGTCAACCACCATCTTCAGCAGCGACTCGTCATTTTTCAGCTCCTTCATCTGCTGCAACCCTACGACCACCAGTGTATTACCACTGTCTGCCTGATTTGACTTGGCATGGACCTGCTGACCTCATCACCTGGGGAAGAGGCTACGCTGCCATACAACTGAAAGATAGAGTTCTTTGGGTGCCTGGCAGACACGTACGTCTGTATTTTCCAAAAACAACAAAAACACAGGACATTGCGGGCAAGGATGATACCAACAGCAAATAAACGGGTTTTCCTCGCTTGTTTCGTCATCCTTTATATAATAGTGAACAGCACCCTGTTACCTCAGAACACTGAAAATTTGTTTTTCAAAGATGCTTCAAGAATTAGCAAATCCGCTAACAAAACCAACTGCTGGGTCTGTATGGCCATCCCCGTACACTCCCGCCTTGGCCTTCCACTGCAAGCTCTACCCCTAAATACCACAAACCTTGAGGTTGTTGATGATTTAACATCACATCCTTCTATTAACCAACCAGCTCACCTTTTCTTGATGGAGATACCTGTAGCTCCCTTTTGTATCTGCAGAGATGCTTCTAGTTCTCGAATCCCCCTGGGAACATATCCCTGCGTGATTATTGCTGATTTGCCTGTTCATTGCCCAGAGGATGTGAAAACCAGTGTTTATCAGGGAACCGGCTTGGATGCATGCCAACTTTGTAACAATTTTGAAGCTATGACCAACTGGACCAGCAATAACTATAACCGGCCCTATGCCTTGCCTGATCAATGGTGGCTATTGTGTGGCCGCTACGCGTACCGCGAGATGCCTCATAACTGGAGTGGTACATGCACCCTGGGCAAAGTTCTTCCCATCGCCTTCACTTTGCCCTCACTCCCCACAAACATTTCAAACCCACATAGTCGGCCATTCATACCAGTAGCAATAAATACGATATGCCTTGGTACATGATTGCTATACGGGCAGTAATTCCGGGGTTAGGTGCAGGGTGGAACACTTATGATATTGGACAACTAAACAATTGGACTGTTGCTATGTTTAATGAAACTAGAAAGACCCTGGAACTGATCAACAAAGAACTTAGCGAGTTACGCACTTTTGCCCTTCACACACGCTTTGCTATCGATATAATGCTGGCACAGGAGGGGGGAGTATGTGCTCTTGTGGGGCCTACCTGTTGTGTTTATGTATCCGACTACGAAGCCAACATCACTGCAAGTATTCAAAAAATGAGGCAAATGGTATCAGATAACCCTCTTCATCAGTATCCAGAACATATTAACTTCCAGGATATATGGAACACTCTTTGGTCATGGCTGCCGGGGTGGGGATGGTTGAGAAATTTATTAGGAGTAGTAGTTGTTATAGTTGTGTTACTTATTTGCTTATGTTGTTGTATACAATGCATCCCCTCCCTACTTGTCATGCTAAAAGAATTTGCTCCGAAGTTTAGAGCTCACCAACAGGTCAATGTAATGAACCATATGGGTCCTGACTTGGCAGAATGAGTCCCACTGAGAGAAAAACGTCCTTTCACGCTTACTAGCGATGAGGAAGATGATGCCTTTTAAAAACAAAAACAGAGGAGATATCCGGTGTGTTCCTTATTCATTCGGTCCAAGAGTCATGAGCAGCCCGCCAGAAGCGGAGCGCCGCAGTCATCAAAAGAGAAGCTACTCTTAATTACCTACTTTTAAGAAGGTAAAGGAAGCTAATACCTGAAAATGTTACTTTAGAACAGTCTCCCTGTGGAGATCGGTTCCACCACAAAATCGCGGAGGACAAAATCGCGCTCGACGAAAGCGCGCATTTGACGTCATCACAGCACGACGAAAACATCGCGCTGTGATCGAAAAATGTAAAAATAAAGCTAAAACCTTACCCTAACCCCCCCAAACCTAACCCTAAACCTAACCCTAAACCTAACCCTAAATCTAACCCTAAATCTAACCCTAAACCTAACCGTTAACGTAACGCTAAACCTAACGCTAACCCTTAACCTAACGCTAAACCTAACGCTAACCCTCTAAACCTAACCCTAACCCTTAACCTAACCCTAACCCTAACCCTAACCCTTACCTTTATGTGAATCGGCTTGGTTTAATTTTAATTTTATTTCAATTTTTATTTTTTTTTCGTCGCGCTGTGATGACGTCACATGCGCGCTTTCGTCGAGCGCGATTTTGTCCTCCGCGCTTTTGACGGGTCACGGTGGAGATCAATAGGCTCTTTTCTTGTTTGCAGTCAGGAAGATGCTGAATGAGAAACTCACTAGAGCATTCTAGTGAGACTTTATTATTTGATCAACTTTTAAGATTTTCTTTTATCTTGTTTATTTTTATAATAAATGATTTTATTGTGTTTATATTATATAAACCGCTGAAAGATTATACTGATTGCAGCATGATACAAATGTTATAAATACATCAATAATCTATTTAGGAATTTTTATTTCCTCTGAAACATACTGGCTTTGAATAAATTTCTTTGATTACAATCATGATCATAACATTCTATAAAATCATCAGTCTTAATTATAACAAAATATAATGAAGTACAAATAAAATTATAAGCACTTCAATAAGCTGAACTACCAATGTAGCGCAGAGTTGAAATGAGGGGTCCTTGGTGCTCTCTGAGCTTGCTTGTGTTTTTGCAGATGTTTCATTACACAAACTAGGTAACATCATGGTGCCAGACTAGCATTGATGATGTTACATAGTTTTGTAATAAAATGTCTGCAAGAAAACAAGCAAGCTCAGAGAGCACCAAGGACTCCTCGTACTTTATTTCTCAAAGTACAAGTGACAATATGCACAAACCTAAAGAGCAATAGCAATAGCAGTAGACTTATATACCGCTTCATAGGGCTTTCAGCCCTCTCTAAGCGGTTTACAGAGAGTCAGCATATTGCCCCCAACAATCTGGGTCCTCATTTTACCCACCTCGGAAGGATGGAAGGCTGAGTCAACCCTGAGCCGGTGACATTTGAACCGCTGAACTGCTGATCTAGCAGTAGCCTGCAGTGCTGCATTTAACCACTGTGCCACCTTGATAAGAATATCTTATCAATTGTAACAGTGTTTAAAATGTAATGGGGGGGGGTACCTAAGGAATTCTTCTTCCTATTTACCTCCAATTTCAGTATTACATTAGAGGCTATTCATTTTTATTTTCTGGGAATATATAAAAAGCAAGTCATAATCTACTAGAATTATATTCTTCCCAATAGTGCTAAGTAAAGGAAGTAAGAAATCTTCTAAGCATTACCTATTCAGAAGAAGCAAAATTGTCTAATAAAAAAATCTTAGATTTTATTAGCTGTACCTTGACACAAACTATCTTGAGAGATGTCATATAAATAGAATTATGGCTTTAACTTCTCAAACTTTTTTAGCTATGAG
Source organism: Thamnophis elegans (assembly GCF_009769535.1). Lineage (NCBI taxonomy): Eukaryota > Metazoa > Chordata > Lepidosauria > Squamata > Natricidae > Thamnophis > Thamnophis elegans. The sequence continues at coordinate 35,560,149 of NC_045548.1, forward strand.
TTAATGTATCTAGGGAAGTTAGCAATGGGTCCCCTTAGAAGAAATGGAAAACAAATATTGATGTGTGTGTAATGATGATGAGACAAATGAAGTTTTTAACAGTACTTGTAACAGATATTAAAATGCATGAATGTAATGGCAGCATTTGTATGATGACGTTGTTCCTCATACGTCATCATTTTGGTGTCACAATAGTTTGTACAAACACTGGAAGGATGGCTTTTTTATTTGTGACATGAAGTTACAACTTCTGCTTAAAAACAGAAGCAATTGTAAGGTTCAAAAAATGGGCAGTGATGTTAGTATTCGCTCCAAATCTCTGCTTTCAAGATTTCCTCTGAGGGGGTTTTTATGTTCACAATCCCCCTATGATTTCCTAAGTCAGCTGGTAAAACACAAATCAAATATAAATTCCCTTCTAGCTTATTAGATTCATCCCAAATGCCTTCCTTTTTGGATTCCAATTGTTCTCCCAGACCTGGAAAAAGGAAATTCACTATTGGCTAGAGTTTCCCAGATTACATGGCTTGAATATAACTGCAGCGATTTGAATCAAGATTGTTTTAAAACCTAATTACTATTTGGGGCATTCATTAAGGAGATGAACTAATAAGTAATAACCCCCTCTCTTCTGCAATGTGAGGTACCCTAAATTAATATTTCAGAAAAATTAACAATTTAGGGGAAATGTTACTAAATAAAAGCACAAGTGCATTTTTTTGCAGAGATTCATTAAATAAATGAACAATTAAAAGCAGTGTTTAAATTAATAACAATAAGAAACTGCAGAAAATTGTGAATATTTTTATTTCTATATACATATTCTCACTCCCTGATCATTTAATTTGTTCTAAAATAATCAATTTATGAGAAGACAAGCAACAATTTATACAGTTGTCACAGAAAAGACCTCAGGCTAATACAGAGTTTCTCTCCCCTAGTTGGGCAATAAATTGTGTTATATATATGTTTGTGTGAGGGATAGACGCAGGAGCCATGGAATCAGAGTGTAGATGTTTATTAGTAGGTTGCAAGCGATTCAGAATGTGTTACAACTGTCCAGTATTTATACCCTCAGGTCACCAACTGTCATTAGAACCTCCAATCACAGGCTGTGCTTCGCCCGACCAATTAGAACGCAGTACAGGCTGTTGCTGGGCTATAACAAATTATATTCAAATTATTGCACTGGCTTTGAATCCATGTTAATATCTCAAATTTTTCATTCAGGAGATAAATAGATGATAAATAGATGATAGATAAGATAGCAGGGATGTGCAGTCACTAGAGGCAAGGGAGGCAGAGCCTCCCCAGGCTCCTGAGAGAAAGGAAAGAGTTATATATATATATATATATATATATATATATATATATATATATATATATATATATATATATATATATATATATATATATATATATATATTAATGAATTAAAGCCAGGATAGTTGCTACCAGATTTCAAGTCACAGTGGCTTGGTGTCTGCTCTCAGTGTTAACTAGGAGGAGGCCAGAGAACTCGGGGCCTCTTTTGCTTAAGGAATTTTTCGCCTTTGAAAAGTTAAGGAGGAGTTAAAAAGCAAAAGATTTAATATGCAAAAGAGGCACTGATTCTCCCGCCTCCTGATCTGGGAGCAGCGAATCATGTCTTGCACTTGAGCGACTGCGTAAGTGCAAGGGTGATTCTGGAGAGGTTTTTCTTTCACCAGCCATTTCTTCTGCAGCCAGCCCAGCACCGAGCGGGGAGGACGAGGAGGAGGAGAAGAGCGGTGAGCCCTTGTGGCTAGCTGGGGAGGGACTCACCGCTCTTCTCCCAGCCAGCCAGCCACTCACGCCCACCCGACCTGCTTCTTGCTTGGCCGGCCGGCCGGCTGGCACAAAGACTCACCGCTCTTCTCCTCCCAGCCAGCCAGCCACCCGACCTGCTCCCAAGAATGTCAGCGGGGACGGAGGAGGCGGGGGGCGAGGCGGCAGAGCGCGGCAGCGGCAAGAAGCAACACCCCCACCACTGTGTCCGACAGGCATCTCGCGTTTATGTCCATCATAAACGAGAGACGCCTGTCGGACACAGTGGGGGGGACGTTGCTTCTCGCCGCTGCCGCGCTCTTGCCTCACCAACGGTATCCCTCACCGCACGTCACTGATAGATACATAGATAGATGGATGGATGATAGGAAGGTAGGTAGGTAGGTAGGTAGGTAGGTAGGTAGGTAGGTAGGTAGGTAGATAGATAGATAGATAGATAGATAGATAGATAGATAGATAGATAGATAGAAAGAATCAAATATGATTCATAGTTTGTCAGCTATTATACTTCTAAGTAGCAGATTTTATTTGATTCTCTTTCTGTTTCAGTTTAGACTGTGCTAGAGGGATTAATCCTATAATGTCAAACTAAATGATCTAATCATCTCCATCTATGATTTTGCAATGCAGCAGCTGTACAACAGCTTGTTGTAAACAGGTTCATTGTCTCCACACTGTTCCCAGTGGACAACTGCCTCTTTCCCAAAACCACAGCTATAACAAACTATTAATTGTCACTGGCTCTAGCAGTCTCGGGGAAATCAAAGGGCAGTCCACAAGGTTCACCACTTCTGTATCCCCTACACCCAATGCTACAGGCAGATCTGCCATTCTGAATTATCTTTTTTAAAATTTTGTACCCATTTGTTTATGCCAGTAACAAGAAACAATTGTGATAGCCTAGCAGTTGAATAGGATTGAAGTAATAAACAATAATTATTTACAAATTATAGTACAATCAGATATGATATTTCTGACTGACATGGAAGAAAAAAAAATACAGGATCGAATAACACATCCACTAGCCGTCCTTCAAAAGATCAGATTCTTCTATTGAGGAAAAAACACATAAGAAAACTTAAATAGCTTTGCTTCAGGTTATCTATGGAACACCTTTCCAATACATAGCAATTTATCTATTAAGATCTTTGAGAGAGGCTCTTCTCTTTGTCCCACATCTTAAAATGTGTTTCATAGAGATATGAGAAAAGCCTTCAGCTATGCTATCATCTACAAGGGGCTTGATTTGATTTAGCCTGTTGGGTGACCTTGGGTCAGTCACTCTCTCTAAGCCCAACTCATCAGTTGTTGTTGTAGAAGGAAGGTGTGTGGGATATGCTTACTGCCTTGAGTTATGTGGAAAAATAATAAATATGCAATATATATAAATAAACAACAAACTTGGCACTGAAATGAAAAAAAAAGTGTATACCAAGTGAACCTGACTCAGAAGGAAGTCCCAAAATGTATGTAAATTATGATAGCTAGGACATTCAAAGTACAGCTTTCTACAATCTCAGATTCATATACAAAAGATTGCAGAATATAGATATGAGGTGAAAAGAAGTCTCAACCCTCCCGTAGCCAATTCAGTACAGAAGAGAAAGTAAAAAATATTTGCATCATGATAAATATGTATATTTGTATAAATAACAAATGTTCATTGTCCCTGATTAGTTCCCATGAACATTCACCAGATGGAATTCAGAATCACAAAATAAAGCTACTGCTTTTAAATTTCAATTCATAAGTAAATGACTGAAGTATTTTTAGTATATGATGCTGAAAAACTCAAATATGCCTTATTAGCTGATGTTCAAAGAAATCTCATTTACAAACTGTGCTGATTCTTATTTAAATCAAAGTAAGGAAAAGTGTTGAGGATCTTTAATTTTTTAAAAGAAGCAGTGAGATATAGTGCTACTGAAAATACAATCTACATTTCTGTTTATAACTATCATTTGTGGATATCAATCCATCCACAAAACAAACTCCATCAGCAGTAATAGAATGTAAGAAATATCAAATTCTAAACAAGCAAGAATAGACTTTGTCATGTGGCATTACATGATGAATGGCTATTATAGTTCATTTCTAATTTTATTTTGAAATGTTTAGCCGATCTAATTGAATAATAGGCTTTTCTTTCTTTTGTTAACCTACAGATTATCTCCAGTAGAGGGAGTTGTATATTTCTTCTGGAATTCCAATAAGTGTTCATGTTTATTTTCTGTCATTGTGATGAAAATCCAAAGATGAACAAGAAAAATATTTCAGTGATGTATATTAAATGTATTTAGCAAGAAAATTTGATGGCAAGTGCACCAAGGCAGCCATAGTATGGATCCCACTTGATAAAAAGCATCCACAAAAATAACCTAAAACATGATGGAACTTCGACATCAGCAAGTATTGCTGGCCCAATTGGCAAAAGAAACCTCAGGACTGTATTTTTTGTTGGAAACATGCGGAGGAGGCCTTCATCCTGCAGTGGATAGACAATGGCTAAAAACGAATGAATGAATGTATATTAAAATGTCACAATATAAAACATGTAAATTAATATTGTTGCTGGCTACTACTGCTGAGGTTTTTCTCCCCCCCATATTCTGCTTTTAGTAAGTTTAGTAAAGCCACAACATATAGAATCAGTCTCCCTGTTGAACAAGCTTATGATATTAGTAATCTCTCTATTGACTGACATGATTAGTCTGCTATCAGATAGAACCACCAGGTATCAGTACTTGCCTTCCTTGCATTTATTGACAGCTGTTACTTGGCAGAACTCCAAGTCTGATCAAAATTTTAATCAGTATTTTTTTAGACTTCATTCCACATATACAAGATTATCCATGTCCTGTTACTTTCCGATTCAATATCACAATATTTTGTATACGGACCTATTTCTTTAGACTGCACAACAATTTAATTAGTGCAAAATGCAGGATACTTTTTTCAGCCAAACTTAGGAATCATATAAATTTTTGTTTTGGTTTTTCTTTGTTTTTTACCATTTTAAGTTGTCCAAACTACCCCATCCAAGGTAATTTCTGTTTTATTGTTTTTGGATCACATTTTGTTGTTTCAGATTTATTGGGTTTTAGTTTATTTCTAGACACTGTTCAAAATACCAATTTATGAAACACAATATATGAATATAAGTTGTTAAAAGGTTTGGGCTCAGGTATTAAAGAACTGGTTTTCTCTCCTATAAGCCTGCCTATCAACAGTATTTATCTTTTGCAGTCTTAAATGTTCAGAGATCCACCATCAAGAGATATACATGTGCCTGAGGCCTCTATACTATAATTCCCAACTGCAGAATGGTCTCTCAAGAGATGTTAGACTGGCCTCCTTTGCTGATGGTTTTTAGACAAGTTGTCAAAGTATTTGACCTATTTCAGATCATACTTGCTGTTCATTTGTCTTTTTAACTGTTATATAATGTTTTTTTAAAAAAAAAATCTTAATATTAAAGGTAAAGGACAGGGGATCTTTTAAAAGCTTCATATCTGAATTCAAGTACTTCTACAAATGAAATAATAATTAGACATTCAATGTAGATTAACAAGCTAATTAATTATGTTAATGATATAAAAGAATAATGTAAGTCAACACAAGACCAAACTGTATTCTATCCCTTGCAAAGCACTTCATGACAGAAATGATGAATTTGCCTCATCATCCAATCTGTGCCCCTCACATTCCTTGTCTGACAATTCCTGTAACTTTATGGAAATGTCAGAAGAAGGAAATTCTGGTGGAGGCATGATGAGGAAAAAACGTCTTCTTGAAGAGCAGAGACTATGATTGTGGCAAAGTCCAAAGAATCAATGAGTAGACTGGTTGTGATGACTCCCCTGAATGCTTCCACAGACACCTCTTCAGATGTCAGTTAAGAGGAAGATGAACCAGTTCCAGGCACGTCAGAAAAGGGGAGTTGGTCAATGGCTTCAAGCAGCCATCTGAGACTGATTTGGATGAAGCATAGCTGCAGCAGGATAACCTTGAGGCTTCAGCTGGGGAAAGCACACAGCTGCAGCCAGTCAGCGAGTTGTTTTGTCTATTTATCCCCTTCCCCTGTTTATTGTAAGCCGCCCGGAGTCCTTCGGGAGTGGGCGGCATACAAGACCAATAAACTGAACTGAACTGAATTGAACTAAGAAAGAGGAACTGCCTTCTGCACCCGATCCAAGAACACATAGGGCAGAGAAAAGACAGAGCAGCAAAGGTCAGCCAAATTATTTGTAAGGAGGCAGCCTTGTCCTTGATTGGCTGCACCAGAAGCTGGCTGTACCAGAAGCTGGCTATTTAGCATAGCAAACAAGGTGATAATGCTGGGAAAAACATGTTTGCATCCTTGCTGTGTGTTCTTCCCTTGAACTCTGGATCGTGTCACTTCAGCTGTGCCCTGGCCTTGCCTTATGGCCTTGCCTTTGCCCTAAGGGTTTGCCTTTGCCTGTGGACTTGCCTTGTGGAGATGCCTTTGCCTTGTTGATTTGCCTTTGCATTGGAAACTTGCTTTTGCCTAGTGGCCTGGATTTGCCTTTGCACTGAGGGCTAGTATTGTCTTCATTTGAGTAACATGTGGAACTCACAGGAGTTGAGCTTGTGCCAGCACAGGGAATTGCTGGGGAATTCCAACTCAGGCCTAGAAGCCTTAATAAAGACACCTTACACCTGTGTGTGTGCACACGCACATGTGTGTGAGTGGGACAGCACACTGGTTCCTCACAGCCTCTATGGATAAATACTCTGGACACCTGCCCCATACAGCTGCTTTCAAAACAGCTTCTCCTTATGAAGAGACCACAGCATAGCCGTTTCCAGCAGATGTGAGTCCTGGGAGAAAATGGGATAATCATCAAGTTTCCAACTATGGCCAGGGTCCATTAAAGTTTGCTAACCCCATTTCCAATCACCCCTGTAAATTTCTTATTTAAATATCTTAAGCATATCAGAGGACTTTGGAATGACATGTCTGAAAAGCAGAGGTGGGTTCTGGCAGAGAGCACTGCTGGTTCACTCAGGGATGCGCCATGTGCATGCTTGATGTGCGCTGTGCGCACATGCACAATGCAACTAAAATTGCTGTGCACATATGCAGAAGCAAAAAACAAGATGGTGCTGCCTATGGCGCCACCAGGAGAACTGGTTTGGGGGTATGGCAGGCCTGGGTCACTGCCGGTTCCAGTGACCCAGGCCGCCAAGCTGCTACCGATTCGACCGAACCGGTCCAAACTAGTAGGAACCCACCACTGCTGAAAAGTCACTTTGTGAGTTTATCTTTATTCCTGAACAAAAGAAAAATTAAGAATAAATTTAAGAACTTAAAGATTTTAAAATATACAGCAAAAAAATAAAGAAGATTTTGAACAAAAAACTTGTAAATGAATTAAGGATCCAGACAAATTTAGAATAGTGAAACTTTTACTATAAGATTTTGGAATTAACTATTAAAATAAACAGCTTTTGTGAGAACCAGAATTTTGACTAACACAAATCATAACAGAGATGAGAGATCTTATAATTTAAATTGGACACTAGAGAAGATTAAATTACAGACATGACAGAAAAAATACTTTTAGGATTATGATTTACAAAATGACATGAAATATTCATTTGAAATATTAAAGGAGATCTTTAAATGGTACCAGAAATTAGTAACAAAAATATCAGTGATGTCTGGTTCTATGGCTAGACTATGCCTAAAAGATGTTAATGAAGAAATTACAAATGGATAACAAATTTTGTTTGATACAGCAATAGTAGAATCAAACATATTGGATTAAAATAGTATGAATTACAAAATAGGCAAGGCATTGAAATTGGAAACACAAATGACAGGGAAAAGTGTGGATTACAAGAGCCAAGAGGATGATCCTTATAAGGACTTTTTACTGGATGCTCAAAAGAAGCTGGTTAAAGCTTTGGAAATCAAAGGAGAAATACAAAAGACAAGACAAGACATTGACCTGGATAATGGTTTTCCAATTTACAAAAGAGGCTTGCTAAAGCCTTGAAAAAGCTTTCTTGTGTGGTGGGAGGAGAGGGGGAAGCAGACAACATCTGAATGAATTAAAGATCAAGATAAAGAAAGAAAGGAATATAAAGTTATTATAGTTTGAGGAAGACATGTTTTTATTCAGTTCTGGTTACCCTTTGCAGACTTTTTGCTGACACTGGGACTGAAAAAACTAAGAATTTATGGTTTTATGGTTTAGAGAAGGGATGAGTTATGGGAAGAAGAAATATTTGCTTGTAACTTTGTAGGAGATGATGAGTTATCAATTTTTATTACTTATGATGAAGATTGGAAGTTACTTCTTTACATTTTTTATTGTGCTTTTTCCTTTTTTATTTCTTTGCACTGTTTAGTTTTTCTCCTTATCTCTTTTTCCTTTTTTTAATTTAATTTGTATTGGTGCTTACTATTGCACTTTAAACTTTTAATATAACATGTATAATTCAGAAATATCGGAAGAAGGCTTTTTTGGTTATTGGAACTGCTAGTCATTGTATTAGAAAAATAAAAACAAAGCAGTCTCATTTTTAGTTTTAAAAACTTTGTGTAAAACTTTACTTTTAGAAATGAAAAAGGATGCATTGCTTCATAAAAGCTGCTTCAAAGCTTCTTACAAACCTTAATTGAAGCAAAGTACCCCTTTGATACATTTCTATATTTACCAAATTTTATAGTGCATTTTCTTGGAAACTAACAGGTACTGCAATTTTTTTCTTGTCCCTGAAGCTATTAAGTATTTAATTGATGCAATTATGAAACCTAAACACTAAACCTAAACATTATGAAACACTAAAACTGAAAGAGAGGAATAATTCACATCAAACAATTGCTGGTAGGAATCTGATCAGTGCAGACCTGGAGGAAGCAAAGGGGACCCATCTAAATAGTACTTTAGATTATAACTATTCTGTGAGTAGTGAGGGCTATAATAATATGAAAATTATTATTCTGATAAGATTTTAATGTAAAGGATTAGTCACCATATGCACATGATGAATCTCATTTCAAACCTTCCTATGCTGTGGGTCACCAATTTTTCTGGTAATCTCTTTTAGTTTCCCAGACAAGGCATGATGGATTCTCAATGGAGACAAGGACTTAGAATGTGTCTCCATGACAATATTTTGTTATTATAGATACATCAAATAAAAGAGCCATTTTTGCAATTTTATGGATATTTCCTGAAATTGGTCTCATAATGTGATCCTAATATGAACCAGGATACACCAACTGTTGGTTTTATCCTTCAACAGGTGATCTAATAAAGAATAATACACGAGCATCTTTTTTAGACTTCTTTAAACTTCTTTTGTTACAAACTAATCATAATGACCAAGATCTGCTTAATTATATCTCAGTACTTGTGTATGTGTGTACGTATAGAAATACTTACACTTAACAAGATGAGTATATGTATTATCAGCTATATATTGACTTTTAAAAAAATAATTCCAAATAATGCAAACTGTGATGAACTTGGTTTCTTACCCTTCTTCACACATCCATGAATATGTGCAGGCACCCAAACAAAAGAGTTTGTACCTTCTTGGCTGATAAGAGAAGTAAATCTTAGTTTACATTTCCTTAGGATACATTTCTAATAGGAAACAAGTGGTTCCAGATGATGTGGTACACATTTTTTGTGTTCAGATGTTCTATCAGATGCCATGTTGGTATTAGTGGTGGAGCTTCAGACAGAACTTTAGGGAAGAATATTGAGGTTTGCAAAATACCTGGCAACTATACAGGTAGTTCTCAATTATTACACAATACATAGTATTATGAAACAATCCTTATTAGAATTGAAATAGAAACGAATAGAGTAGAGTAGAGTAGAATGCCCCCTTTAAAAAAAGTAAGTTTTTTTTTAAATGACTCAATGCAGCCAAGTTCATTATATGGCATCATGCAAGCCTTGCCACATCTTATTATGCCATCATCGCTAAATCGCTTTAGAAAGTCTACACAAACATAGTTTGTAAATCCTCCTATATTGCTCCTTTCCCATGACTCCTGACGCTGGCAGGTAGACTGCCCTTGCCCACAGAAAGCTCAAGAGGATAAAATTGGATAAAGCACACCTTAGTCATGCTGGATGAAAATTTAAATTTCTAACTTGCCTCTTTTTGGTGGGCGAGGGGGGCATCAAGGCTGCCCAGGAAGACAGCAGAATAATAATTTTAAAAAAGAGATAGACTAAATACGATAAATAGAGAAATTTGTAGAGAAATGTAAAGAATGAAGAGGGATGGATGAGTTTTTAAGAGTCTGGGGCTGCAAAACGGGGGTTATTAATCTGTGTGTGTGTGTATGTGTGTGGGTGTGTGTCTCTCTGTGTGTGTGTGTGTGTGCAGCCTTCATTCCTGCTCATTTCACACTGGATGCACAAAAAGAGCAGTCAAAATGTGTTTGTGTGTACGGTTTTTACCAGCAACAAAAGGAGAATTGCTAGTAGAGTCTTTTATTTGCAGCTGTTAAGTGAGAGATCACAAGGTAGGAAAGGGATAGATTAAAAAAATAAGAGGGGATCGTACGCCCCCACCCACCCACTCCCAACCCATCCGACAGAAGGAGACGAGAGAAGAGCAGCGGAGAGAAGGAAATCTCCTCCATCCCCCCCCCAGCCTCTTCCAAATTATACACACAGACACTGCCCTCCCCATCCCGCAGCCCCAATTCCAGCCACCCCAATTCAAGCTCCCAGATCTCTCTCTCTTTTTTCTCCACTCATCCCCCCCCTCAACCAAACGAGCAAAGGAAATACAAGAAAAGCAACTTTTAAAATAAATAAATAAATAAATGAAATCCAAGGCATGGGAGGAAAATTCCCCTTTCCCCTAATTCCCACTCCCCTCCCCCATCCGGCCTCCCGATCCATTTGTGGTGAATTTCTTTATTTGCAATAAATCCTGGGTTTCCTCCCCCTTTTTTAAGGAAGGAAAATGACAGATCTTCTCCCCCCCTCCCGCCCCCCCCTCACCAAAGGAGACCAGAGAAAAGCAACCAGATCAAAAGGAAGGGAGATATGATCGTCTTTGGAAGAGCAGGAGAGCAGGGAGGGCTGCAAGCAAGCCGAGCGGAGGGAGGGAAACCACTGCCCTCTAAAGGCCACATCGGGAACAACACTTCAGAGAAATAAAAAAAAATTTTTTAACGGCGTCATTTTTAAATCGGGACTTTTTGAACACGCAGCGGGACACAGGACAAATTTTGAAAAATCGTGACTGTCCCGCCAAAAGCGGGACGTCTGGTCAACTACCCTTGCTGTTGGATGAGATGGCACTTTCCCATTCGAGCGATTATGCAACTTGGGAGTTCTCCTAGACTTGCAATTGCTGCTGAAAATACAGGAGGTAACTGTGACCAGAAGGATCATTGCATGGGTTTCTATTGTGTGCCAGTTGAGTCCCTTGTTAGAATCGAAAGCTCTTTATATGGTTACCCATATCCTAGCCATCTCACAATTTGACTATTGTAATATGTTGAAGCTGCCCCTGAAGACCACCCAGGAGCTACAGTTGAACCAAAATGCAATCGAAGGCATCTTTACAAGCCATGTGTCATAAATACTCCACAAGGTGCAATTTGTTGCTTCTGGGTGCAACAAAAGGTATGAAATGCTACTATAAAGACATAAAATAAAGTAAATAAAACAAAACAAAACAAACCAAGAAGCTAAAGGCTATTAGCTAAAAACAGGCCAACTATCAGGTTGAGAGAGGGAGAGAAAATTGCCATCAAGCTCTATAAGCTTTTCCTTAATTCTAGAATTAGGTTCTAGGTAGGATTAAAAATATCATACATATTGCATATGTCAAACTTGCACCATATGCTGCATATACACCTAGGCCTAGAATTACCTAATTCTGAGATCTTGAATTCCAGGGAAAATGTTCTTGTTGCAGAAGAAAGGAGAAATCATCTAAAGTGGTATTGAGTCTGTTTATTGTACAAGCTACATTATCAGAATTTCAATCCAGTACCTTGTGAAATAGGGGTGTGTGTACATGCACACACACGCACACACAAATGCCTATTCCACAAGGTATTGCATGAGTACACACACACACACACACCAAAGGCACCCAAGGCAAGATTAAAAGAGTTTATCACGTGTAATTGTCAATGGTCATACATTAAATACAGAAACATGTGGGTACTTCTTTTAGTCATATATGCAATATTACACTATTCTAGAGTAAAATCATGAAAAGTGCATACAATCATAATCCATCATGTTGCTGTAATAGCATAAAACTGTGTTCACAGGACGGGAGATCATTCATTACACTAACAAAGTATAACTATTGCTTCTCTGCATCAGACCAAACCCATAATCCCTTTATTCATAGGAAGAGCACTCGATGCAGAGCCGACTTGAAATTCTATATGCAGAAAGGGCAGGACTTCCCTGCAGATCCAATCTGCAACATTGCATGGAAGACTTGCAATCTCAGAAAAAGGAAACGCTGTGCATAATATAGACATGCTCTGTTGCTTAATATGTGGAATTAGGAAGAGGGCTAGTATCAAGAGCAGTGAAGCCTATTCTTAGTGTGGAACTCATTTTGCCTGAAATACACCTGAATGGAACTCAGGTCCAAGACTTTGGCTCTTAAGAGAAACCGGCCCAAAGCTTCAACTGCTCACCAAGATAGCATGAAGATGACCAGGCCCTTTTTCTTCTCTGGATTTGATATTCCTTATACATGAGGTTCAGCACCATGTACAAGTTAATTCTGCCCACAGAAATATGTCTGTAGGTACCACAAAGAAGATGGAAAGTTGCGTCCTTAGATTTTTTTTTTCTTTCTCTTTTGAACTATTTCTTTTTCTTTTATTCATGTTTGTTTTTTTTCTTCTGTTCGTTTTTTATTTGGTGTAAAAAAAAATCTTTTAATAAAATATTTTTAAAAATCTGCCACAGGTATGTGAAAAAATGAAGAAGAACTAAGCAAAGCAGACATTTGGGGTTCCTGTCCCCCACCCCTCCACGCGTGGTGGAGCTCACACCGTCAACAAATGTGAATGTTCGTGGAGAATCTGCCAAGTCCATTTTCCCTCGTTCTGTCAGCTTATTTGCAGAACCATCCCCCCTCTCTGAGTCAACATCACCTATCCTCACGTGGGGGGAGGGAAGACAGAGCTGAGCCGGAGGTGGCAGCGTGCCGATACGTGGCGTGGTCCTGCAGGGCTGAGTGGGTGTGCTTCCCGTCAGCCGCGGCGTCTCTTCTCCGAGGCGAGCGGCCCATACAGGTGCTGCTCAGCTGGCTTCTGCAACTCGCAGAGCCAGTCTCCATGGGAACCCGTTTGCGGGGGAGGGGGACGCGCCTTCCCTCCTGCTGCCGCTGCTACCGGGTCTGCCCAGAATGGTGCGCTCCCCGCGATACGCCGCTCCTTTCCCCTCGCCCCCACCTTCTACCAATCCGGAGAGGCGCTTCGGAGCCCAGCCTTGGTTTCTTGGAGGTATTTCAGGGTTTCTATAGGAACAGAAAACGGAAGGGAGGGGAAGAACGATGGGGAAAGAGCTGGTTCCCCCTGCCCGGGGCGGGAGGGGGGGGGGGTCCCGATCGCGTCCTGAGTCAAATGGTGGCTCGGCACAAATCAGTGCGCGCGGATACTGCGCGAAAGAGAAGCAGCTCTCCAAGCAGCCGCGGTATCTCCTCCTTTCTCCCAAACCCACCCCATCTCCAATTTCCCTCACCCCTCCCGGCTATACAATGTGCGCTCGCCTAACTGGCGGGGAGTGACCCAGTCCAACAATCCGGCTTGTCGTGTTGCACAGGGAGAGATGCCCAGGGAAGGAGTAGGGGACTAGTGAGCAACTGAATTAAGAGCGCCTCTTCTCCCTCTCTCCCCTTTCCCCCAGCCGGCCTGGCTGTTCTGTTCATAATACAAAGATAGAGACTGCAGTCGACAGAACCAGGTTCAAAAGTAGCGGAACCTTAATACCGACGCTGGCTTTGCTCCTGGAGGGGAGAGCTCCATCTTTATGCCAAATGTATGAGGTTGAGTGGATAGGCAGGAAGAAGACACCAACGTTGTATTAAAGGGTGTTCCTGAAAGGTAGCCTCACCAGATTTTGGTGTGGATGGGAGTACTTACGTAATATATAAATGAACCCCTGATGTGGACAATTCCCTCCACTCCTGTGAAGTTATGCTTTTATTAACACTCCCCCCCCCCAAAAAAAAATACCAAAATGAATAAAGGTTCTGGCTAAGCAAATTTGCCAGATTGCAGCTGACATTAAAGATATTTATTTTTGCATGGTGTTTCTGCCAGGCCATGCCCAGTTTCCTCAGTTCTGAAAGAGCTATTGCCATTTTCATTCACTGCAGTGCATATTTGATATATTAGAGACAGCCCCATTCTTGATTCTATTTTCTGCCATTCTTCCTTCTTTTGACAAAACTCCAGAGAAGCTTAGAGTGGTCAGACTGGCTGGGACAAACTACTGGAACAGCCAAGCATGGCATATGGCCCTGTTCTAAACTGTTAACAGTAAGCTCTTCAATTCATCCTGTTGTCTCTCCCCCCTCCCCTTGCACTCCATGTATCATAAGCCCAGAATGTGTGAGATATATTCTCATGTTGTTTTCTAAGAGTTATAACCAAACCAGGTAAGATACAGGAGATGAATATGTTTTTTTAAGCAGCAATCATATGAAATTAAACGTCCAACAAAAAATTAGTGCAATCTTGAAAAGTCTCGCATGGGTTATTTATTGTACTATATGGCTTCCCGACTGGGAGATGATAGGCAGTTGCTTAATCAGTGTAGGCAGATTTGTGTAAGACTATGTCTCAAGTTAATGATAAAATGTGTGTATCTGCAATATACATTGTTCTATTTATGTGCATAATTTAATCAGTATAGAGAAAAATGTATATTTTTTCCTAGAGAATCATCAATGTTGTAAAGAGATTGCATCAAGCATTTTAGAGAAACAAGAAAGCATCATTGTCAAAGCTCCACTTAAAACACATATTAATTATACTTTTCTGTTCATTTCTCTAGGTTAAAACAAAACAGAATTTAGAGTGGCTTTTAATAATTTTATTTAAACTTTTCCATTTTAAAAAAATGATTGTTTATTGTATGAAACATAATACAGTATTAATAATAGGTAGTCCTCATTTAACAACCAACAATTGAGCCCTGTCATTAAACGGGCTGCCACATGACTTGATTTTACATTTTTATGACAGTTGTAAAGTGAATCACGATAGTTGTTAAGTGAATAGCACCATGGTTATTACTTGGTCATTAAACAACTCCATATACCCAAATTGGCATTTTTTGGCCAGAAATTGGGGGGAAATGCCTGAAACCAGCAAAACCAGCAAAAGATATCACAAATGATGGACACATGTCTGCAGATTGCTGACACTGGTTGTAAATTTGAGCCGGTTGACAAATGCCCAATATGTGAACATGTGGCTATTGGAGGTGGTACAGCAGTAGTATTTTTGAGGATAAATCATAAATTTTGTAGAGTCCACGTTAAATTCCAATATTCATTATTCAATGGTTACCTATACTAAGTTAAATCAGAGGTGTAAAATCCATGTTATAACAATCAAATCTATTCATACCCATTTCCATTAGTCTGATTCAACTCTTTCCAAGCTTTTATTAATTTGGCTTCTCTGCCATTGGTTTGGTCTCACTCGAATTTCTTTGATAGTGTACCTAGGAGACCTGAGAGAGAACCAAATGTAAGAGACCTACAAGAAAGAAAGAAAAAAGGAGAGGGCTTTTCCCACATACAGTTCACATCAACAAGAACTCTTCCAATATAGACTTCAAACTGAATGAAAAGGGAAGGGCCGTGAAAGAAAGCACACTGATTTCTCTGCTATGCCTCAGCAGTCCAAAGTGCAAACTACACTAGGGCCGGTTTTTAAATTAGATTAATTTTGGAACCAGGCAGATGGCCTTCAAATTAATCTGGATAAGAAGATCTATTCAGTTTAGACAAGTGCTTTCATGTTTAAGAAACTGCTAGTAGCTCCGCCAGCATGATCTAGATTATTATCTTTCTGATGTTAGCTCACTGATCAAACGTGGAATATGAAGTGGGAGAGCTTTATCACTCATTTACCAAGTTTCAGGCTCAAAAGCAACAATACATCTTAATGTAATTTGATGGACTCAAGCATCTTGATCATGCAATCCATTTTCCCTTTTTATGGTTAAAAGAAAAGAATGAGAAGAAACTCTATTCAGGCAATTACCACTTGAGAAACCTGGAACTATGTTTTGTCTAGGTGTATAAACAATAATTCCTGTTCCTAGCATCTTTTGATAAAGTCTAATTAAAAGTAACGAGATTTGGACCTAACAACATACTACAATTAGTTGAAATGAATGTTCCATTTGTATCAGAAAAAGAAACAGAAAGCCAGGCTTGTCATGTAATGCCAAACTATAGATTAGTGTTGCAACCAGAATGTTAAAATATGCTTCCTTAGTTTTATGAATTTTAGCTTGAGCAAATACAGAAGCATATGAACCTGATATAATTTTTTAACATTCTTTAAATCTATACAATGAGGTCATTTTGAAACAAAGTTAAATCCCTAAGCTGATCTGTGAGTAAATAATTTTGCTTCATTTCAGATGTAATTTTGGCACCTGCATAGATGATTACATTAAAATAACATTTATTTCAGCCTTTCCCAATTTAGTGCCTTCTAAGATTAATAAGATTATATATACCTGAATAGTATGCCTGAAATTTGAAGTACTGTACTTTAATGGTAACATGTCCTGGGGGCACCAGATTGAGGGATGTGGCTTTAGTTAGCACATTTAAGTAGGTATTTGGGCTCAATTTTAATAACTATAAAAGTGTTACAGCAAAGTTATTTTGCCTTTACTGGCAAATTTCACTATCAATCTTTATTAAACAGACTTGCAGGATTAATGAAACACATCAGAAACGAAGTATTTGCTTTTATCTAATCTTATACCATGGCAGTAGAAATTATTGTAAGCACATTGAACATTATCAATATCTATCTGTCAGCGTCCGCTTTGCTACTGCTTCGGCTGCCATTGAAACGGGGAGGGGGGGGGGTATGGTATTTGGTAGGGAAATCATTGTTGTGCTGGAGGAAGTTTCTAGACTCTGAACTGACCACCTTACTGTGCATGTGGAGGAGGAGTGTTTCCCGCCAAGGCCAATGGTCCAGCATTCCATCCTGGTGATGTCTTTCAAAGTTATCTCACACCTGACATTTGGGAGAATTATGATTGGACTGTGCACGGGATGCCAAGGGGAGGGGAATGAATTATACAATATACTATTCGCTTTCGCGCCTAATTAACCAGACTTAGCTTAGCTTTGCAACTGTTCATTTATAATTAGTAAAAGTACACTTGATTTCAACAAATGGAGTCCAGTGGTTTTCTTTCCTGATTACTGAATGAAGAAATGCTGACAATAAGCTAAGTCTCATTTTTCACCCATCCCGGAGCTACAACCTACCGAGGGGGGTGCCCTCACAAGAAGAAAAGAAATGTCTTTGCATGTGAGTGACCAAGAAGAAGATGAAGGGGTGACGGCAGGACCATCTTTAACCAAAAGGCTGGCTGGGCTAAGAGTGGAAGAGCCGGCTGTTCATCCCAGATGGACTTTGAGTGTGGGACAAAAAGAGGAGTCGGAGGAATTGGATGCTGGAGTCACGAGAAGGAGACCAAAGAAAAAGTCAGCGGATTGGGGTGACTCTGGGGAAGAGGACTACAAGCTTTCCCACGCCATGAGACTCCTCGAAGAAGCTTGGTCTGAACGCAAAAGCTGTGAAAGAGCAGTGGAAAGGGAGCTGGCTGAAGATCTTGAGCAAAGGTACTCCATGCATAGTTTAAGGGAGGGTGAAAAAGCCGAGGGGGGTTGGGCGCAAGAAAACCCAGAACCAGCCTCCCACTCTCCAGCTAGGGCCGCTCAAAGAGCAGGGGGGGCCCACAGGTGACGCCGAATGGCAAAAGTCCCTCCCTTAACCGTAAAATATGATGGTGACCCTAAAAGTTTAGGACTTTTTATCATTCGGGTCTGGAATTATATGGAAATCTATGGACCTGATTTAGAGACAGATGAAATGAAAGTAAGGATGGTGTTAATGTCCTTAGAGAAGAAGGCAGCCGAATGGATGGTTGGCCTACACAAATGCAATTCCCCTCTCCTGAGGAATTTTAATGACTTTACGGTGGCCATGAAGAGGAGGTTTGATGACCCATTGACCGAGAGACGCAGGTGCCTGAAATTTATGGCTCTGAAACAGGGAAATAAATCGGTGCCAGATTATGTTCAGGAATTTCAACAGTTGTCAGCCTATATGAGGGGGTGGTCGGAAGACGCTTTGCTGGATCAGTTCGCTGAGGGATTGAATGAAAAAATATATCAGCAGTGCATAAACAGATGCATTCCCCGCCGGGTAACTGCTTGGTATGAACACGCGGCAGACGTTGAGTTGGATTTAGCCAGGCTTCAATGCATGAAGGAGGGAGAAGCGGAGAAATCCCCCCCAGCAGCTCCAAAAAACCCCCTCCACCCCAGGAGTGTGGGAAAAGGGAGTTTCACTGGCAAAACCAAGCTTTTCACGTGCTTCCGCTGTGGAAAGGAAGGCCATCGCACCATGAATTGCCACGTAAAATTGGCTCAGACCGCTCTACCCCCTCCCCCAAAAGAGGGAAGAGCAATAAAGGCCCCGGGTAAGAAGAGAGAGGTTCCGTGTGCCGCTGAAAATGTTCCCCAGCATTTCCAGCCGGAGGAGGAGGGAGGCGTTAGCTCCAGCTCATCTGACGAATCGGATGAGGAACAGTCTCATCGCTGGGTAAGTTCCAAAAGGAACACGTAAAGTTGGTTCGTACCGTGCTGAAAAAACTTCGGGCCACGGAGCTTTACGCCAAATTGTCCAAATGTGAATTCCATCAGAAGAAGGTTGACTATCTGGGCTATCGTATCTCCCACGTGGGTGTTGAGATGGACCCCGCTAAAGTAAAAGCGGTCACTGAATGGGAGGTCCCTCGTACACGCAGGCAATTGCAAAAAAATTTGGGGTTTGCCAATTTCTATCGCCAGTTCATCCCCTCTTTTGCTAAGATAGCTCTTCCCATAACTAACCTTTTGAAGTCCAAAGGTGGGGTCCAAACCCAAGCCTAGCAAGCCGTTGGATTGGACCATGGAATGTCAAGCTGCCTTTGAGAAGTTAAAGTGGCTTTTTGCAGAGGAACCGGTCCTCAAGCACCCGGACATGGACGCGCCTTTTGTGGTTCAAGCTGATGCCAGCGACGTGGCAGTGGGGGCCGTATTGCTTCAAGCCAATAGTCAAGGTAACTTACAACCCTGCGCATACACCTCTTGCAAACTAACTGACACGGAGAGACGTTGGGCCATTTGGGAGAAGGAAGCATTTGCTGTTTGTTGGGCTTTGGCCACTTGGCGCCATTTTCTGGAAGGCGCCAAACACCCGTTCGAGGTGTGGACTGACCATAAAAATTTGGAAGCTTTGAGAACTCCCAGAAGACTTTCTCCTAAACAGATGCGCTGGGCTCAGCATTTCAATCATTTTAATTTCACCCTGAAATACATTCCAGGGGGGAAGAATTTTATGGCTGATGCTTTATCCAGGCTTCCTCAGTACAACTGTTCTAAACTCAGCGTGGTCCAGCCTGTCATTCCCACGACGAGCCTCGCTGCTCCAGTTGTTACTAGGAATCAAGCACGCTCTAAAGTGGAGATGTCCCAGGACTTTCTTTCCAATCTCAAGAAAGCCCTCCCTGATGATGATTGGTTCCAGCAGCACGTGAATGAATGTACTATGAGGGATGAGTTGCCCTGAATTGGGGCAAAACTTTATGTTCCTGCGTCTCTTCGATTAATTGTTCTTCAGCGAGCTCATGATTCCCAAATGGAAGGGCATTTTGGTTTCGTTAAAACGCTCCATCTCGTCAAGAGACAGTTTTGGTGGCCTTCTTTGAAAAAGGACATTGAACGTTATGTTGCCAGTTGTCCCGTTTGTGCTGCTGCTAAACGCCCGCTGGGCGTTGCTCCAGGCTGGGGCTGCTTCAGGCTGTAGCTCGCCCTGTCGCCCCTTGGAAGGAGATCTCTATGGACTTCATTGTCGAACTTCCTGAGAGTCAGGGACACACTGTTATCTGGGTTGTTACCGACTTGTTCTCCAAGCAAGTCCATTTTATCCCTTGCTCCAAGATTCCTTCTGCTAAGACTCTTGCTAAGATGTTCATCTCCCATATTTACCGCTTACATGGGGTGCCCGACCGCATCATTTCAGATAGAGGTGTGCAGTTCACCTCCATATTCTGGAAAGAGTTTCTGAAGCGGATTGGCTCTGCCCAAGGCTTAAGCTCCGCCCACCACCCACAGACTAATGGGGCTTGTGAGAGGACTAATTCTGTTCTGGAACAATATTTACGTTGTTTCATCAACTACCAACAAGATGACTGGGTGGATTTGTTGCCGCACGCGGAGGTGGCTTATAATAATTCTGTGCATAGCAGCACTGGGTTCACCCCTTTCCATGTGGTGTTTGCCCAGGATTTTGTGCCCATTCCTGAGGTTCCTTGTGAGCAGCCCCAAGTATCATCTCTGTCCAGGTGGAGTGATCGCCTTCGGCGTGTTTGGCCTTTAGCTCTCCAAACTTTGGATGCTGCGCATCGCGCCCATAAGAAACAGGCTGATAAGAAGCGGACTAAGCCGTGTGATTACAAGGTTGGTGATCAAGTTTATTTGTCCACCAAGTTTCTTCAGACTCCACAAAAGTCAAAGAAGTTGGGGCCTAAATATGTTGGCCCATTTCCTATTATCAAGATCATCAAGCCTGTTTCTGTTCAGCTGCAGCTGCCTAAACACCTCAACCGGGTTTACCCTGTTTTTCATGTTAACCTCATAAAACCTGTCTGCACTTCATCGTTGCGTCCGCCTGCTCCTCTACCTCCCGCTCCGCTTTTGATTGACGGTGAACAGCATTTCGATGTTCGCGAAATTTTAGACTCTCGTAAATGCCGGAATCGTGTCCAGTAGCTGGTGGCTTGGAAGCATTTTCCCCCCTCTCACGCCGAATGGGTGGACGGGTCCCATGTTCGGGCCCCTCAGTTACTCCGCAAGTTCTATTCTACTTATCCTGACAAGCCCTGATTTGGGCAATTTCCTGACCATTTTTTTTTCTTCTCTCTTTTCTCTCTCTCTTCCTCTCCTCTTTTCCTCTTTTCATGTCTTGTTGTTCGTCTGTTTGTTTGTGCTTTATCGTTTCTGGAGGAGGGCCGGATGTCATCCTCCGCTTTGCTACTGCTTCGGCTGCCCTTGAAACGGGGAGGGGGGGTATGGTATTTGGTAAGGAAATCATTGTTGTGCTGGAGGAAGTTTCTAGACTCTGAACTGACCACCTTACTGCGCATGTGGAGGAGGAGTGTTTCCCGCCAAGGCCAATAGTCCAGCATTCCATCCTGGTGATGCCTTTCGAAGTTATCTCACACCTGACATTTGGGAGAATTATGATTGGACTGTGCACGGGATGCCAAGGGGAGGGGAATGAATTATACTATACTATTCGCTTTCGCGCCTAATTAACCAGATTTAGCTTAGCTTTGCAACTGTTCACTTATAATTAATTGATTTAATTGTACACTTGATTTCAACAAATGGAGTCCAGTGGTTTTCTTTCCTGATTACTGAATGAAGAAATGCTGACACTATCAGTCTTTCAACAACATCCTCTTTTTTCTGGCTCCAGCCTAAATCACTAACATGTAACTAAATCAATAATTCTTTTGTTTTAGTTTTCTTAAGTCATGTGAACATTTGTTACAGAAAAATAAAATATTGTCACAGATGGCTGTGGGCGGTCTGGACTTTATGGGATCTTGTGATAGTGTTTTTACTTTATATTACTTTAGATTTTGAATCCTACAATTCTCATTGAAAGCTTAGCTTGAAATGGCAAATAATTTAGTGTGTGAAATAGTGGCAAAATAACTTAATTTTCAATCCAAAATTTAATTTTTTTTAGACATTTGGTAAAATAGACCACAACCTACTTTCTAGTAAATTAGAAAAATGTGGGGTATACAAGCATCACCACTAGATGGATTTGTAACTGGCTGACCAACTGCATTCAATGTGTTAATGGAACTACAGTAGTCCTCCACTTACAACAGTTCATTTAGTGGCTGAAGTTACAAAGGCATTGAAAAAATTTGTGATCCTTTTTCACACTTGTGACAGTGTCCTGGGGTCATGTGATCACATTTTGTGACCCTCTAACAAGCAAAGTCAGTAGGGAAGCCGGATTATCTTAACAGCCATGTTACTAATTTAACAACAGCAAAATTCACTTAACTGCCTCATTTAGCAATAGCAATTTTGGGCTCAATTGTGATCAGAAATTGAGGACTATCTATATATCTACATGGAGGGAAGTAAGCAATGGAGTACCTCAAAGTTCTGCCTTAGGCCCAGTACTCTTCAATATCTTCATAAATGATTTAGCTAGGGAATAGAAGAGGAACTCATCAAATTTGCACAACACCAAGCTGGCAAGAATAGCCAGAAGATAGGCTCAAGATCCAGAAGCATCTCGATGGACTTGAATACTAGGCCCCATCTAACAAAATGAAATTCAGTGGTGACAAAAGTAAGGTTCCACATAGGCAAGAATATCGAATATAGAATAGGTGGTACTGGCTCAATAGTAGTAACTGTTAGAAGGATCTCAGAGTCCTAATGGACAATCATTTAAATATGAACCAGTAGTGTGCTGCTGCAGCCAAAAGCCAATGCAGTCCTAGGCTGCATTAACAGAGGGATAGTATCAAGATCATGTGAATCAACATCATGTGAAGTATTCATATCACTTCATAAAGCCTTAGTAAGACCACACCTAGTATGTGGCACACAGTTTTGGTCACCATATTATAAAAAAGATGTAGAGACTCTGGAAAGAGTGAAGAAAAGAGCAACAGGATTAGAAGGCTGAAGGCTAAAACATATGAAGAATGGTTGTTGGAATTGGGTATGTCTAATCTAGTGAAAAGAAGACTTAGGCGTGACATGATAGTAGTGTTTCAATATTTAAAGAGCTGCCGCAAAGAAGAGGGGAGTGAATCTATTCTCCAAAGCCCCTGAAGGCAAGACAAGAAACAATGGATGGAAACTAATCAAGGAGAGAAGCAACCTAGAACTAAGGAGAAATTTCCTGACACTTAGAACAATTAACCAATAGAACAGCTTGCCTTCAAAAGTTGTGGGTGCATTATTGCTGAAGATGTTTGAGAAGAGATTGGACAGCCATTTGTTCAGAATGGTATAGGATCGCCTGGTTGTGCAGTGGTTGAACCAGAACACCTCCAAGGTCCCTGCCAACTCTCTTATTCTGTTACTGCGAAAGAAAGATCTTGGTTCACACAGTTTGTATCCTAGCACTTGGTTTCTATTAAAGAATAATTATCTACATGTAATTATTTAACATTAATAAGCTTAGGATAAACTATTAAGATAATTGTAGTTATGCATTAATAAAATTTATATTACTTTTAAAAAATGAATTACTTGAATCAAAAGAACTGGGAGGGGATGGCAAAAGTACAAGAGCCCTGAACTTTTGTATAAAAGAATGGAAGACTTTTCCCAATAGGGTTCAGTGGTATCATGGCTGCATTAGGATATAATAAACAATGACCAAGGAAAATATAGACGGATGGAATCAGTAATGGTGGTGGGAGCCATATGAAGCCATAAAATGTATGAGAATCACAAAACAATATATAAAAATAATGCCTTTACATGAGACTTCCTTAAATGATAAATATTTTTAATTTAGACAGATTATCATTAGCTATCATTCAGCATTTGTTTTGCTACATTGATGATAGTCATAAGTAGAGCCTTCTTTTCAATCAAATTGCAAGTAAAAAACTGTCTAAAACAACAAACCTCATACATTAAAGGAAGCGGTGGTAAGACCCCTCCTCAAGAGGCCTTCTCTGGACCCAGCTATTCTCAAGAACTATCGGTCTCCAACCTTCCTTTTTTGGGGTAGGTTGTTGAGAAGGTGGTGGCGCTTCAACTCCGACGGACCTTGAATGAAGCGGATTATCTGGATTCCTTTCAGTCTGGTTTCAGGCCTGGGTACAGCACAGAAACTGCTTTGGTCGCACTGACCGATGATCTCTGGTGGGCTAGGGATAGGGGACATTCCTCTATCCTGGTGCTCCTTGACCTCTCAGCGGCCTTCGATACCATTGACCATGGTATCCTTCTGTGATGGTTGCGGGAGGTGGGGGTGGGAGGCACCGTTCTTCGGTGGTTCTCCTCCTACCTCTCGGACAGGTCACAGCCAGTGTTGGTTTGAGGGCAGAGGTCAAGCCCTAGGCCCCTTAAGTACGGGGTGCTGCAGGGCTCGGTCCTGTCCCCCCTCCTGTTTAGCATCTACATGAAGCCGTTGGGCGAGATCATTCGACAGCACGGGGTTAAATACCATCAATATGCAGACGATACACAATTGTATCTTTCTGCCCTGTGCCAGCTCAGTGTAGTAGCGGACGTGATGTGCCGATGCCTGGAAGCTGTCAGGATCTGGATGGGGGTGAACAAACTGGTACTAAATCCCGATAAGACTGAATGGAAAAATCATAGTACCAAAAGAAATTCTATTAGTTACATAGTTTTTTTTATCAATTTAAATAATCCGTGTTAAGTGGATTAGTTTAAATAAGATGGAATAACATATTCTCATATCCTGGACAGTGACAATCAGATTTATCTTGAATTCTTTTGTTTAGTAACTGCTACTTTGCAACAATATTTATATTCTATCACTAACCCATCTCTGAACTTTCAGAGGATAATGCAAATGCTAGGTAGTATTATTGTATCATTACTTCAAGAAACTGATAGTTTTCAGTTTATATACTTATATCTAGTTTTTATTATTTTTAGAAATAACACAAGGCAGTGAACACACACAATACTCCCTCCTCCTATTTTCCCCACAACAACAACCATGTGAGGTGGATTCGGCTCAGAGAGAATGACTGACCTAAAGTCACCTAGGGGGTTTACATGGCTAAGGCGGGATTTGAACTCACAGTCTCCCATTTTCTAGACTGATGCATTAATTACTAGACCAAACTGACACTTTCAATTAAAAATATGAATGATCCTGAACAAATCTGATTTTGAAATTTTATTTCTTAGACATAACATAAGCCTATTCCAATCATGATCAGGATTTTTTTTATATGAACAGTTATTATAAACATATGGTTCTTTTATATTAGGGGTGTCAAACTCGGATTTCCTTGAGGGCCGCATCAGGGTTGTGTTTGACCTCGGGAGAGGCATGGCATTTTCAGCTGCAGCTGCCTCCTGTAGCCCTCTGCCAGTGAAAACAGAGCTATGGGGGGGCTGCGCCTGGCTTCCCTGAGATCCATTTTCAGCTGCAATAGCCTCCTGCAGCCCTCTGCCAGTGAAGACAGAGTTCCCTCCCAAGTTCTGTTTTCACTGGTAGAGGCACTATGGGCCAATCCTTCGCTGTTTCCAGGGCAGCCCTGTGGACCAGATCTAAGCACCCTGGAGCCTTGAGTTTGACACCCCTGGTTTATATAAATAGGTAGCAAAAATAATACAGATACTAAAAAGTGAAATATTGAAAGAAAATAACTAAGTAAAATATTTTAATGGAGAAAATTTGCATAGTTCATTTTCCTTTCATTGTCTCTACCCACCAATCACTGCTTAAGCATCTGTCCTTTTCTGGAAATATTGAATTATTGCTTGTATGTGAAATGGCGTTTCTTAATGATCCAAAGCAGACTGCCCAGCTTATTGGCTTATTGATATCTCACTTCTGAGATACTAATTTGGAAGACATTGGATTTGGAAAAGTTAATCTGCCTAATTTATTCCATTTCTACTATCATCTATTTCAACCATATCAGCTTACCATTTTATGTCAATGAGTGAAATCCCACATTTTATACACTCTTATCTACTTTCTATCTATCTAACTAAACTAAAAAAAGCCTAGGGCTATTTCTATATGATTAGTTCAATTTGGTAATACAGCCATAATCTTTACAATAATTTTACTTTTATGAATATAAGGAAACGAGAAATTTAAGCATGGCAATCAAGAATTTCTTTTTCTGTTCTAATTATATTTCCAGGAATACAAAATTCCAGTCTGTGGCTGTGATGTTTTACTACTATTCAATTTTCTCATTGATCATTAACTTACTCTGTATTTTAAGCCAAATTTTCGTGTATGGTTGTTTGGAAAGAAAAATATGGGTTGAGAAAATAGTCAGAAATGTGCATGAATTAAACAAAAGGAAAAAAGTGAGTCCCACCCCAAAATTGAGGAAAAACAATGACTATTTCATAGAATAGCCAGAGACAAATGAGCAGCAGTTTATACAATAGACAATTCTATTGTTTCTGTATACTTCCAGTGTAACTACAATACCACCTCCCTACAGAAGGTATAGGAGATGGCCTTGAAGAACGGGAGGAAGGACCATTATCAAAACAATAGTTAGAGAAGGGCTGACTTCCCTTTCCCTCTGTGTAAGGAAGAATCATCAACACTCCTTCCTTCTGACTCAGAATGAAATAAAGGGAAGGTGTTCCATACGCTCTCCATGGTAATATTTGTCTCTTCCACCTCAATAGTTGGTGCTTCTTTTCCATTTCAGTCTTCATATCTGAAACCTGGAGCTGGTGAGAGACATCCACACTTTCAAAACTTTGATTCTAGTAGCACAGGCTTTTCCAACCTGGTGCTGCTTACAAGCAATGGGTAGTCTGTCCTCACATATCTCTCCTCAGTTGTATATTCCTGCATCTCACCAGAATTGCCTGTGGTTACTGTTCTCTTTTTTCCAAATATTTCTGGCCTTTGCTCACCCTAGAAAACCCAGCTATTTCAAGATTCATAGAGCTCCATTTCTTAAGGAACAACTCAACAACAAATCCTCTTATGGGCATTCTGCTGTCATTTTCCCCATCACCACTGCTTGGGCCAGTCACTTTCTCAGCCCAACTCATGTCACAAGGTTGTTATTGTGAGAAAAATAGGAGGAGGAAAATGTGTTGGATATTTTTGCTGCCTTGTTTATAAAAAAAATGAAGGTGGGATACAAATAAATAAAATTTGTCCCCCAAGTTGCTTCCAATGTGTCCAGGGCAGGTTAAATTTAATATCCAGTAGTTGAAATGGAATTTATTAGTTATTTTACAGATGTATTTTTGAATCAATCTATATTCACAGCAGTTTACAAAACAATCAACCAAAACATCTGTAATTGTTAAAACAGATGTGGTGGAATCTAAGAATTGGTCAAATTTAGTGTCCTTCCACAGCAGAAATAGGCCCAGGCCTGACCTCCCCCAGAATTGCTAAAGTTTTATCTAATAGTTCCCAAGAGAATGCAGTCAGTCTGGCAAGATTCTTGTAACATAGGTGACTAACAATAAAGTTTCTGCTTCAGACTAATCACAGGTGGTTCTTGTTGCTTGTGCCTGACATCATGGTAAATATAGATACACTGAAACAACCACTAGCTAATTAATAGTGGTAATGAAGAACAAATAATAATATAACTAAATAAAATATCAACAATTAACCATAAGTAATACAAACTAAGAACAAACTCCACTCCTTAGTAGCATTGATTATGTTATTTAGTTTGGGTAATGAAACATCTGCAAGAAAACAACCAAGCTCAGAGAGCACCCCTCATAAAACGTAAGTAAAATAAATTAATATTTCACTCTTCTTGTGATAGCAAGGAGAGATCAGCTACCACCAATGTAGCATTGAGTCTCTTGACAAGTGATAGGTCATTATATAAAAAAACTGTATCCCAAAGCCACTATTGAGTGGGAATATACTACGGTAAGCCATCTAATAGCCCAGTCGATCTGGCATGATGAGTCATTCCTCATTTCTACTTTGACATGAAATCACTAAAAGTCACAGAGAAGATGGGTAGCTTTGAAGACTTCAAAATACCCAAGTAGGTGATTATGGTGGCAGAGTTGCAAAACCCCTTACTCTAGGAACAACGTAGCTGTTGTACAGATTTCTGTGCTCCAGAAAAAAGAGAGAGATAATTGCAAGGAGTCTCCTTATACTCTATGCATAAAGGATCCCGCTCCTGATGAATGTGGATTCAGTTAATCCAACACTCTATCTCTCACAAGTGAAGAAAGATGAGAATGAGGGAGGTCTCCATTCACGATGTAGAGTAGAGTTTAGGGGAGAGTCTTAAGACATGAAATTCATGGTTGAAATGTAAGAGGTTCAAAAATCAAAAGAAGAAAATGTGCCCAGATGATCTAACATTGGATAAGACTGTGAGAATATGCCTTAAGTTCTTACGATCTTTCCTAAGGGTAGTGGGTTCAATACAGGCATTGGACCTGCTTCTTGATAGCCAGCAGCTTCTTGTTTGAAATCTCATAGTTTCATTCATGGGTAGCAGCTGAAACACAAACTGAACATGGAGGGAAGTTTACTGAGAACTCAGGAGCAAATTGTAAACACACAGATCCCAAGGCAAAATCAAGGTAACAGCCTGGACAATAAGTGGGCAGACAGGATGTTGATGACAGAACTATGGCTGAAAAATGACTTGCAGAAAGGCTTGTTGGGTTTTAGAAAGTCCGTTTAGAAACCTTTTACCTTCGTAGTAAGCTGTCAATGTTGTGGTCATTGTTGCAAATTTAGAAATAAATTTAGGATAAAAACAGCAAAGCCCAAGAAATGTGGAACTAATAATATTGGGGGAGGGGGGTTGAGAATACCAAAATAACAGATTGTACTTTAGTTGAATTCATCTGTAGTTCTTCAGAAGAAATGTATTATTCCAAATAATTGAGTATAGGCTGGCAATGGTACATTTCTCAAGTTTAATGCAGAAGCTGTTGTCATGAAGACACTGAAGAACTGTATGCACTTGGTTGTCATGGAATGTATTGTCCTCAGAATAAATGTATGTATCATCTCAACAATAAATTACTTGTTCAAGAGATTATGGAAATATGGTTCATAGATCATTGAAAGACTTGCTCATTGCCAGTCTGAATGACATTATTAAATATTCAAATATCCCATAATGATAGTCAAAAGCTATCATTCATGTCCCTCCTTCATACAAATCAGATTTCTCTGAGGACTAGATTGTGCACTGTTGAGTCTGTAGCCCTTACAGTCCCAAGGCCATGGTGGTATTTATGAATGACCTTGGGAAAAAGGTGAAGAAATGCAGCCAAGAGAATTGTCAGATAAAAACCATCAGCCCACAGCAGGAATTTGGGCAGGACAAGTGGTTAAGAAGAGACTCTCCCTATTTTTCTTGAGCTGTAAAGGGTATGGAAGGAGAAAGGTATTTTCATTCTTGCAAGATTTTGTTAATGTGATCTTAATAATAAAATGGAATTCGTTCATCTAGCTGTGTTTCCTGTCTATTCTACTTCACAAGGCTGACAACAACTGAATAATGTAAGGAGGAGATCAAATAAAACCGCGGAAGTTTCTGATAGTTGCTAGTGGTGAGTTGTAAAGGGAACATATTTGTATTGACTAAATTATTTAATAAACTTACCTGTTGTAGCTGTATTCCTGTGCTAAGTATGGGTTACAGGATAAAAGGATTGTTTAAATGGTAATGTGTAACTTCACAAGACTCAGCTCATTTAATTTCTGGTTGATCCAGCCTCATAGCCCTTGACTGTCACATGTTTTTTTTTGACAAGCGAGAGTGGAAGTAAGGAATTTGCTGAAAAAATGCCACATTTCTTTACAACTATAGCGTTTTAGGTGTAATGGTCAGAGTCCATTGACATATGCCTTATATATGCTGGCAGATATATATGCGAGCAGTAAGAAGTGTTCAATGGGTAGTTCTCAATTTATAACCACAATTAGAATAATTTCCATTGGCAGTTGTTATGTGAATCCTGGACAATTTTTTTTGCTACCTTTGTTAAGTAAAACATCACAGTTGTTAAGTGACTCATTCACCTGTTAAGGGAATGGGAATCCAGCTTTATTTTGCTGGTCAGAAGTCATCTGGGAAGGTCACAAATGGTGATTATATGACCCTGGGATGCTGCAATTATCATAAATAAATATTGATTGCCAAGCACACAAATTTTGATCACGACTGTGAGGATGCTACAACAGTACAAGGACCCAGTTGTAAGTCATTTTTTCTCTGCTGTTGTTATTTTGAACAGGCACTAAATGAATGGTTGTAAGTCAAGAATTATCTATAATGACTTACAGATGTATGTATTCAATTGGTAAATTTCAAATCAAAGCCTGCTCAGTATAGGGAAGTAGGAAGGAAAAGGGAATGAAATAGAGTGGTATCTTATTTTACTACCTGTAGTCATCCACAACAGCTCATTTTTTGATAAATGCTCAAGCAGACATAAGTTAATGTTGTCATTATGTCTGGAGTGTCTTGATGAACCATCTCATCTCATATTTCATCAATCAATTCTTGAACTGGTCTGTTAAGCCTCTCTCCTTTTACTCTACATTGTGAATGAACATATGCCCACACTCAAATCTTGCCCTATTGTAGATAGTAGATCTCACAATTAGCTGTCACAAGATCCTCAAAATTAGTTTTCAAGATGGCAAAAAGCCAGGGTAATTGTCCAGAACAGTGCTGCTCTGGCTCAAACGTGGCATAGTCCACTTTGCAACCTCTTCATTGGGGTTACAAAAAATTCTTTAATAGACACAGAAATGTTCTGAGCTTGGTTAGAGATAGTTCACATTGAGTGAAGAAAACAATAAAGCTTGTTTGGATTCCATCATACTGATTTGGTACAGGAGTTGACATTTTGATATAGATGGATAAAGGACAACTATGCTAACAAGCTCCTTGGCTTGAAATCAAAAACTTTGTGGTAGAGTGAAGTGCCTGACTGGAGGTAAACCTTTAGATCTGTGGTAGTCGAGAATTTTTGTGGGGAAAATCAGGTGACTCAGCACAAGACCTAGAGCAGTGATGGCGAACCTTTTCAGCACTGAGTGCCCAAACCGGTGCATGCGTCTATGCATGTGGATCTGTGCATGCTGAAAAACACAAGACCAGCTAGCCAGTGCACGCATGCCAGTTTTGGGCCATTTGGGGGGCTGTTTTCAGGCTGTTTTTCAGGTTGTTTTCTGGGCTGTTTTCAGGCCGGTTTTGGGGGGCATTTTCAGGCCATTTTGTGGGCTGTTTTTATGCCATTTTTCAGGCCATTTTCCAGCACTCCAGCACCTGTGAAGAGCAGCTGGGGATGGTGCACGTGCCTACAGAGAGGACTCTGTGTGCCACCTCTGGCATGCGTGCCATAGCTTCACCATCACAGACCTAGAGTGTGTAAGGGAAACTGCTAGAATACACCTGTCAAGTGGTGTACCACAATTCAAAAGCTGGACAGTGAAACTTTGTGAATTAAAGGCTTTCATAGGAAATAAGTGACTTTGGCTATAAGACAGCCAGGAGAAAACTCACTGATATTCAAGTATCAGTAATTGAGATAAGGAGAGGAAGAAAATGCAGTAAATATCAAGTTGAAACTGAAGGGAAAAAATGTGAGGAGGAGGAAATAAAGTACCATATTTTTTGCACTATAAGACACACCTGACCATAAGACGCACCTAGGTTTAGAGGAGGAAAACAAGAAAAAAATATCAGGCAGAGCCTGAGAGGACCACAAATAGGTGTCCCCTCATGTGCCATCTCTGCCTATTGACTCCTGCACTGTGGAAAAGAGACAGAAGAGGCGGGCAATGACAGAGACAAAAGAGGCAGAGTTCAGCACTGTAAAAGGACCCCGCCACTGCGGCCCAGCCACTATTTCCCAAAAGACCAGCATCGTTTCCACCCACTTTTGGGGTAGGCAAAGTGTGTCTTATGGAGCGAAAAATACGGTAGGTTATCACTTGATTTCTTATATTACTTATACTATTCTAAAAACACATTGAAACACACGTTCACTTGTATATATTAGATCATACTACTTTATTAGGATAAACTAACCAAGAATAAATATCATCTTATCCAAAATAAAATCCTTCATCTGGCTCTATGTTTGTGTGTGTGTAATGGAAGATGTGGATGAGCTTGGAGATCGAAGGAAAGAGATGCAATCACAGCCTGTAATGGAATGTGGGAATTATCTAGGGGAAAGAGATGCTGCCTAGGAAACAATCAGACCAAAGAGAGAGGAGCCCCCAGTGGCTTAACAGTCAGAGAAAGAAACTTAGAAATGACTCTCCCACCAACCCACCCTAATGATCAAGTAGTTAAAAGAAACAGAAGGATGTTTGTACCTTCAGATGTGCAAGATGCTGTTAATGTGTTTCCTATCTGGTTTACCTGGGAGGATGGATTGTGTATGTGTGTATCAGCTTCTATCCTGCCCCAGCCTCCAACAAACAGGCTGTCATGCCCTTGGAGTCAGAGTCAGCTGCAAAACAGGATGCTTTAGGCACTTGCTTGCTCCTATCCCCAACCTCATTCTTTTTTGGTGTGTGACCTCTGAGCAAGCAACACAACACTGAACTGATCAGCAAAGCTTAAGGAAAAATTGATAACACCTGTGCACACCTAGCAGAAAGAGGATTTAAACCTCACACTAACAGTCTTCCCTTTCTAGAAACAATTTGTGCATCTGACTTCTTGTTCTGTGACTCTTGGTTGGAATCCAGTTATTTATGACTCCAGTTTGTCAATTGACTAAGATTACATCTTTCCCTTGACTTGGTATCCTAAAACTCCAACTTTGACCTTGGACTGCTTGACTTTGAATTTGCCTTTATCCAATTTCTTACCTGCAAGTCACACCTATTTTCCTGCTTTTGCCTTCTTCTGTTACCTCCTGCTGCCTTGTTGTCCAGAATTTGTAGTAACAAATCCTGCCTTTAAAACTGCCCATATCTACAGTCTTTATCTGGCTCCTGAAGCATTGCTGAGAAAGCCATAACATGAAAATGGCAGATACTCTGAAGAGACTGGAGCCTTAAGCCTTTCCATACATAGTTAGATAAGAATTTATATTACAAAATATTTTAAATATTTAATGACGCTCCATGAACATGAAAACCTTTCTTCTAACCATGGCACATACAACATTAGTGTCATCTCCCTTTGGTCTAATATATATTTTCCTTTGTGCTTTTCAGCCTTGGAGACCATGACCAGCTTTGTTTGTACAATGTACATTTCATACCACCTACACTACCAAAATATGGTTTGAGAAGCTGATCTATAAGGGTACCAAAAACATGACTGCTTTAGGATATATGACTGCTGAAGCCAGTTAGATGAAAAGTATTGGCCAGCATGCTGATTCCATATGCCCTGAATCTTGGCAAATTTCTGTATATATCTACACTGCATGTGAGTGGAACCTGAAGCATTTTGAAAACAATCTATTCCCCGAAGTCAGCATACATTTGTCAATAACACATCCTGCTAGAGTACATTTATCTCAGTTTCTGATAGAATTTTTCTTAATGTATTGTAGGAATGTGGTAGGTATATGTTTCTTGGCTTTACTAAAATAGTAAGTGGGGGAATATTTGGCTTAGTAATAGTATGTGTCAAAATAAAATACCTCCCAATAAGGAATCATGTAGTATTTGATTGCAACTGATATGATAGTATTGTGATGCAGCTGTCAGCACATAGAGACCCACTACATCACATAAATTATTTTTAGGCTGCATTAATAGAAATCTAATTTCCAAATCATCAGAGTAATCATTTCAGTATGCTCACGTTTGGTCATAGACATACTTTAAAATGGATTTGAAGAAATTGGAAGAGTTTCAGAGGAAGACCACAAGGATGATCAAAGGATTAAAAAGACTGAAGCAACTGGGCATGTTTAGTCTTAGAAAAAGATAATGGGGCGAAGAGATATCGTAGTACTCTTCAAATATCTGAAAGAATATCAAATGGAAGGTTAAGAGCTGTTTGATAAGGCAAATTCTAATTGAATCTTGATTTTTTTAAAATCCTAATATTAGTTTAAAAAAAATACGGTAGTTCTGAGAACTGTACTGGTGGATTCTCCTTTGCTGGATGTGTTCAGACTAATATAGGTAATCCTTAATTTATG
Source organism: Thamnophis elegans (assembly GCF_009769535.1). Taxonomy (NCBI): domain Eukaryota; kingdom Metazoa; phylum Chordata; class Lepidosauria; order Squamata; family Natricidae; genus Thamnophis; species Thamnophis elegans. Next base: position 35,594,136 of record NC_045548.1, read on the forward strand.
AGTGATTGCTTAGCCACCATTTAAAATTATGACAGATCCCTCAAAAGCTACTTATGACCCAGTTTTGAAGTTATAGCCACTGCAGTTGTCCTGTGGTAATGTGCTTAAAATTTGGTGGATTCTCCCTTACAACTGACCACAGGGATGCTACAGTGCCTATATCTACCCATCCTTTCCCACTAAGCCTCCACAGGTCTTGGGTCTTCTTCCCACTCCACTTGGTCCCACATCCTCCTTCTTGCCCCCATCACTGGTTGTGCACTTACCTTTGGAAGAGCTCCAGAGCTCGTGTTCAGAAAGGAGGGCAGGCCTTTCTACCCTTCAGCATCCCTAGGCTGTATGGCTCCACCCTAAAAGTGAATAGCTACAATGAACTGTGGCCATTCCAAAAGTGATGCCTGCTTCCCAGTGATGCAACCTGGGGGTGCCAAATGGTAGGATGGCCCGCCCTCCTTCCTTCTACCCTTTGGTGTTCCTGGAGGCCAGATGGCACCATCCTAGAAACAGGCATTATTTTTGGAATGACTGCAATGAATTGTGGCTGCTCCTAAAATGGCACCCCCTTCCAGGATGGAGCCATGCAGCTAAGGGGCAGAGCGGTCTACCTTCCTTCCCTAATGTGAGCTTGGAACTCTGGATATCTTCTAAAGATAGGTAAGCAATCAGACATGGGGAGAAGGGTATGGGTGAAGGCCACTTACCTTTTGTAGATCTCCAGAGCTCTACAAAAAGTGAATGGTCAGTGACAGGCTGGAGAAGAGTATAGAGTCCAGTAAGGTGGAAAGCAGGCCCAAGGCCTGCGTGGACCTGGTAGAGAAGGAAAGTAGGCCCAAGATGAGTGGGGAACCAAGCGGCATGAAGCAGAGCACAAGATATCTCAGGTCTGAGGAGGCCTTCTCCACACCTGAGGCACCCCATGCTCTGCTTAAATGCCCATGCAGTTGCTTAATGATGACATTGGGGAGAACAGGGATGGGGATTATTAAGGTGTTCAGATGCTCACTTCACTTAAGAACCATCACAACTTGTGACCATAATGGGCAGCTCCATTATGGTGTTAAGCAGAGAACTACTTGTAGCCATCTGCCTAAGATGCTTTAATATGGATTTCTACACTGAGTGAAGAATAGAATTTAATTGCCTAAATTGCTCCTTCCAACACCATGATTTTATAAATATTCTGAACTGAAGGAACCTAGAGAAAAAGTCACATGTGGGAAATGAACTATTCCTAAATAAGAAAAAATAGAACAGTCAGAAATGATATTTACATCAATGTATGATCGTTCTTGACTAGTCATGATATAGCAATTCATGCCTGTTCATCATGATCAAGGGTACAAAAAGCTGCCTGCCTTGCCCTTACTTACTTTTGAATTATATGCTATGCCACATAAGCTCTGATTGCCCTCAAACTTAAACATGGTGTAAGATTATAGCTCAAGGGGACACATAACTCCAATGGATAACCTAGGCTGTGTAGGGACAGAGAATACACTAATGTAATGGAGTTACAAGATGAAAGAAAGATGGATGTCTCAGGTCGCAGCATATTCAGATAGCCACAGTAGTAGTTATATTATAAAATATATGTGGTCAACCTGTCTATATCTACTGCAATTGTCCTATATGGAAATCTCTTGTGAGATGAGTAACTATATAAATATGATAAATACATAAATTTAAATATGGAAGTAAAATTAGCTATCTTAGTAGGCAGCAATTATGAGGACATTGGTTTTGCACAGATGAATGGGATGATTTTCCAGGGATTTATTGTTTTCAAGTGCAATCAGGTCTATGTAAGGATGGAAGAAAAAGCTAACCTCTCCGAGTTTTACTCATAAAATATAATTATGAGGACATGAGATCATACATCATTTTCCAGTAATTTTTAATAAGCTAGGAATTTCCTCTTAGTAAAATACTGTAATTGACAAGCTATAAAATGAAGTCAGTTTTATTAAAAACATGTTTTATTTTACAGTGTGTGCTGTAACCATGTGATGAGTTTTGAGGGCTAGATCTAGAACTACATAAATCTGCTGTAAGTCCTTCCAGGGAAAGTTCAGTCTGTGTTAATTTCTGGAATGCAATTCAAAAAATCAGTTCGGATTGCATATTGTCTTATCATAAAAAAACACTCAAATGTTGGTTCTTTTTGTTTTTCACACAAACATAAGGAAATTTACAAGAAAATTGGACTGCTATAAACATACCAACTTTCATAGAAATGGACTTTTCAGTCACTGAATTCAAAATTCCCCTTTCCTTTCTGTTGTCATATTTTCTATAAGCAATATAATCTTACTTTTCTTGCCCTGTTAGACTAGTTCTAACAGTGCCATTTATAGCATGCAAGAGTTGCAGAATAATAGATTGGGTCTGGAGTTTTGTGAAGGCCCAGAATCCTAGGGAAACATTTTTTCCCCAAATTACTCCAGTTTGCTATGAAATCAGACTCTGATCAAATCCACATCTCTCCCTTAGTTTGCATCATTCGTATTATACTGGTACATTTCTAATTATTATTAATTTTGTTAATTGTTTATTATTTATATTTAAAATAATATATATTTATAATTTATATGAATATTTTAGAATATTATGGAGATTGTTAATTATAAATGATAGTACTTCATGTTTCATCACACCAGTAATGAAAACAAAGCATTCTGCAGATAACCTAGAAAGCTATCCAGACTAGCTATTTCTAACATCATCTAGCAATAGTTGTCATTATATATCACTAATATGGACATAGTGGTGTCTAATATAGCCTGTAGTGATGTGTAGCTGGTGCTATAAATCACTAGCATGAATAGAAAATCCAGAAATATAAGCTAAGCAAACTATCCAATCCCATGTCATCAGAATCATCGAGGAATACTGTAATATGGAAAATAACATGGAAGATCACTTTTAAGCCATGTTAGATATAAAGTTAAAGGTAAAGATTCCCCTCACACATATGTGCTGGTCGTTCTCAACTCTAGGGAGCGGTCTCATCTCCGTTTCAAAGCCGAAGAGCCAGCGTTGTCCAAAGACATCTCCGTGATCATGTGGCTGGCATAATTAAATGCCGAAAGTGCATGAAACACTGTTACCTTCCCACCAAAGTGGTCCCTATTTTTCTACTTGCATTTTTTAATATGCTTTCGAACTGCTATGTTGTTACTTTGGGACAAGTAACAGGAGCTCACTCCATAATGCAGCGCTAGGGATTCAAACTGCTGAACAACCAACTTTCTGATCAACAAGCTCAGCATCTTAGCCACTGTGTCCCTACATGTTAGATGTAGAAATAGAAATATGGCCAACTTTGGAAAAGCAAGACCGTTAAAAAAAATCAAATATTTTGTATTAATCCATTTTCAAATACATACAATAATGCAAAATAAAAAACAATAATTTACCATACTAAAAACAAAAGGAAATAAAAATGTTGCACAACAAAAAATACACAAAAGGACTGAAGGCGGGGCTTAGCAGTGAGAAGACGGAGTTTCAGGCTATTCCTGAAATTCCCCTATTCCGAAGGAAATTGGACGGGTCGTTTTCGATCCTAGCTGTCCCGAAGAGACAGTGAAGGTTTGGGGAGATCCAGTGACCTCAGAGACGTTCGCAGGTCTCTGGGGGGCTTGGAATTCAACCCCTTTTGCCAGCTCCTTCTGGATTAGCTGTATGCTAACCGAAACTGCAGGTTGCCCCTAAGAATGGTGGAAGTGATTTCAACTGGTAAGCTGATTTTATTACTCAAAGAGAGACGGTCCGCGCTAAAATTTAAGCTAATTGAAACCAAAGAACAGAAGAATCTAGCGGCGAATTGGTTTTTCTTTAATGGATTTATGGCCGGTGGTTACCCTATTTCTTAAATGTTTTAAAGACTACTTCAACATTCCCTCTGACACTCTTTAAGTGGGCTGTAAACTAACTTACTACAAATTGGCTTTTTACGATCTGACACTTTTATTGCTTGACTGTGTTGGTCTAAGATCAGATAAGATCGCACAGCTCCCAGTGTGTTTTTACTTGCAAATATTTTAGAGCTTCTAACTGCGTCACAACATGGCGTCGATACATACTCCAAAAAGTTCGTTTCAAATGATTTTTTCTGCATTTCAAAAGTTGTTTGACTCATATGAAAGATTTGAAAAAAATTGGACTATTTGACATTAAAATATGAAGAAAAAAGTGAGAACGTTGAATGTTTGAATGTTCCTGAAATACAAATGAAGAATGTCAGAAATGAAGTCTCTCAACTTGCTGACACGCAGGGCGTCTGGTTTATTTCGGAGGGAGAAAGAGATGCAACTCTGGAAAGGGGGGCAGCCATACAGAAGATTTATTTTAAAAGACAGAGCGCAGGAGGAATGAGAAGCATTAAAGAATCTACACTTTATGAAACATCATTTGCAAAATTTTCAATTCCACCCTTGAGAATTAAAGACAAATTGAAAAGTCTAACAAGCCTGGGACAACATCATTATTTCATCAGAGGCATCCTGAGCAAAAAGGCGCAAAGATACCCTGATATCCCAATATGTTTGGACTTGCTTATAAAAACATTTGGTAAATCTGTTCCACGAATGGCAATAGGATTAAGAAGGTTTTGTTATTGGAGAGACATAGGCTGATAGATGGAAGAATACAATTTAAAATTAGCTAAATCTAATTACTCTTATTTGTAATAGATATAGCTGAATAATAATTGATATTGATAGTAATGTATATAATGTGGAGTTGTTATGATAAATAATAATTGGATATGAGAAGGGAAGGTTGGAAATATTTTTGGACCATATACAAAGGTTATTAATCACAATAATTGTCACTATTAAAAAAATAAAATAAAATATATACAGTTAAATGTTAACTAATATGGGGAAAATGTTACGATATACGATATAATTACATAAAGAAGGGAGAATGATAATAAACTACATTGCATGGAAGATGGAATTTTTGGTATTAAATATTATGGATATCCAGCTAAAACAGGATATGAGGATTTGATGTTAATAGAGGATTTTACAAACAAGTAAATGAAATGTCAGCATGTGGTTATGGACTAAATCTTTGGCATAGTTAAGGATGAAGGATGTTTAAATAACTGTAGTCAACTAAAAGTGGAGGTATAATGATGTCAATATGGTAAAAATTTGAGTTAAGATATTTGAATTAATATGAATTATGATATGAATTAACTATAATATGAATTAATGGAAGAGATGCACCAAAACATGTTGTAACCAGCTGATATACTTTTATATATATATATATATATATATATATATATATATATATATATATATATATATATGTGTTCCTTTTTTGGGGGGGGTTCTTTTGTTGTTTTTTTTGTTCTTCTTGTCTTCTTTTTTTTTCTTTTTTTTTTCTTTTTTCTTTTCCCACTGGTGTGGGCATGTATTGTTTAAGAAACAAAAATTAGTATTATTATTATTCTTTTTTTTAAATAATAATTATAGTCAAATGAAAATGGATATATGATGATGGTGACATGTATGAATATTTGAGTTAAAATGCTCGAGTTAACATGAATTATGTTTGTTGACTGTGGAAGAGATGCACAAAAGTCTATTTGTAACCAACTGATACACTTTCTATAGCATGTAAAGAAGGATGTTGTATTTGTTTTAAATTAAAAATTAAAAAACTTTATTAAAAAAATACACAAAAGGAAGAAACAGCTGTAATTATAATTACATCCTGAGTTGGCCTAATCTGGTCTTTAAAAAAGCTCTAAGCTTACAATATTGACCAAGACTGCCCAAGATTGTTTTTTTTTTCAAAAGAAAGATAATATGTTGTTTTCTGATTAACCATATAAGTCTGACTGTTCATGCATCATTCATGACAATGACTAAGTAATGGAAGGAAGTGGGAATAGTGCAGGAAAACAATCAATATATGGGAACTGGATATCTCAATATTGACAGGTCTTTCATTAGTAAAATGGTATATAAAACCTTGTCCATTGATCCTTTGGGAATCTTTTTTTATTATAATTAAAAAAATTTATTTTGTTACATAAACAACACATGCCCACACCAGTGGGAAAAGAAAAAATCAAAACACAAAAAAGACGGAAGAAGGCAGGGCTTAGCAGTGAGAAGATGGAGTTTCAGGCTATTCCTGAAATTCCTCTATACCGAAGGATTTTTGGACGGGTTTTTGAACCCTAGCTGTCCCGGAGACGACAGTGAAAGGTGAGGGGAGACCCAGTGACCTCAGAGACGTTCGCAAAGTCTCTGGGGGGGGGGTATTAACCCCTCTTGCCAATTCCTTTCTGGATTAGCTGCGTGCTAAATGAAACTGCAGGCTGCCCCTAAGAATGGCAGAAGTGATGTCATCTGGTAAGCTGATTTTATTATTCAAGAGAGACTGTCCGCACTAAAAGCTTAAGCTAATTGAAACCAAAGAATAGAAGAATCTAGCGGCGAATTGGTCCTTTTTTTATGGATTTATGGCTGGTGGCTACTTTATTTCTTAAACGCTTCAAGGAACTCTTCGACATCCCCCCCCCTCTGATCCTCTCTAAGTGGATCGTAAAGTTTACTTTCTACTAATTAGCCCTTCACGATCTGACATCTTTATTACTTGGCTGTGTTTACGATCAGATAAGATTGCACAGTTTCCAGCGTGTTTCTACTTGTAATTTATAACTGCGACACATCATGGCGTCGGAAAATACATCTAAGGTTTCACTCCAGATTCTTTTTTCCGCATGTCGAGAGCTTTTTGACTCTTTTCAGAGATTGGAAAGAAAATTGGATCATCTGATTTTAAAATATGAAGGAAAAACTGAGATTGTTGAATGTTTGAATGTTCCTGAAATACAAATGGAAAATGTGAGAAATGGCGTCTGGTCTATCTCAGAGGAAGAAAGGAGGGGGGGAGCTATAAAGAAGATTCATTTAAAGAGACAGAGTGTAGGAGAAATGGAAACTCCACCCCTGAGAATTAAAGTCAATTTGAAAAGTTTTACAAGCCCAGGACAACACTATTATTTCATCACCGACATTCAGAGCCAAAAGGTGCGAAGATACCTTTGTTTGGACTTGCCTATAAAAATATTTGGTAAATTTATCCAACGCGTGGCAATTGGTTTGAGAAGATTGGAGGGACACAGGCTGACAGATGGAAGAACGTAACTTAAAATTAGCTAAATCTGATTACTTTAATTTGTAATAGATATAGCTGAATAATGACTGATATGGATAGTAATGTATATATTTTGGAATTGGCTGATAGATTGAAGAATACAATTGAAAACTAGCTAAACTAATTGCTCTTTCTTGTAACAGACATAGCTGAATAATAATTGATATTGATAGTAATGTATATAATGTGGAGTTGATATGATAAATAACAATTGGATATGAGAAAACATTTTTGGATTATACATAAAGAGTATTAATTACAATAATTATCACTATTAAAAAACTAAATAAAATACATACAATCAAATGTTAATCAATACTGGGAAAATGTTATGATATATGATATAATTATATATTATGGATGTTCAGCTAAAATAGGACATGAGGATTTGATGATAATAGAGGATTTTACAAGTAAGTAAATGAATTGTCAGCATGTGTTATGGATTAATTCTTTGGCATAGCTAAGGATGAAGGATGTTTAAATAACCATAGGTAATTAAAACTGGAGGTATAATGATGTCAATATGGTAAATATTTGAGTTAAGATATTTGAATTAATATGAGTTAATGGAAGAGAAGCACCAAAACATGTTGTAACCAGTTGATATACTTCTTTTTTATAATAGATACCTGTGTTTTGTTTTGTTTTCCTGCCTTGTCTTTTGTCGTTTTTGTCTTTTTCTTTGTATTATTTTTATTTTATTTTTTTTCTTTTTGCCTTTTCCTTTTGATTTTTTGTTTTCCCACCGGTGTGGGCAGGTATTGTTCAAGATTATTACTTTTATTAATATCTTTAAATAATAATTACAGTCAAATGAAAATGGATATATAATAATGCTTGAGTTAATATGAGTTATGTTGGTTGACTGTGGAGGAGATGTACCAAAGTTTATCTGTAATTGATTGACACATTTTCTACAGATGTAAAGAAAGATGCTGTACCTGTTTCAAATTAAAAAAACACTTATTAAAAAAAAACACAAAAAAGACAAAAAACAGAAAACAAGACAGGGAGAAAAAAAGAAAAAACAAAAGAAAAAAAAAGAACACAAGGATATATTAAAGTATATCAGCTGGTTACAACATGTTTTTGTGCATCTCTTTCATTAATTCATATTAATTCAAATATCTTAACTCAAATGTTTACCATATTGACATCATCATACCTCCACTTTTAGTTGACTACAGTTATTTAAACATCCTTCAACCTTAACTATGCCAAAGATTTAATCCATAACCACATGCTGACATTTCATTTACTTGTTTGTAAAATCCTCCATTAACATCAAATCCTCATATCCTGTTTTAGCTAAACATCCATAATATTTAATACCAAAAATTCCATCCTCCATGTATATAGTTTATTATCATTCTCCTTTCTTTATGTAATTATATCGTATATCATAACATTTTCCCCATATTAGTTAACATTTAACTGTATATAGTTTTATTTTATTTTTTAATAGTGATAATTATTGTGATTAATAACCTTTGTATATGGTCCAAAAATATTTCTAACCTTCCCTTCTCATATCCAATTATTATTTATCACATCAACTCCACATTATATACATTACTATCATTATCAATTATTATTCAACTATGTCTATTACAAATAAAATTAATTAGGTTTAGCTAATTTTGAATTGTATTCTTCCATCTATCAGCCTGTGTCTCTCCAATAACAAAACCTCCTTAATCCTGTTGCCATTCGTGGATCAAGTTCTCCATTTATCATTTATCATTTTTTTATCATTTTAATAGCATTTATAGGCCGCCCTTTTCCCTGAGGGGACTCAGGGCGGCTTACAATAATAAAGGAAGGGGAGTGAAGACAAAACATAAAAAGAAATGTGCAATAACTGAAAAATACTAAAAACACAACATTCTCTCAGCATTCGGGAGGGGCGGAAGAGTTTATCCCCAGGCCTGACGGGCTAGCCAGATCTTAAGGGCTGTACGGAAGGCCTGGACTGTGGTCAGGGTACGAATCTCCACGGGGAGATTGTTCCATAGCGTCGGAGCAGCAACTGAGAAGGCTCTCCTCCGGGTAGTCGCCAGTCGGCACTGACTGGCGGATGGAATACGGAGGAGGCCCGCTCTATGCGATCTGATGGGACGCAGGGAGGTTATTGGCAGAAGGCGGTCTCTCAAATAGTCAGATCCACTACCATGGAGCGCTTTATGGGTGGTAAGTAAGACCTTGAATTGCACCCGGAGATCCACAGGCAGCCAGCGCAGCTCGCGGAGGATAGGTGTTATGTGGGCGAACCGAGGTGCGCCCACAATCACTCGTGCGGCCGCGTTCTGTACTAGCTGAAGTCTCCGGGTGCTCTTCAAGGGCAGCCCCATGTAGAGCACGTTGCAGTATTCCAGCTTAGAGATCACAAGGGCTCGAGTGACTGTCGTGAGAGCCTCCCGATTCAGGTAGGGCCGCAACTGGCGCACCAGGCGAACCTGGGCAAATGCCCCCCTGGTCACAGCCGATAGATGGTGATCAAAACTCAGCTGTGGATCCAGGAGGACTCCCAAGTTGCGGACCCTATCTGAGGGGTATAAATTTTGTCCCCCCAGCCTGATTGATGGTACGGTGGTCAAATTATTGGGAGGAAAACACAACAGCCACTCGGTCTTGTCTGGGTTGAGCACCAGTTTGTTTGCTCTCATCCAGTCTTTAACAGCTTCCAAACCCTGTTCCATCACGTCCACCGCTTCATTGAGTTGGCACGGGGCGGACAGATACAGTTGAGTATCGTCCGCATATTGGTGATACTTTATCCCGTGCCTCCGAATGATCTCGCCCAGCGGTTTCATGTATATGTTGAATAGGAGGGGGGACAAGACCGACCCCTGTGGCACCCCACATGTTAGGGGCCTCGGGGACGATCTTTGCCCACCCACCAACACCGACTGCGACCTGTCCGAGAGGTAGGAGGAGAACCACTGCAAAACAGTGCCGCCCACTCCCACCTCCCGCAGTCGTCGCAGAAGGATACCATGGTCGATGGTATCGAAAGCCGCTGAGAGGTCAAGGAGAACCAGGATGGACGCAAAGCCTCCATCCCTAGCTCTCCAGAGATCATCGGTCAATGCGACCAAAGCAGTTTCTGTGCTGTAACCTGGTCGGAAGCCGGACTGGAAGGGGTCAAGATAGTTTGCTTCCTCCAAGGTACGCTGAAGCTGGAGGGCCACCACTTTCTCAACAACCTTCCCCACATAGGGAAGGTTGGAGACTGGACGGTAGTTATTAAGAATAGCTGGATCCAGAGACGGTTTCTTCAGAAGGGGTCTCACCACCGCTGCCTTAAGCTCGGTGGGAAAATGCCCCTCCCGAAGAGATGCCACAGCAACCACTTGGATCCAGCCTCGTGTCACCTCACTGCTGTTGGCAACCAGCCAGGAGGGACACGGGTCCAGTACACAAGTGGAGGTACTCACAGCTCGCATAGCCTTGTCCACATCCCCAGAGGCAACTCCCTGAAACTCAACCCAGAGATGGTTTGCCAAGTCTTTCCCCTGTGTCTCAGCCGGCTCTGCAAGAGTGGAGTCCAGGTCCGCTCGAAACCGGGCAACTTTGTCCGCCAAGAACTGAACATACTCCTCAGCCTTACCCTGTAAGTGGTCCCCCGTCTCCCTCCCACCGTCTCCCTCCAAACATCTTTATGAGCAAGTCCAAACAAGAAGATCTTTGCACCTTTTTGCTTAAGGTGCCTCTCATATAATGTTGTTGTCCTACGTTTATTACACTTTTCAGCTTGTCTTTAATTCTCAGTGGTGGTATCAAAAGTTTTGCAAATGATGTTTCATAAAGTATAAATTCTTTAATGCTTCTCATTCCTCCTGCGCTCTGTCTTTCGAAGTAAATCTTCTGTGTGGCTGCCCCCCCTTCAAACATTCCATCTTTTTCTCCCTCAGAGGTAAACCAGATGCCCGGAATGTCAGCAAATTTAAAATCTTCATCTCTGACATCCTTTGTTTGTATTTCAGGAACATTCAAACATTCAACATTCTCACTTTTTTCTTCATATTTTGATGTTAAAAACAGCAAATAATCCAGCTTTTTTTCAAATCTGTCGTACGTGTCAGATAGCTTTTGTAGTGCGGAAAAAATCATTTGAAATGAATCATTTGAAACTTAGACAGACGCCATGTTTGTACGCAGTTAGTATTTTCCCTTTAGAGGCTTTAAGGTATTTGCAAGTAAAAACAAGCTGGGAGCTGTACAATCTTATCTGATCTTAGACCAACCCAGCCAAGCAATAAAAGTGTCAAGTTGTAGGGAGCCAAATTATAGTAAATTGGTTTACAGCCCACTTACAGAGAGTCAGAGGAGATGTTGGAGTAATCTTTCCTTTGTCCATGTAAGTAGCATTTAAAACATTTAAGAAATAGGGTAACCACCGTCCATAAACCAATAAAGAGATCCAATTCGCCGCTAGATTCTTCTGTTCTTTGGTTTCAATTAGCTTAAATTTTTATGCGGACCGTGTCTCTCTGAGTAATAAAATCACCTTACCAGCTGGAAACACTCACGCCATTCTTAGGGGCAACCTGCAGTTTCGGTTAGTTTACGGCTAATCCAGAAGTCACTGGCAAAGGAGGTTAAATTCCAAGTCCCCAGAGACTTTGCGAACGTCTCTGTGGTCACTGGATCTCCTCCAACCTTTCACTGTCTCTCCGGGACAGCTTGGGTTCAAAAATGAACTGTCCAATTCCTTCGGAATAGAGGAATTTCAGGAATAGCCTGAAAATCCGTCTTCTCACTGCTAAGCCCCGCCTTCTTCCTCCTCATCCTTTGGGAATCTTAGTGGATGCCCTCCAGTTTACAAGCAAACCCAATATATGTCACATATTTCACAACTGTTTCCAAAGAAAATCAGGGGTGATTGGATTAAAGAATGAGATATTTTGAAGACCTAAAACTATTTACAAAAAAAGCAAAAAAAAACAATAAACAACAGGCAATGTTTGCATATAGTGAAATAAGCTCGAGAATATAGAGTACACTGAGGCTAATAATTAAGGCATTTTTTTAAAAAAAAGTTTACCATTAAGCATGTAGATGAAAAAATCCAATGCACACCAGAAGTGCAGATACAGAAACTTGAACAATGGGATTTCCCAAAATGTTTTTGTCAAAGTTTCTCATCAACATTTCATAAATAAGTGTAGCAGTCAAAAGGAAAAAGACTGGTCTTTTTACAGAACAACATTTTTAAAAAAGGATAGGGGGTTAAACATGTTGTTTTATCCATAGCACCTAGATTTATATCGCTTCATAGTAATTTGCAGCACACACTGAGTGATTTACAATGTTAGCATATTGCCTCCAACAATCTGGGTCCTCATTTTACTTATCTTGGAAGGATGGAAGAATGAGTTAACCCTGAGCCATCTACTGTAGATAGGCAGAGTTACTCTGCAATAAGGCATTCTACCCAATGCACAACCAGGGCTCCTGATTTTCACACAACATGCCAAATTATAATATGTAGCATTAAGGCATTAAAGCATTGTGATCCATAAATTATGCTTTATGACTTAAGCAAATCCAGTAAGGCATAAGGCAAAGTGTGAATTTAGTCAATATAAACTGAAATTGATGTGATTTAACTTATACAGGTGAAACTCGAAAAATTAGAATATCATGCAAAGTTCATTTATTTCAGTAATGCAACTTAAAAGGTGAAACTAATATATGAAATAAGACTCATTACATGCAAAACAAGATAGTTCAAGCCGTGATTTGTCATAATTGTGATGATTATGGCGTATACTCATGAAAACCCCAAATCCACCATCTCAGAAAATTAGAATATTATATGTAATCAATAAAACAAGGATTGTGCATAGAACAATATCGGACCTCTGAAAAGTATAAGCATGCATATGTATTCAGTACTTGGTTTGGGCCCCTTTTGCAGCAATTACTGCCTCAATGCGGCGTGGTATGGAAGCTATCAGCCTGTGGCACTACTGAGGTGTTATGGGAGACCAGGATGCTTCAATAGCGGCCTTCAGCTCTTCTGCATTGTTCGGTCTCATGTCTCTCATCTTTCTCTTGGCAATGCCCCATAGATTATCTATGGGTTTCAGGTCAGGCGAGTTTGCTAGCCAATCAAGCACAGTAATCCCACAGTCATTGAACCAGGTTTTGGTGCTTTTGGCAGTGTGGGCAGCTGGAAAATGAAGTCAGCATCCCCATAAAGTTCGTCTGCAGAAGGAAGCATGAAGTGCTCCAAAATCTCCTGGTAGACAACTGCGTTGACCCTGGTCTTAATGAAGCACAGTGGTCCAAAGTCCTGTTGCTCAGTGGTCCAAAATCCTCTTTTCTGATGAGAGCAACTTTTGCCAAAAGCACTAAAACCTGGATCAATGACCATGGGATTACTGTGCTTGATTGGCCCCTCCATTCTTCCTCCATACTCTGGGTCCTTGGTTTCCAAATGAGATGCAAAAGTTGCTCTCATCAGAAAATCTTTTGATCTTTTCTGATGAGAGCAACTTTTGCATCTCATTTGGAAACCAAGGACCCAGAGTATGGAGGAAGAATGGAGGGGCCAATCAAGCACAGTAATCCCACGGTCATTGATCTATATATATAAATGAGGGGAAGACTGGGTACAAAATATGACCAAATAGTTATATTATGATTTTTCTCTGAAATCAGAGGGAGAATACATACTAATGCAGGTGAATATACATGTCCCAGGACAAATTGCAGGATCCAATTTGGATCAATGATCAGGACCAGAGGTTTTGTCTTCCAAGCTTTCGAACTCATGCTGGAGCCTATCTTCAGGGACATGGCACACTCTGCCATACATCAAAAACATTTCAGAAGCTGCACAATGCTTCTGATCTGCAGGTGGGCATCACACATAGGAGGCTACCATAGGAGGACAAATTATGTGTTGTAAAAATTGGTTGGAGATGGGAAATACTTCCAATGTAATCTACCAAACCCCCTGCGTGTATTGTCCCTGTAACTATGTAGGACAGATGGGGAGGAAGCTAACCACCAGATTGCAAGAACACAAACGAGCGGTCAGACAATAAGACCCGGAACTGGAACTTCCAAATGCAAAACATGAGTTTTATTACTTAATTACTGTTCAAGGAAATATATATATGGCCTAACTGAAAATACAACTGGTTAAGAATCTAGTGGATACAATAATCATATTCAATGTTTGAGCTACTGTAGGATAAACATGTGAACTCTAAAATACAGAGTTACAAATCTACAATAAAATTTGCCTAATTATATTGCTCTGCTTTTTTCAGCATGAACTATGCATCATATGACAAAGCAGCTTCTTAATTATCTTGTAGACTTCAGTTTTTCCAAAATACATTTCATTTAATCTCTTTAAATTTATCAGTGTAAATTAAAGAGAAGGGTTTAGTGATACATACTTTCACACTATCATAAATTATTAAATAAAAATGAGCATGACTTTCAATCCAGTTTTAATCATTTGTCTATGTATCTGTAGTAGCATCACAGTATCATTGAAACACCAGTATAAAAACATGCCTAACTTTACATATACTCTGCCTTGGCACAACAAATCAAGAGCATGCCATTTATCATATAATGAACAGGTAATGTCACTTGTTTTCTTTTTTTTAATAGTATAATACAAAGCAGTATTCCCAAATCTCTATGCTGAAGACTAAAATACTGATTTGTAGTTGCTTACTGAATCAGTAGTATGAATCCAAGCACATGCATCACACAAAGGTGGCAGTGTACATGTCTTTCTTGCCAATTGAGAGACAAGCAAATGATCTTATTTTAGTTAAAATGTCATCAGTGCTTAGTTCAGATCTATGTCTTTTATTTAGAATCCCAGCTACAACTCATATACCATAGGGCAATTAAAATATTTGTATTCCAAATACAAGCTGGGGGAGAGGGGATTGGGCAAATCCTATTTCAAACTTAAAAGTGAATCTTTAAGGTATGTATTTCTGAGTGAGGTTATCAATGTAAATAAGGAATAGATTCTGTTCAACTTATCTTCATTGTAGATTCACGGACATATACACATTCAATACAGGAATCGCTATAGAAATCTATTCCATAATTATTACTATCCAGCAGCTATTAAACTTGACATCACTATGTTTAGGAAGTAAAATATAATATTAATTGTAGCCTCATTAGTTAAATAAACATTTGTTTTCAAATTGGTAGTAAATATTTCAAGTAGTACATTATTAATTATTTAAGCTTTGCCATTTTACTTTAAATCAAAAATTGTATATTTCAGTTTCAGGCACTGGCTCAACTAAGTTGTATCTTCATAGTAAATATTGTCTTTCATTTTACTTTTTTTTGTCACCTAACAGTTTTATGTAAAATCTCTTGTTAGGTGTCCTTTCACTGTATTCTTTCAATAAAGTGCAGTTTGAGCTTAACAAAAGGGAGTTGCTAACATGTAAGTAACAGAGGGAGAAGTGGCAGAGGCATATTGTTCACTAAGCTGTACATATAAATACTCCACTGTGTGTTGGCCCACTGTAGACCTAAAATGGCTGTATTGCAGGATGTTGTTGCCTGGTGACCAAGAGTGTATTTCCTATACCACAGAGTGATGTGAAGACTTGAAGACAGATTAACTCCTATTGCTCTTAGAAGACTAAGGTACTAAAATGAATTAATCCTAACATCAACATGCTAAATACTCCCTTCCTGTGCATATTAATAAAACTGTGGTCACCCTCAGATTTTCACTAGGCATACAACAACCAAATAAGAGGATAATTTTGACTAAGCTTAGTTTTATTCACTGCTCATTAAATCAATAGGAAGATTAAAATCCTGCTAATGTAAAATAACAACTTTTTCTTGCTTCAATGAAGTTATTGCTGTGTGTCCATCCTGGTACAAACTCCCACCTGCTATCAGTGTCTTTTTCTTTCATTAGAATCAAGTAGTTAATTAGCCCCAGCCTGTCCTCTTCTCTTCTCTCCTTGCCTTTAATGCAGCAGTAATGATGTCTAATTATCAGCGGTAGTAGATTATAGAACCTTTAGAAGCAAAGGACTTTGATTGATAGCAAAGCATAACCACACATGTTAAAGCTTCAAGAAGAAAATAATAATTCAACTTTTTAAAATTTTGTTGATGTGGTTTTAGATTTAAAATTACTGGAAATGCCTAAGTAATAATTATCATTGGTGATTAATTTTATATTTAAAATTTTATGCATGGCATTTCAAGTTGTGAAAAAAAGTTTTTTTTATTAAACTGGGCTTGAAGTTACAGTCTGCACCATAAATATTACTAGAATAAGTTACAGTAATAATAATAATGCAACAATCTAAAATTAAGAAGTACTGTACATATAAATGATTAAACTCTTCTTATGACTGTTGTGGGTTGCTGGAATGAATGAGTTGATAAATTGCTAAACAGACTAAAATATCTGTCCATGGTTTATAGGTTTATAGGTTTATTACATTTATATGCCACCCTATTCTCCGGAGGGACTCAGGGCGGCTAACAAACCCAAGGGAGGGAGTAATACAAAACAAAAAGCAACCAACAGACAAGATACAGAGAGGGTTTAAAAATGATCAACATTCACCCAATTCGAGCGGGGAAGAGAACTCGTCAACCCCAGGCCTGTCAGAACAGCCAGGTTTTAACGGCTTTACGGAAAGCCTGGAGGGTGGTGAGGGTCCGGATCTCCGTGGGGAGCTTGTTTCAAAGGGCCGGAGCAGCCACAGAGAAGGCCCTCCTCCGGGTGGTCGACAACCGGCATTGGCCGGCAGATGGAATTCGGAGGAGGCCAAGTCTGTGGGATCTGATGGGTCTTTGGGAGGTGATTGGCAGCAGGCGGTCTCTCAAGTACCCAGGTCCAATACCATGAAGGGCTTTATAAGTGACGACTAGCACCTTGAAGCGTATCCAGAGACTGATAGGCAGCCAGTGCAGCTCGCGGAGGATAGGTGTAGCGTGGGTGTACCGGGGTGCACCCACAATCGCTCGCACGGCTGCATTCTGGACAAGCTGAAGTCTCCAAATGCTCTTCAGGAGCTGCCCCATGTAGAGCGCATTGCAGTAGTCCAGTCTTGAGGTCACAAGGGCGTGAGTGACTGTTGCGAGAGCCTCCCGGTTCAGGTAGGGACGCAATTGGTGCACCAGGCGAACCTGGGCAAATGCTCCCCTGGTCACAGCCGACAGATGATGTTCTAAAGTCAGCTGTGGGTCCAGGAGGACTCCCAAATTGCGAACCCTGTCTGAGGGGCATAAAATTTCACCCCCCCCCAGCCTGAGAGATGGAATACACGGCCAATTTTTGGGAGGGAAACACACCAGCCACTTGGTCTTGTCAGGATTGAGTGCAAGCTTGTTTACCCCCATCCAGATCCTAACAGCCTTCAGGCACTGACACATCACGTCAACCGCTTCACTGAGTTGGCACGGGGCGGACAGATACAACTGTGTATTGTCCGCATACTGATGGTATTTTATCCCGTGCCGCCGAATGATCTCACCCAACGGCTTCATGTAGATGCTAAACAGGAGGGGGGACAGGACCGAGCCCTGCAGCACCCCGTACTTAAGGGGCCTAGGGCTTGACCTCTGCCCTCAAACCAACACTGGCTGCGACCTGTCCGAGAGGTAGGAGGAGAACCACCGAAGAACGGTGCCTCCCACCCCCACCTCCCGCAACCATCACAGAAGGATACCATGGTCAATGGTATCGAAGGCCGCTGAGAGGTCAAGAAGCACTAGGACGGAGGCATGACCCCCGTCCCTGGCTCTCCAGAGATCATTGGTCAGTGTGACCAAAGCAGTTTCCGTGCTGTAGCCAGGCCTGAATCCAGACTGGAAGGAATCTAGATAATTGGTTTCATCCAAGGACCGTCGGAGCTGGGAGGCCACCACTTTCTCGACAACCTTCCCAACAAAGGGGAGGTTGGAGACTGGACGATAGTTATTTAGAATGGCTGGATCCAAAGATGGCTTCTTCAGGAGGAGCCTCACCACCACTGCCTTTAACAGAGGGGGAAAGAAACCCGAAGGGAGGCGGTAAGTATCGCCTGGATCCAGCCCCGTGTCACCTCCTTGCTGTTCGTGACCAGCCAGGAGGGGCACGGATCCAGCGCACACATGGAGGCACTCACAGCTCCCATGGCCTTGTCCACTTCCTCAGGAGTAACAAGTTGAAAATCAATCCAGAGATGTCGCTCAAGACCCTCCCCCGGTACCTCGGCTGGCTCTGTGCAATTGGAGTCCAGATCTGTCCAAAGCCGAGCAACTTTATCCGTGAGGAATTGGACGAATATCTCAGCTCTACCTCGCAAAGGATTGCCCGTATCCCTCCCATTCAGGAGGGAGCAGTGGTGCTAGTGTATAAAGTTGAAGAGGGGGCAGGAGAGAAAAACTTGAAATTTTCTTTTAAGTCAACTATCAATAAACAGTAATATACCCTGCTTTTTCTTCAAATGGGGTCAAAATGTGTCCTGTGTCTCCATGGGATGTTAATGAATTTTATTTAAATCTAAAAGAAACTATTTTAACTCTTTTTTTTCTATCTTGGTCTGAAAGACTGAAATAGACCAAAGGGTAACAGTTGTCCTTGACCACATTTTGAGCTTAGAGAGGTGGTTAGAGGTGGAGCCTGGGGGTATTCAGTAGTATGTATGTAAATAATCATCCACATTACAGAAACTGATATACTTAGTCCTAGCAATACTTAATGTAAATTATTTGAAACCTATTAAACTTTATTCATTTTTAACTTGTAAGTTGCCTTTCCAGATCAAAATCCTCCAGTAAAATAATAATAAAACTAAACACACTGAAACAAAGCAAATTAAGAGTAATACAATTAGATATCAGGTCAAAGAATAAAGCTCATTTTGGCATGTGCTTGGAAAAACAAATGTATAAGATTTCTTGAAAACTGGCAGGTAGATTGATGAGTATGGAAACAATATGGAAAAGGTCTTCCCCCCTAAGTTAATCAACAGCTTTCAAAGCAGAGCAAGGACTTCTGTTCCTGACTTTACAATATAAGCAAGTTGTCACTAGTAAAAGCACATATGGGGGGATCCAAGTTCCATCCATTTAAGGCTCAAAAGTGGGAACAAGCTCTTTGAATTGAATCCAAAAATGTTCTAGTAGCTAGTATATCTGCTACAGTACAGAAGTTAAATATTCTGACTAGTGTATAAAATCTTAGCTGCAATTTTCACATGCTGAAATTTCTGGCCCAATGTCTAAGTAGTTCCTACTTGCAGCTAATTACAGTACTTTAATTCAGATGCCACTTCTGCATCCTCTGCAGATAAAGCCACCAATACTGGCCTGAGTTAGTAAAAAAAAGTATGATTGGCACTGTATAAATGAGCTTCTCCAGCTTGAGTATTTCATTGATTTAAATGCCTCTACTTTGAGCCTGGATCCAGTTTTCAAAACTGAAGATTTTATCTGGTCAAGGAATGATATACCATAATGAAAAGTAATCTGAAGATAATTCAGAGAACTGCCCTACATGTCAAGCAAGCTCTTCATTGCATGGTGGTCACTGAATGTACAGTAACACTAAATCATTATGAGAATTATTATGAATTTGTAATGTGCTGATCACTTTCCAAGACTGGATACTATCCTGTATTTATCCTACATAAGAGGAAACTCCATTGAACTTTAAATAGACATTAAAGAATCACAATACAAACATTTAAAAGATTCAAGCAAATAAGTAAAATGTTTAGATTAATACAGCGTATCAAGGAAAAAAATAACTGATTGGAAACAGAATCCAAAAGAATTAAGTTATTCAAACTTGTAAAGCAACACACTTGAAACAGAACAGTTAATATACATAAAGCCAAAAATATTACTAATTTTGTTAAAATTGCTATATTGTAAAAAGGGAAACTAATTCTTTCTTCTCACTGAGTTGTTTCTTTTGTCAAAATGAATCTTATGCTCCATTTTGAGTCATTGTGAGAAATAAGATGACATCTACAAACCTTTATCTAAAAAGACCATAGAAAACTATGCATTTTTCTGTTTCATACTTTAGTTTTATGATACTAAAGGCTTTTCAAAGGTGAATGTAGTGAGCGTAACTATTATAATACTGGGTATAATCTAATGAGTTTATAGAAAATAATTTTGGTGAATTGCCCCAGATCCACAAAACTTTCATATTGTGTGGCAGTAAATAGCTTTAAGTCTCAGATAAACCAAAAATAAACAATGCATTAAACGATCTGTAGTCTATTCATTTTAGATCATTTAATATACTTCTATTGTTTTGCAAATCACATACATACATACCATCTTATACACATGGTATACTATTGCAGAGGCATAGGTTCTGGCATTTTCCTCTGCATACCTCCAGTATAATTTAATGCCAAAAACCCTTTCCCTCTGTCAATCAGGGAAAAAGAACCCCAAATTCTTGCCCAACTTAAAATTGCTCTAAACAATACCCACATCCTAATATCAAAAGTATAGAAGTGCATGTTGGAGTAAAAGGAGGCCAGCGTAAAGGCTCAGAAAGCAAGAAATACCAAAAGGAGAATATCAACCTACTTGTAACCAACAATTTCCATCTTCTGAAATAGGAAATGATGCTTTTTGCCACCGCCACAGCTCAGCATCTTAGCCCTGGTGCTCTTAGAGTACGCCCTCCACCTCTGTAAGGCTCACATTTCTGGGCTGGCTCAACTGAGAGCGAGCGCACGAGAGACCAATTCCCACCCGGTCCTGTGCGAGCCTACGGCTCTTTTGTTGATTAGCCTGCCCTCCGCTTCTACAGGCAACCAGCCAGGCACGTTCCTACCGCTCAAGGGATAAGAGCTAACAATGAAAGGGGAGAGCTGATATGCTAAGGGAAACCCCAAATCCCCCGACTGTTTGGGATAGTGCTAATCAGAATCTACTGTGTTCTTGTCGATCGGAAATAGTCTTATGGGTAGTGCGCAGCTACACGACTCGCCAACATACACACGCACACACACATACACAGCGGTACGTTTTAGTTTAGGGGACGATTTCCCTTTTTCTCGTTCCGCTCCTCCTCCCGCTTCCCATCCCCACCCCCACCCCCACCCGGTTAAGAAGAAAGGAACCGGAGGGACTTCGTAGAGGGGTGTGTTTTGTGCACTTGCAACGTAAAGGCAAGGAAGGATCACAAAGCCCTGAGCAGCGGAGAAGGTGCCAGGCAAACGCAACATGGGCGGGAGGGGTGGTGAGGAAGAGATTTCAGGAAGGAGGAGGGAGGAGGGAGCGCAACCTGAGCCAACTCGGGGGTGGAGGTGGCAGCTATGGGGCGGCGGCGGCTCCCTACTCTTCCTCCCCGATGTGGCTAAATAACAAGGCAGACAATTTCTCTACTAACCGTGGTCTTGACCGGCACGTACAGCACTTGCATCCCTCCGCCACCAGCAGCACCACCACCACCACTGACCTCGTCCGGACTGCCGAGCTGGAAGCCTTTGGATTTGACCCAGAATTTAAATTTGGCATTATCCGTGGAGCTCGTCTCTGAGCCGTTCAGGAGCTGGACAATCCGTTCATATTTTTTACGGGTCACCGTCTTGGTTTTGCCCGAGTCTCCGTAAGTCCTGAGGCACCAGTCCTGAAACTGGCGATACATGTCCCGGTCACCGCTCTCCATAATCCGCCCTGAGAGACACGCACAGACCAAGCGGACCCGGGGACAGATCCCCCACACCTCCGGGGCACCTGTTCACCCCGGGCTCATGGAGAAAGAGAGCTCCAACGGCAAGAGCCAGCGAGAGAGGAGGAGATCGTCCCTGGCAATCGCTCCGTCCCCGTAGAGGGGGTTGCTTTCTGTAGGCTTGGCGATCAGTTCAAGAGTGGCCCGCCCCGGGACACGATCATCATCTCCCCCAACTTGCTGTCCCCCTCCTCATACAATCCAGGCGAGCAAATCTGGCCGGGCTGCCTTCTCTTCCCCGTCTCCAGTACGTGAATGTCCCTTCAATGTTGTGCCAGGCAGGACTATCCCAGCGTCTCCAGCAGCGTCTCTTCCCCAGAGGATTGTGCCTCTATGGCACCGAAGAAGACATGGCCCCTGAGTAGATCGAAGCCAAAAGGTTCGAAGCCCAAATACTAATAATAATAATATCATGGAGTCGGATTCTTCTCTCCTGGGCATCAGCTTCAGCCCGGATGGTGCAGGTTGGGGGTGGGGGGAGAGAGTAAAGCCCACCCTCCACCCCAGTCAGCCAACCCTCGGCTGTCTTCCTGCGTCTATCCTGGAGGACTCCGTTTCTCCAGAAGCAGGCTGGCTGTGCAGGATGGAGGAAAATGCTGAAGGGCAGCCTGGCCTTACTGCCCCCTTTTATTTCCCCCCAAATCTCCGCATTTTGAGTGGGAAGCTCTTGGTGGGATAGAAAGTTCTTTCCAGCTGACGAGATACAGGACACGTTGGGGAGAGAAACATCGACACCGCAGGCCACTTTTTAAATCTGGCTCGCGTTGTGTGTTTTTTTAATCGCACCGAAGTATTATCACCCCCCTCCTAATCTGAAAACATCAAATTTGGTATGAGACTGAAAGAGGCCGAGTTCAATCTGAGGAGACTATTGGCCAGTGAGTGGTGGCTGGCGGTCCGGCTGCGTTTGCAACGACGGCACTCGCTTATGGAGGACTCGCCCAGTCTAGGCTATCCTGAGATCTCCCAAAGCTTCAGGGCGTTCGAGGAAGTTTGGCGCCCGGATGCTTAAGCAGAACCATCATCCCTGCTGCCTCCCCTCCGCCAAGCGGCCCTATTATTGTCCCTTCCTTTGCTGCCGCTTCAGCTCTCGCTTGAGATTCCAGACGTCTTTGGGGCAGGCCCCCGACACTTCCCTCCTCCTCCTCCTCCTCCACTGGAGCCAAATGGCTAACGCCGCACAACGACCCTCCAAGCAGGCGAAGGAAGACGGCAGCTGCTCCATTCAACACCTATTCGCGGCCCGGGAAAGGGAGTTCCCATCTTCCTCCTCCACCACCACCGCCACCTCCTCCTCTCCGCCGCGCGAGCCTAGACACACTCCCACTCTTCCTCTCTCCGTGCGCCTTCTCTCTCATGGCTTTTGGACCCGTCCAGTCCTGCTTCTTCTCTCTGGCCGCTGCTACTTAGCCCAGCTCTCTCTTTCAGACTCTCCTCAGGCCCGTGGGGGTTAAGAGGAAGTCTCATAATGGCTTTTCCTGTCCCGTCGCCTTCTCCCTCGGTGCCGCTTCCTCCATCCGAAAGGCAGCAGCACCCTTAGAGAAATGGCTGGCCTGGCACCTTGCGCGCGCCGCGCCTCTGTCTTGTCCCAGGAAGGCACTTGCAAAAAACGGTCAGTACCGGCCTGCCTCCTCAGCCTCCTCCTCCCCCCCACCCCTCCACTCTCCCGCTCTCCCCTCCCGTTCGCCTCCTCCCCCGCCTTCCTCCCCGCCAGCCGCTCTCTTCGTTCAGTGGCTCTACTGGTAGATCTCGCGGCGCAAGAACCGGGACTGACAGCCGGCGACGCAAGCTGAGCGGGAGCAAAAGCTCCTTGCTAAACCCCCGTCTCGCTCTCTGCTCCCTCCCAGCTCGTCGCCCGCTCTCCTCTGATTGGTCAGCCGGACAAAAGTTTCTGTGGAGACGGCTGAGCGGCAACGTGACGGACAGAATTGTCCCATTTAGGGATGCTGGGCAATGCGCGTGCTGCAGGCGGGCGAGCACCGCGAAGGCGAGGCTAGTCTGAGCTGCGGACGGCAAGGTGGCGCTGGGGAGGAAGGAGAAGGAGGACGAGGCATCTCCACATCCTCTCCGCCACAGCCAGGTGGGGGAAGGGGGAGGGGCGTGTGAGGGAAGCGTTTCCATGGAGACTTGTTCTGGTCTAGCCTAGCCCTCCCTCCCTCCTCCCCATCTTCCCTCCCATAAGATCAGCTGACACATTATTAGCTTAGGACCTAATTATTGCTTATTGGAGCAACACTTGAGTGAGAGGGCCAGCTGCAGGAGGCAGCTCAAGCCAGGGAGGGAGAGAAGTAGTTCCACCCTCTCCTAGCCCAGGGAGCTAAGAGTCCCAAGAGGGTCCTTAACTTTCAGGGTTCCAGGCAGCCACAACCACCACCTTGTGGTGCTGCTCCCTTTCCACACATCCCGCATAATTTGTTGGCTGGTGGTGGGAATGAGAATAAAGCATTTACTTAACGAGGACCAGATGAAGCCTTTGCAAAAGATTCTTTCTCCAGGTCACTTGTATGGCGGGTTACTGGCTTCTCACTCAGCACATCCTCCTCAGAGCCACTAAGGCTGGCCTTTGCAAAAACAGAGCAGGAGGCTTCAAATGGATCTTGAGTTTCTTGTCACTCAAGTAAGTTATCACTGCCAATGGCTGAGGAAAACATCCTCATTGTGTGGAGAAAGGAACTCCCGTTTGCATTTCATGAAAGATTCTTAGATGTCCGCTGCTAAGTAAGGAGACATTCTAAAGAAAATTCAGCCAATCAGCTGCTTAGAGACACAGTTCTTGCACTATGGAGAAGTTTTTTATTTGGATAGTCCAATTCAGTGTTTTGGGAGTTTAAAAAAATCCATTTGTTTGAATTGTTTCTTAAAAGGGAGCTGTCCTAATCCTTAATATGCCTTTTTGTGGCATGTTAAGGATTAATGTATCATAGCATCCTGTTTACAGAATCCCAAGGCTAAGGAAGTCACAAAATAATGTTCAGGAAAGGGAAAGGGTGAGGCAACTCTATATAGCTTATGTGAAAAAAAATAATAGGATAGTTCAACGAGATCAAATAAAGAACTGGCATATCTGTCATCAGTTACAGATGAAAATATGTAGGCAACAATAACTTAGAGACTTATCATTGGTTCAAATTGATCATTATCCCAAGGCTTTATTATATAGTGTATTTAAAGACATTGTTTATATAACAATAGCACTTATAATAGTGCTAGTATAAACAATAGTACGGTATATAAGTCTACCACTTCATAGTGCTTTACAGCCCTCTATAAGTGGTTTACAGAGTCAGCATATTGCCCCCAACAATTTGGGTTCTCATTTTACCAACTTCAGAAGGATGGAAGGCTGAGTCAACCTTGAGCCTGGTGAGATTCGATCTGCCAAACTGCTTGCAGATGGTGATCAGCAGAAGTAGCCTGCAGTACTGCACTCTAACCACTGCACCACCATGATTCAGATAATGCTCAGATAACACTCTCATGCAGTTATTTAGTACACATCAGGGTATTTCTAACTGAGATGCAAACCTTTTAAGAATGATGAAGTTAAAATCTACCTGCAACTATTTTATTTTTGGTTTAGTTCCAGATAACAAACCTCTATAGTGACTAGTTGGCACAACTGATCAAGTTCATCTTAGCTGATTTGACGGCATTGGTGACCAGCCGTAGCTAATAGGCTCTTAGTATTCAAAGACAATAGGCTCCTAGTGGATGCGAAATGCCAAAAATGATGTTAATGAATATTAAGACAGGTACAGAGAAAGATAAAAGGTACACCAAACCACATTCCTTTGGTTTGCCTGGAATCCATCCAAAAAGACAATGAAGGAATTGCCATGGAGATAGTAACTTTTCCCAGGGATGACATGGAGGTGGGGTGCCATGGAGTTCATGGAGGTGGGTGCCTCCTTTTTTATTTCACAGAAACAGAACAGAGAGTATACACAACACTTGTAGTAGCTTGGTGACACATCTCAGTGTCTTGGTTATTATTCAAATATATGCCCTATACTCAGGGATATTTTTAAGTATTCTTAGCAGACAATGCTTGTAGAAAATGAGATGATGCATCTTGTCTGTAACATGGGAAACCCAAATAGATGACCCTTTGGTAAAAAGATTAATACATGAGACATTACTTTCAAAAATGTATCTGAAAAGTATACTGTATATATTTTTTAAATATATAATAATGCTTGCCTATATGTTTGTAATTATTTATATATAAATTAAATTTATAATTTTGAGAATGATTCCCAACAGATAACCTACTATAAAGTCGTAATTAAAAGCATTCATTCAACACAAAAAGACAACATAAAATATATATAACATCCCAAATGACATCTTCATGCTTAACAGGTGAGTTCCATGGAAAATTCCCCATAAGAGTAACAGATTCCTCTTCCTCAAATGGTCCATTAAGAAGATTACATTGTATTCCATAACCAGGGTAGCACAACAGCAAAAGTCTTTTTTTAGATGTTACTTGCTAGTTCAGTAAGAAGACTGAGAGTGGTCATGATGGCACTCCTCAACTATCTAAGACAAGGGTATCGATTTTATTGAGGGCCATATCAGGGTCCTGGATGGGCAAGTCAGCTCATTGTCCACTCATACTGGGGGTGCCTGGGGTGGCCTAAGCACTCTGCCGCAAAAACAAACTCCATTTTAAATTAAATCACCATTTTTAATTGAAGGGATTTGGAGTACACCCACTCTGTCCAAACATACTGGGTTGGCAAAAATGATAAGAGATAGGTGATTCTACACATAACTGGGCCTTGAAGAATCTTTTAGGTGATGATGAGAATTGCATCCAGAAACTGAATGGCAACCAATGTAGCTTGTGTAGCACTGATGACATATAGACATAATGAGATGTGCCAGTTACTATTCGTTGTGCTGCATTTATAATCTTATCTATTGTCCTGTATCTATCTTTGGGATATTTATCAGGAGCAACTGAAGAAATACATTGATTGCATACACTTCTGTTCCCTTTTTCATCCAGCCTCAAATATGTTTCAATGCTTATGCAGTGCATGTTCTTAGATTGTGATCAGAGCATGGGGAAAATCCTCCCTGTTTAGTCCGGTTCAGCCAAACCAGTAGAGATGATTGTCCTTGTTTCTGTGAATTGGTAGTAAAAAAAAAAAAAAAAAAAAAAGAACCGGCAGGAAAAAAAATGCTTTAAAAAGCGGGGGTGAAAGCTTCTGATGATCACGTAGCTCACAGATGATCCATAGATCATCGGAAGTGCTTTTTTCCAATTTTTAAAGCATTGGGGGGGGGGGGAAACCGGCAGGAAAAAAATGTTTTAAAAAGCGGGGGGGAAGCTTCCGATGATCGCGTGGCTTAAAGCTGATACATTTCTGAATATATCCCTGAATTTTTAAGAGCTTTTCCAGTACATTAAAAGTTCTGCCATTGTTGAAAACATTGAGGATTCTAGTAAGGAAATATCTCTGAAATGATTATCAAGCTGGTCGTTGGGTTTCTGGGGCTCTGGCACATGCACACCTTCCACTTTGGGCACTCTGTGCTTAAAAGGTTCGCCATAACTGCTATAGAGTCACTTAGTCTAGCTTTCTCAATAAACATCCTACCCTATCCATCCTATTACTTTTTAGAAGATCTGTAATAGCTTTGCTCTTCAGAAAGGTATTTAGGAGGCATCAGCTGATTATTTGTTTTGTTATTTAACCCTATTGTATATGCTCTATAAACTGCTTAGAACCTCTAAAAATAGAGTAACATGTAAATTTAAATGTTAAATGTGCACTGGTGTGATGCAAATTCACATCAAAGTAGAATCCAAAGTAACACCTATTTGTCATAAATATATGAAGTTTATACATGAGGAGTAGAGATAGAAAGGGGAAGGAGAAGAGTAAGTCAATCAGAGCAGAGATCAATCTAAATTTAAGTTGCTGCATCAGATTTTTCTTCAGTCCAAATCTAGTACCCTATTGCATGTACAAAAAGCTTTGACTTTATGAAATTGCTCCAGATTATTTGCATCTTTAAATATTTAAATGTTCCCAATTAAAAAATCATAGTTTGAAATTGAACTGAAATTTGAGTGATTATCCATCTGTCAGGGACACACTATTCTTTGTTGTATGGCTCTTCAGATTAAATTAAAAGGCTAGACTAAATGTTACATTAAATAAATTCAAATGATGCCATCTTTTCAATTTCTCTGCTGTAAATATTACAGTACTATAACAATAGTCAACCATGACTACAATTACTTCATGATCTTTGAAGCAGATTACATTTATCAAACAATGCTTATTTTCACAATTGCAGGTAGTTCTCAAATTACAACTGCAGTTGAGCCCAAAATTTCTGATGCTAAGTGAGACAGTTGTATAGTGAATTTTGCTCCATTCTATTATCTTTCTTGCCACAGTTAAGTGCAGTTGTTAAGTTAGTAACATGGTTGTTAAGTAAATCTGTCTTCCCAGATATATTAAATTATTAAATGAATGTTATAATCCAAATATGTAGCAAGCTTTTCTGTAAATGATGTGTTATTCTTTTTTCCCATGCACACATTTGTTCTTGTATGTTTTCTAGAAGCTATGGTGCCACTCATTCTTCATTTTTCTGTAATCAGGTATTATTCAACCAGCTTTGGATATGATGTGGTGTTTAAATCACAAAATAGATTTGGCTGTAGTCTTGATGGAATTGTTATCCATAATGACTTCTAGTTGGGAGTTTCTCAGTACAACTGCATGACACTGATATTATTTTATGTGTGAAACAGATGTCAAAACACAGAACAGAGAGGAAAAGAAAAACAGGCACATTATAATTCAAAACTGGTATGGAATTAATGAACACTATAATCAACTTTAAAAGTAAACAATAGTGTCAGATCTATTGATGCTGTACCTAGATCAATGTTCATTCAATGTTGCTTTAACATTAAGAGAAATAAACAATGAGAAAAACAAAAATATTACATTGATTATCTTGATTTTACCCTACAGCTTCCAAATTATCCATGCATCAGGACTTTTTCCCCCCCTTCACTGACCAGGCGTCAGCATGTCCATGTGATGCATCTGGTCCATGGGCCAGGAGTCTGACAGCCCTGTCCTAGACCAAGCTAAGTCCAAAAATGCCTGGAAGTTTGGTATTAAGATAAATATGTCATTAATATACACAAGAAATTATAAAATCATATTTACAAATCATTAAAAGAGACAAAATCTAAGGAGAAAACACAAAGATCACAATATATCCTCCTCAGCAGCCAACATTCAGATAAGTAGGCATTAATGCTGGACAAACGAACAGAAAACAATACCCTAATCAAGGAATTTATCAAGAAAAAAACCCACTCCCCTACCAATACTGGCAGGGCAAGCTACTGTTAAAAACAAGGAACAAACTCCGTACTAGCAATGATGATATTATAATGCTCCTTGATTTTCATTACTATAGCTCATAAATCCTTTGCATTTTTGACTGTCAGGTAGTCATCAACATGGTACTGGTAACAAATGTTTCTTCTTCCAATTTTAAAGCCACATTTACCTTGGATTCAAGTTGCTGGTTATTACCTATAAAGTCCTAGATGGCAAAGGGCTTTGTTACTTAAATGACTGCCTCCCATAATATCTGCTCAACCACTCCAATCTTACAAGGTTCTGGATTCTTTTCAATTAAATCAGAGGTGAGAGAACTATGGCCTCTTTATGACTTAATGGACTTCAACTTCCAGAATTCTGAGCCAGCACGTCACACTAAGCCATGATTTGTTTTGTCTGTTACTTGCAAGCCACAACTAATTGGGTTGCCATGCTAAACCATTAACCAGTGCAAAGCTGGGTTCACACAGTACAGAAAGCCCTAACAAAATAGCTACTCTGAGGCAGTGCAATGTATATATATAGTCATTATGCCTGTTTTAAGAAGGGTTGATTACTATGTAGTTTCAAATCAATGCTAAAGTGATCAACTAAATACATTGTTTTAGTTTGTCCTAAAATAGACATGATAATGATGGGACGCGGTGGCTCAGTGGCTAAGATGCTGAACTTGTCAATCAGAAAAGTCAGCAGTTTGGTGGTTCGAATCCCTAGTACTAGGTAACAGAGTGAGCTTGGACTTCCTGGGCGGGACCTTGCTGATGGTAGCAGCTTAACAGAGCTGCTCCCGAGTTCCTGGTTGCGTTATCTGTTTAGACATCTGACAGATACCTTATCCCTCAGGCAAGAGGGGAAGGAGAGAGATCCAGCTGGCAAAGTGCCTTTTTGATCTTTGCAGCTTTTATGTCTGCGAAGAGAGCGGGGGCCAGCCGAGGCAGAATCATCTCTGTGCCAGAATCTACAGCTGCTTTTGCAGCCCAAAGTAAGATCCTCCCACTTAGATCAACATTTGAACTATTTGATTTTAATACAAGCAGAGCCTGTATCTGAGAACTTCATTTGCTTATTTAAATCCTAACTTCATTTTTTACAAGATCTTCCTTCGTTAATTTGGCTATTTAAAAAAGCTTTTAAAATGGCGACTGTGAATTCTCCGTAACAATGCTCACCTTCTTAATCTTCTTGCAAAGAACAGCTATAAAACTTCAAAGGAAGGGAGTGATTCATCACTCTGCCTTATAGCCGGCCAGCAGATTTTTATTAATTAGTTTCACTTCTACAACATTTTACAAGACCTTTTTTTATCAACTTTGCTAATATATATTTCTAATATAGAGAAGTCTAATATGGCGTTGAATATGCTGAGCTGTTTCGTTACAATGCTTTTTTTCTGAAACCTTCTGAAAAGTCCTACGGAGCTAATAAAGGGGTGATTTAATACCTCTTTTCGTAGCTGCCTAGCGGGCCAGTAGAGTTTGATTAATTGCTTGAAGATAAGACTTGGAATGGCCTCAAAACTACGGTAAATCCTGCTTTGAAACCCCCTCCTAGAAGCACATCCCCAATACCTGGCACAAAGTCGCAGCTTCCACCCTCTATGCCCCCTACTGGAGATTTGCTAACGAAAGAACTTTTTTTGGAAACTTTTAGAGATTTTAAAGAGGAGATAAAAGAGGAGATAAAAGAACTTAAGGCGGACTTGTATGATAAAATTGATACTAGGATTGCTAAAATGAAAGATGATATGCTGGGACTTGTAACTGTACTGACAGAACATGTTTCTGGAATTGAAGATAGTCTAGAGGATCTTAGCGAAGCTAATACTAATTTGACATCCAAAACTGAGGTGGTGCAACAAAAAGTTGAAAACGCTGAAAAAGAAATTATTATGATACAGTACAGGCGGATGGAGCTGGCATTAAGAGTAAGGGGGTTGCGTGAGGATAAACAGGAGAACTTGAAACAGATTCTTTCAGAAGCTTTTGATTGTCTGGTGGGAAGACCAGGGTCTAACGTTGACTGGCAGATCGATAAAGCTTATCGCGTTAATTCTTGGGTGGCAAAACAGAAACAACTCCCCCGAGATGTAGTTATATATTTCACTACAAGAGAGTTCAGAAACATGATATTACAAGAGTCTTATAACATTAGGCTCCAAATTGGGGGCCAGGATTTGACTGTTTTGAAAGAAATACCACCTCAAATGCTAAGAGCCAGGAGAGACTATGCTTTTTTAGTGGAAGAACTCAGAAACCGTCAGATACAGTACAGATGGGAGGCACTATTTGGTATAATATTTACATTTGACAGGCAAAGATATCGTCTCAACTCCGTATGGAAAGCTCGAGATTTTTATCACAATATTTTGAAGGCGGGACATCCTGCACCATCTGGATCCGGAGAAAGACCACAAGAAGGACAAGACAGACAGCAAACCACACAACTACCAGACAAGATGTACCATCTTCCCTCCCTAGAAGGGCAAGGTGTTATGGAACAAAGACCTAGTCGTATGACTACCAGATGAATGGAAAAACAAGCTAAAAGGCAATAACCTCAACAATCACCGGCCATCGATCAAGGAGTTACAGCAACAAGCTCAGAAGCCGTGGGAGGAGCTAGGCCAAAGGTTAAACAGGCCATGCAGGAGGCTCTAAAAAAGCTTCAGGCAACCAAAGATGACAACTAAGATTCTAACATGGAATGTCAATGGACTGAATTCTCCACAGAAGAGAAAGAAAATATTTCACTATCTTAAACAGTTTAAGAATGATATAATTTGTTTGCAAGAAACTCATATCAAATCAACTGATCAAAAATATTTGATTAACCCAAATCTTGGTCAACATTTTGTAGCTTCTGCTATGGAAAAGAAAAATGGTATAGTTGTATACTTAAGAAAAGACATCAAAGCTGAATTAATTGAAGCAGATCCCTTTGGAAGATATATCGCGTTAGATCTAATCTTAGAAAGGAAAAAGACATTACTTTTGGGAATTTATGCTCCTAATCAACAGCAAGACGGATTCTATAGAAATCTTCATGCTAAATTAGTACAGTGGGACTATAGGTCTTGTATACTACTGGGTGATTGGAATGGTGTGATAGACACTAAAAGAAATAAGAAGACTTCTCGCCCAAATACTAAGATGCGAGCAAAGCTATCCAAACCTTTTTTTGACATGGTGGACGACTTCAAATTGAGAGATGTTTGGCGAGAAAGAAACGCAGAGGAATATGATTTCACTTTCTTTTCTGATAGACATCAATCCCTTTTAAGGATTGATTTTATACTAATCACTAATGATTTACTTTCTAGGGTGAAGAAGACAAAGATTGCGGCGAGGGTTCTCTCGGAGCATAACCTTGTTTGGATGGAATTGGGAAGGGTAGTGCAGGCAAGAAGGTCTTGGAGGCTGAATGAAAACTTATTCAGATATGAAAAGTACATTAATGACTGTAAAAAATGGTTATCTGAATACTTTGTTCCGAATATGAATAAGGGTACACCTATGGAATTTGTATGGGATGCAAGGAAAGCGTATATGAGAGGAGTGCTGATGAATATAAATAAAACACATAGATATAAACAAGGGCTAAAACGAACAGAATTGGAAGAGGAAATTAAGAGGAAAGAGTTGGAGTTAACAATGAATCCAGGCGATACAAAGGTTAAGGAAGCAATCACCATATTAAAATCTCAATTTGACATGTTGATCTCTGACCAGGTAGCCACTAGTTTATTATATGCAAAACACAATACTTTTTGTAACACAAACAAACCTGGCAGATGGTTAGCTTATCAGATTAGGAAAAAAAGGAAAACTCGAAATATATCTAAACTGACTTACAGAGGGAAGGAGGTGTTTCAACAGGAGGAGATTCAAAAGGCATTTCGGGAATTTTTTACAGAATTGTATAAAGGGGATAAAATTAATGGCTTAGATATAGACAAATATTTAGATAAAGAGAAAATACCCTCAGTTAGAGAAGAGCACAGGCAAAAATTGAATCAACCAATAACCTCGTGGGAAATTTTGCAGATAATTAAGCAATTAAAGTTAGGGAAAGCACCAGGTACAGATGGTTTGACAGTGGTTTACTATAAAAATTTACAGTTAGAAATGGTAGAACCTCTTAGAGAATTATTTAATAAGATTCAAACAGAAGGTAAAGTGCCTCCATCTTGGAAGACAGCGTTTATATCTTTGATACCCAAAAAAGATCAAGATACCACCCAACCAAAAAATTATACACCTATCTCATTACTTAATGTAGATTATAAAATTTTTACTAAAATACTAGCAAATAGGTTAATGCTGGTTATTCAACAATTGATACATACCGACCAAACAGGTTTTATACAGGGGAGACAGATGAAAAGCAATGTTAGATTAATTATTAATGCATTAGAATATTTGGGAAAGAACAACCAAATTCCTGCTGCGTTCATATTTTTGGATGCTGAGAAGGCCTTTGATCGAGTTAACTGGCAATTTCTGTTGAAGATATTGCAAAAAATGCAGATAGGAGATAATTTTTTACAGTCAATTAAAGCAATATACCAACAGCAAACAGCACAAATCATAGTCAATGGATGTTTAACAGACTCTTTTCAAATTGGAAAAGGTACAAGAGAGGGCTGTCCTTTGTCCCCATTATTGTTTATTATAACTTTGGAAGTAGTGTTGAATAAAATACGGGGCTTGGATGGTCTAAAAGGGATCAAGATTAGGCAGCAAGACTACAGAGTGCGCGCTTTTGCGGATGATTTGGTCATAATATTGGAATAACCGCAGGAATCCAGTATGGTTTTAATGAATACGATTAATCAATATGATCAAGTGTCTGGCTTTAAAATAAATTTAGGGAAAACAAAAATATTAGCTATAAATATGAATACTAAACAAAAGGAAGAACTAGGAGGGATGCTAGGATGTGAGGTAGTCAAAAAAGTCAAATATCTTGGAGTTAATATTTTAACTTCAAATGGGAAATTATATAAGCATAATTATGAACCACTGGTATAGTATACAGATAGAGATGAAAAAATGGGAGAAATTGCACTTATCTTTGCTGGGTAGGATAGCGGCAGTGAAAATGAACATCTTACCAAAATTTTTATTTCTCTTCCAAATGTTACCTATACTTAAAAAAGATGCGAATCTTTTAGAATGGCAGAAGGATATCAACAAATTTGTATGGGCAGGAAAGAAGCCGAGGGTAAAGATGAAAATAATGCAAGATGTACATGAGAGAGGAGGCTTGAAATTACCTAACCTAAAACTATATTATGATGCAGTGGCGCTATCCGCAATTAGTGATTGGACTCATTTAACTAATGATAGAATATTGAATATTGAGGGACACGATCTGGTATATGGTTGGCATGCTTACC
Source organism: Thamnophis elegans (assembly GCF_009769535.1). Classification (NCBI taxonomy): domain Eukaryota; kingdom Metazoa; phylum Chordata; class Lepidosauria; order Squamata; family Natricidae; genus Thamnophis; species Thamnophis elegans. The sequence continues at coordinate 35,628,832 of NC_045548.1, forward strand.
TGTTATTCAACAAAAAATTGGATAAGAATTTTAAAAGTCATATTTTAAGAAATGCTTTACTGCGGGTCTGGAAAAAATACCAATATAAATTAAATGATAAGATACCCATGTGGACAATTCCTAGACACGCAATTGAAAATACGAATATAGCACAAAAACAGGATAGAATTATCCTGCTTCTCATTTTGGAAAGGGGGGGTACTACAACTAAAATCTTTAGAGGTATTAAAAGAGGAGAAGGTAGTTCAAACATGGTTCCAGTATGGGCAATTACAGGCCAGGTGAAAAATAGATCAAAAAATTGGTTTTATCCAAGTTGAGGATAATCTGTTTAAACAAATAAGAGATCAAAGCTTAATGCATATAAAGAGGATATATAATGTACTAATACAGATGGATTCGGAAACAGAATTAGTTAAAGATTGCATGATAAAGTGGGCTCAAAATATTGAAGAACCAATAATGTTGGATACATGGGAAAGAATCTGGGTAAGAAATGTGAAATTTACACAAGCTCAAAACTTGAGAGAAAAATTTTATAAGATGTTCCATAGATGGCATTTAGATGCTACATATTTTCATATATGGTGGACCTGCCAAAAGGTTAAGGCATTTTGGATAAAAATATGGTGGATTATGCAAAATATCTTTAAAAGAAGGATAAAGTTTACTCCTCAGTTATTTTTACTAGGTATAAGTACTGACTTTACAGTGGTAGAGACTAACTTGATTCTGCACCTAATAACGGCAGCAAGACTGTTGGTGGCGCAATACTAGAAGAAGGAAGACTTGCCTACAACTCAAGAATGGACATTGAAAATTACAAATTTAGCCGAGATGGCTAAAATATCGGCATATCTTAAAGATCATTCAAATGAGAGATATAAACAAGACTGGAAAAAATGGATTGACTATATACAAAACAAATATGGGACTAAGAAATTCCAGATAGCCTATGCTTAAGATCAGGAATGATTTAAATTGTTTAAAGTTAGCTTAGCAAGAAGAAGCTAAGATCAATGTAGAGATGTTATTAACCTTTTTTTTCTCAATATATTTTAGACTGTGTTTGTTAAAAATCTATACCATGTACGGGCTCTGGGAAGTCGGGGGAGGGAGGGAGGTGGAGGGTTGGGGGGGAGGGTGGGGGGAGGGAGGGATATATACTAGGTTAGATTTCAATGTAATGTGACTTCACATGTATACTGGTTTTCTATAATTTCTCTGTAAAAATAGGATAAGTTAAGTACACTGACATATAGTGGAAATACACCAAGGGGAGGAGGAGTGGGATAGAAGAAAGACGGGTAGAGAGGGACGGGAGAGAGGATGGGAGGGAGGGTGAGAAGGAAGGGAGGGAGTGGATCGGGAGAGAGGAGTGGTAGAGGGGGAGGGGAAGTAGGGTAGAGGGGGATGATGGAGGGAAGATAGAAAGTTGGAGGGGGGTGGAAGAAAGAGGTGTATGGAGAGGGGAAGAGGTATATTGGGTTTGTATTTTTTGGGGTATTGTTGACAAGAGGAATTGCTGCGATTATTGTTTAATGTTGTATGGCGCTGGCTATGCACAGTATATATGTGAGTGTATGAAAATGAAAAAATGGAAAATAAAAACTTTTAAACAGAGTGAGCTCCCGTTATTTGTCCCAGTTTCTGCCAACCTAGCAGTTTGAAAGCACGTAAAAATGCAAGTAGAAAAATAGGGACCACCTTTGGTGGGAAGATAAAAGTGTTCCGTGTGCCTTTGGCATTTAGTTATGCCGGCTACATGACCACGGAGACATCTTTGGACAGTGTTGCCTTTTCGGCCTTGAAATGGAGATGAGCAGCGCCCATTAGAGTCGGGAATGACTATCACATGTGTGTGAGGAGACCTTTACCTTTAAAATAGACAATTGAATAGAATGCTCTGTACCTTGACATGAGTACCAAGAACTGAGCAGTCAGGCAACTGACTACTTTTCAATACCAACTTCCATCTTTGACCCTTTTTAGTCCCCAAATCCATCAGTTCAGTCTTTTTTTCTTTCTGCAAATGGTTCATATAGGCTTCCAGTATTTATCATCTTTTTCTCTGACCAAACTAGACAACTTTACCATTTCCACAAGGAAGCACCTTGAATCACAAGATGTGGCTAAATACACAATTAATACAAAGAGTTAACTCCTCAAACATAGTGAAACTACAGTTACTGGCAGTTATTGTCAGTTTTATATGTAAAAATTACAAAAAACAAGGAGTTTCTTCTCTCAGTATTTATAACAGAAATTTAACAGTTCAATAAGTTGCATTTACACTTATTAGCTTATATTTATTGTTGTAATAATTGGCACTGCGCTTTATGAAGTAATATAAAAGCTATTTAAACAAGCATCCTGACAGTAAATGTAAATGTTAATATTTAAAAGTAATAGCAAGTGAAATACTGAGATGAAGTGTTTTCCACCAGAGGGCACTTGAAAATCTTGCATGACACTATTCAAGAATAGAAAATGAAGTCATTACAATAGTTTCTAAACAACATTACTGAAATATATAAATAGGACTATGTAAATATAACTACAGTAAAAAGAAAAATAAACATTTTCTATTCCCCACATTACTTTTCCCCCTTGCTTATACGCTATTGTTCTATAAATCATCTTTTCGATCTAGCATTTCCCAAATTTGTTGAATGCAATTTCCATAATTTCCCCAATCACTTCTATTTTTTTTAAAAAGCACCTCATTCTACATTTGCTTTTCTATACAGCAGTCCTGAATCAACACAGAACATCAAAGGCTCCAATCAAAAACTAGTCTGTCTGTTTCTTATTGCCTTAAACCATACATATTTTATGTTTTTATTATCAAGTCGGTTTCCCTCTGTCAACCAACACCTTGAATTGCACCCAGAAATATACCAGTAACCAATGCAGCTCACACAGTAATGTTGTTACTTGTGCCATATATCTGGCACCATTTACTACCCACACAGCTGCATTCTGTACCATTTGAACTTTTTGAATGTTCTTCAGGGGAAGCTTCATATAGAGCATGTTGCAGTAGACTTTCAGTTCCATTGAGAATGGTATCATTCTGAATCAAACTCTGAGGGTTGGGAACAATTGGCACAGTATTGGGTTGGTTACTTTTCTTTCTAAGGGGCAGATCAAGAGTAAGAGATCCAGTCCCTACTAAGTGAAGTGTCTCAGAGTTTGGTGCTCTACCCACTCTAATTAAACAGCTGGAGAATATCATCTGTTGCTATGGGGTAAAGTACCAATGGTACTCAACTTATGGTCATCCAATCAGAGACTATTTGAAGTGACAGCTGAACTGTTGAACAAGGCAGTATGTCCAGGCCCAAAGTTATGGCCATTGAAGCACTCTCAGCTCATGTGATCAAACTTTGGGTATTTGGCAACCTGCTCGTAGGAGCTTCAGTTCCCCCCACCTGTCTGTCTCCACCCCAGATATGCCCTTTTGGCCCCCTGTACTCTATGGCATCTGCTACACTATCTGACCTTTGCTGTCTGCTTGTTCCCGCTGCTGGTCAAGTGTGCCCACCTGTTTGTGTGAGGCAGCTGCTGGACATATGAGATTTTCTTCCTTAGTTGTAAAATTGGGTTTGGTCACATGATGCTTCACTTAAAAGCAGCACTACTTAATGTTGAATTCTTAGTTCCCAATCATAGTCATAAGGACTAACTGTAATTCCAATTATTTCTTAACTGATACTGGAATATTTGCTAAATGAGCAAAGTGTAGTTTCACAAAAACTCAAGCACTGGTGCATGATTGCTAACAATTAAGTCCTCCAAAAATTATCCCATGGTTTAAAAAGGTGTTTGTGAATATTTAATAAGTGTTTAACATTGGCTATTGACCTTTTTTCTCCAGGATATGTTTCAGTAATTAGCAGTAGAAGGCAGAAAGGGTTTTATTACAAGAGATCACATGTTTAGAGGCTGTTATGTGACACTAATTCCTTGATTCTTAAACTGATATATTTTGAATTTAACTCAGTGATATTTATTTCCAGATTAAATTAGTTGAAAATAAAGATTGTGGTTATTATTTGGGTTATAGATTGGATGTTAACAGTTAGATACTTTATTTAAAACTCTTGAAAACAAACAGTAATTCAATAAATACAGGCAACACACTGACTTTTTTTTTTTAAAAAGAGCATGAATACATTTTTCTTCATGCCACCCCTTTAAACAGGCCATTAGTAAAATTCCTATTATACACATTATTGTTCATGAAGATCAAAGAAAGTCAATATTCAGAAGCAATGGTTGATATGATTGACAGTTGGGATCCAAAAGGCACTGGATAAGCATAGCACCTATTCCCCAATTATTGCACTGGTTGCCAATAGGCCTCTAAATCTAATTCATATAGGTTTTGCACCAGTGGTGAGATTCAAAACATTTTACTACAGGTTCTGTGAGTGCCACTTGGTGGGCGTGGTGTGGCTTGGTGGGCGTGGCAGGGGAAGGATACTGTAAAATCCCAATTTCCTCTCCACTCCTGCGGGAAGGTTACTGCAAAATTCCCATGCCCTCCCCACCCCACTAACCTGCTTTCCAGCTCCATTCTCCTGTTCAGAACAACAAAAGAAGATCCACTGGGAGGCAGCAGGGGCGGGGCCAGCATATTTGTCAGTTCTCCAAACCACTCAAAATTTCTGCTACCAGTTCTCCAGAACCTGTCAGAACTGGCTGAATACCACCTCTGCTTTGCACCTATAAAACCCAAAGGGGTTTGACTTCAGGGTAATTTAGGATCTGTATATACATATAGGAAAGGAATCCCTGTAATTATTCCAGGACACATGGGTCCTCCTCTGAAATGATATCCAAACTTTAGGGCAATCTGCCTCCTCCGATAGATACATCTTGTCCCTTTCCTATTAGCGTTCTGTAAGACGGTTAGGACCATTTTGTTCGCATGGGGATATGTATATTCAATATACTGGAACTTTTCATGTTTTTCTTTTATTCTTGGGAAACTTTCAGGAATCATTTCAAGCTGGGCAATATTTTTTTTAAATGTGCAATAAATAAATACATACATACATACATCTAGGTTCTAACTAGCTAATCAGCTATTTCAAAAATATTTTTAAGTATCCTTTTTTTAGTCAGTTCTAACTCCTAGTGATCACATAGGCAAGTCCATGCAGTTTTGTAGACAACATTTTCAGAAGTGGCTTGACATTGGCCACCTTCTGAGGGCTGAGACAGAGTGACAAGCCCAAAATCATGTAGCTGGCTATTGTGACAAAGATAGGGCGGAACTCAATACTTCACATTCCTAATCTAACACCATAGCCACTAAAAATGCAGAAAATAACTATTTAAATCTTATTTTTTCTACCATGGTATTCCCAGTAATGAATATAATGGACAGATAACAAGTGTCTGTGGATACCAATGCAACATTTTCCTTACTACCCATCATGTAACTAATTTCTATTACTTTAGATTTTTTTAAATCTGGAAATGACCCAGATCACAATTTCAAAATGTGGAAGTTTTCTTATTAGCTTAATCTCAATTCAAATTCTAGTATCTTATCTGAGCTGTTTGTGACTTTGTTTAGATTATTTAAATTAAAATCAAATTAAATTGATCACATATATAAACATACTTTCAGTTGACATTATTATGTGTCTGGCAAATTAGATTGGAACACTTGAAAGCTAATTACATATTTTTCTTACATTATTGTTATTGTTGATGAGGATGAATCCCCTTTCTCCAATAACTCCAAATAGTGACACTGCCCCCTGCTCCCAAGACAGGGGCATCAAACTCATGTCATCACAGTGGCATCATGTGATGTACCGGGATTCCCCCCATTGCTAAAGTGCACAGGGGCAGGGCCAGCATGTGACGCATCTGGCCCATGGGCCACAAATTTGACACCCCTGTCCCAAGAAATTCTTGTGTTATTCAGATAGCACCAATTCTCACACTCATCCTATTTATGGCTGGACAAGCTTGATCAGGTATGAAACTTCATTTTAGTCTGCTTGATCTGGAGAAAGCATCCCATTTTTATATCAGCATTTCCCAATGTGATGCATTTCAAACATGTTAAACAAAAACTCCCAGAATTCACAGTAAATAAAGAATGAACATACCACCTGAAAATTTTGGAGATAATAGTCCAAACCATCTCAAGGACACCACATAACATAAAGGTGTAGGAGCTTTCTTTATTACAGATGTGCAATATTAAATGTTAAATGTTGCTAATAGCAATAGCAATAGCAGTTAGACTTATATACCGCTTCATAGGGCTTTCAGCCCTCTCTAAGCGGTTTACAGAGTCAGCATACTGCCCCCACAGTCTGGGTCCTCATTTCACCCACCTCAGAAGGATGGAAGGCTGAGTCAACCTTGAGCCGGTGAGATTTGAACCGCTGAACTGCAGATAGCAGTCAGCTGAAGTGGCCTGCAGTACTGCACTCTAACCACTGCGCTGTTAGCTTAGCTGTTAGTTTCAGCTGACAATACTAATTGCAACTTTCTATCATAAAAATAGATATGACAAGTATATTAGGATTGACTATTGCAACAAGCGATGCATGAGTCAGTTTATTTTGCATTTTCAGGGAATTGAAATTGAAATCTACAGTGAGTAATATGTAAAGTGTTAGGGCTGTGCAAAGCCTTGAAGAGACAATTTAATTCAAAGCAGATTCAATCAAATCACCGCTTTTAAGTAAATCTTTGAACTGCATCTCTGAGGCATTTTAAGATGTCAAATAGGATTGGGTGTCTTTAAATCTCTTTAGAGAGATCTGAAGGTGATTTAAAGATTCAATTTACTTTCTGGCTTTGCTGTTTCAAATATTGTCATAGTTTTTGTTTGTGTCTACAGTATGTGGAAAAACTAAGGAGGGCAAGTCTCTGTGATATGACACAGGTAGTGAAGAGGCTTTATCATGTGTGCAAATGATATCTAGTATTTGAGCTGCTCTGTTGTTTGTGTCTCAATTTTCCACTAGAAATTCTTTAGGCAAGTTTGTTTGGAGTAGAGAGAGATTCAGATTCATTCTGCTGCTCTTTTTTTTTACTTCATTTCCTTTTTCTTATTTGAAATGCACACTTAGTGCAGTTTTTGTTAATCTTTATGTCCAGAAGGTCTTTAGTTCTCATTTAGCCACATTAAACTTTCATGTAATGTACTATATACAATAGCAATAACACAAATGTCTCAAAGTTTTTTAATTGTTGCACAAACAGCTTGTAACTTATTAATGTTACCAATTATTTAGAACTTTCAGATACCATAATATGAATATGCAGTTTAATTTCTGTTTGTCCTGTAGCTGCCAGCTATTTACAGTCCAGATTCACACATATGCTTATAAATAGGGCACAGTTATTATAACCCAAACCCATAGAGCTTTTTTTTTAGAGCTGACCCTTTTCCTGGCCTTTGACAATAAGAACACAATATTGGTCTTGAATTCTTTGTTGGCAAAAACACTGTTAGACTTTTGTATTTCAAATGTATGAAAGGAGAAGGTGAGATAATTTAGTTTAGGTACCACCATATGGTCCATTCCCAAATCCATTTATCTTGTTTTTGTGTGTGTGTGTCTTTAGTTTCTTTTCTGCATTATAATAACTTGTAAAATTTCTCCCAAACTCTTTAGAAGTGAATCATCTTGATCTCTAGCAATATTTTTTCACTCTTAATCAAATTGATTGTATATTTGTTTTCAATAATTTGATTGTAGTCTCCTATCCTGTCTTGATATGTTGGGATACCTTTGGGGTCAAAATATTAAATTAATCAGTAAGAACTGACAATTTATGTTCAAGTTGGTTGTTTCAAGCAAGAACAGTTCTTTGTTTTTAACACCTAGCTAAAGGTGTTCTAAGATGGTTACTATCTCTATAACTAATATTTCTAGTTGTAAACATGAGACCTTGTATGGATTAAAGTATATGTGTCCCATATTTCTTTCTTTTGCATCTACTTACATTGGCCTATATCTTTCTGTTTTAGAGATGAGAAGTAAATAATTTTCTCCTCCAAAACTGAAGATTTATCTTCTCAAATATCAATGTTCTTCAAAGGTTTTGTAGATTGTTTTTCTTTTTAGTGCTACTTTGATGCAGTGTTTCATTTTCATAATTGTTCCTGCAAAAAGACTATTGTATCTGGGCTATTAATATCTGACAGCAAGACATAGCCAAGCCCTATTTGCGGTCAAAATGTGCTAGCTTTATAACAAACTTAGGAAACCAATGCAAGAAAAAGCCACCAAGTATGTCCAAGGAAGAAATACATTTAACATCAATATCTCTGATTTGTCTTGTTATTTGTGGTGGGATGGGAGGGGGAAAACTGACGAGAATTATAATTTGCACCCTTTTTGGAAAATCCCTAAATTTCAATATCTGCCTTGTTCATCTAAAAATAATCAATTTTGGCCACATTTTTAATCTAATGCTGGTAAGAGGATTATTAACAATTCCCTTTTATAAAGAATAAGCATTTAAACATGTATAACTTTAAAAACAGCAACATATTGCTCAATAACTATTGTCTTTAGGATACACTCATAAAAAGCAATTTTTACTGCAATGTTATCCAAATCAGTCACATATAACAAATGTTACAGACCTTTGTTGCTTTTTGGAGGAAAGCAGAGAGATAAGGAACTGTATTAGGAGGCAGATCATGTTAACTATTGAAATTTTGAATCAAGAGTCAATTAAATATCTTATATTTTTACCCATAATTGTTTAACATACCCCCAAAAACCTGGACTAAGAATTCTTTAATTTATATATAATTTTTATACATTATATTTGGTGAATCTCAAGTTTATAGTGAAATAAAAATGGATAAATAGGGACATAGATCCAGGTCAAAATAGAAAAATATATTTGGCGATAAAGCTGGCAATATGTTCCATATTAATCAGGAGAGGTATTGAGTAGCAAGATGTAAATATGGATTCCTGTACCTTTAATAGTGTGTTAAAAGAAGGAATTTCAGAAGGCAATGTGAAAATTACATAAATGTAAATGAAAATTATACCTTCTAAAAATCCCTGTCACAAAACTGTTAGATGTTGCAAATATCATGTTCTTTTTTTAATCTGACCATCCTAGATTTCTGAGTGTGATTAATTGCATAATTCATTATATTAATATGGTGATATGAGTTCTCATATACAAAGCAACACTTAACTCTGAAATTAGCAAATCAATTCATTCTATTTAAATAGTGCAGGTATTTTTGTTCAGTGAACAATAGAATATTTCCCCAATTGGAGTCCTAGATACTTGACCTCAATACTTTTTGTTGTTCAAATAAAAACCAATGGCCCAAGCTAAATCAACCACTGAAATGTTTTAAGTCAGCTTCTAGTAGAAACCAGTGTAAACTCGTCTACATTTTGTAGGATGTACATGTTTTAATATGGAACTGATGAGCCTCTCAATATTGAGTACAATTCCCAGTATCCTTCACCATTAGTACCACTGGGTCTCCTTAATATTGACATTCCATATTTACAGTACTATGAGTGTAGCTGCACTTCATCAGTTTCAATAGCAGCTAAAAACAAAGAATTAGAGGTGGCAATTTTTTTTCAATAAGGGTAGGAAAGGGTAGGAAAATATTTGTCTATCACATTTCTCTGTGCCAAACTTCTGATAAAGACACGCCAGTTCCTTCACTAAGAATCAGTGGAAGAAAACAGTTAAAATCCATTTGAAGGCTGGTTATCAGTAATATTGCTGGAGGAAATAGCATTTCTTCCAAATTATTTCCATCAAATTTCACTTTGGAGTGAAGGGATGCGGAGATTCTTCCCCAAGTAAAACATCCAGAAAGAACTATCGTAAATTTAGTTAGGCTTTCCTCACTTTAAAGTTATAGAGGCAAAAGTTTTGCAGCAGATTTAAGTTGTATGATATTCAGGTTAATGTTAAAGTCAAGGCTTGATGTTTGTTAGACTGCATAATAAGTAATACTTTAAAATGGGTAAAAAGACATTGTTATGATTGTTGTTCAGGAACATGGTGGCTCAGTGGCTAAGACGCTGAGCTTGATCAGAAAAGTCAGCAGTTCAGCAGTTTGAATCCCTAGTGTTGTGTAACGGAGTGAGCCCGTTGCTTGTCCCAGCTTCTGCCAATCTAGCAGTTCGAAAGTATGTAAAAATGTAAGTAGAAAAATAGGAACCATCTTTGGTGGGAAGTAACAGCATTTCATGCGCCTTTGGCATTTAGTCATGCTGGCCACATGACCACAGAGACATCTTCAGACAGCGCTGGCTCTGCGGCTTTGAAATGGAGATGAGCACCACTCCCTAGAGTTGGGAACGACTAGCACATATGTGCAAGGGGAACATTTACCTTTATTGTTGTTGTTTTTAATCTCAGTTTTTGCTAGGGCCATCAGATTTCATCTGCAGAAATCCAGGTGACTACAAAACAGCAAAGACAAAAAGAAAACACTGCCACAGTTGTTATTCAAATTCTTGCCTAAAATCTGTTTTCCACTGAATAGAGATGCTTATATCTCTAGGATGTATGAATTCTGAAGTAGAAGAAATGCTTCTCTACTCTTTCAGAATTCATACATCCTACAAAAAGTATTAATAGCAGATTTTAGGATTCTCATTCTGGCCCAGCTGCTTATTTCCACCATATTACTTACCATTGAGCTTAAAGAAGAACATGGTTGATGATAACAGATTGCTGCTTTGTGGCAATAAGTCCAAAGATATTTATTGTGAGGGTTGGAGGGAGGACATTCCCAAAATGGGCCTCAGATTTTGATAGGGTTCACAAATCACAAAATTTTAATAATAATTTCTTTTCCACTTCATCCCTCAAAATACAGATTGCTTGTCTGGGATTTTAATATTCATCTTGACATTTTGGGCAGATTTATATATTTACTATAAATATATTCTATGCAGTTTGCAGTGAATTGTATATTTTAAAGTGAGCTACATAAATTATTTATTTACTGTCAATTTTTAGGGAAACTGGCACCAGATGTTATAGATATGGCCTTCTGTTTACCTCTTCATCATCACCAGTAGCCCAGTATGAACACAGAAAAAAATTAAAGGAAAATGTGTATCTATTTTTCTTCTTCCAATGGTGGGCAATAAGCTTTTTGTCTTTCACTTTTTCCTCAACTGGGTCTGGAGATATAACAAGGCCACTGTATTCCATGCTCTCTAGCCATCTTTAAAGGAGGACGTTAAATGTCATTCAGCTTTAGGTCAAGATCATTCTATCTCTAGCTCTCTAGTGATCATCAGCTTTTAAAAGTCCTTTAGCTAATTACTGTTCCTAATCTAGCAGTGGGAGTCCACTAGAAGTAATCACAATTACTGCAAATATCAGAAGGGCAGCAGAAGGCCTTCCTCTGTCCATGGTAGAGGATAGTTTGTTGGGAGATAAAAGAAAGGCAGGCAGAGGAGCTCTGAGCTGTATTAAGGCCATTGCCTGTTGTTCAACATTGGAAGAGCAGTAGTGCTGAAAGTGCTGCTGTGGTTCTCTTTCAGCACTAGCAGCTGCCGGTGTTGGCAACCAAAATAAATGACTTTAGCTTCCTGAAAGGCTGAAGGAGAAGGTGCACGATGGGAGGCCAAGAAAACAAACATAAGCATTTCCCAAAGAGCCCTCCAGATGCTCTACAGATACAATGACTTTGCTTTGCTTCCACCATCAGGAAAGTGTGTCTTTGAAAGGAAGTAGTCATTAATTGGAACACAACCAGAGTGCCACTATGTGGCGCTTCTTGTATGGGCTCCTGTATAGCAACTAACCAAACTGGGTAATATTAACTAAAAGCAATCACGGATATTCTAAATATACAGTTTTCATAATGGTAAAATAAAATAACAGTTCTTATCAATAAATCTTTTTTGGGAGGGAGGTGTCTTTAGTTCATGATTTTTTAGAAATTGAATCACATGCTTAATAATTTTTTAATATGTTCATTATTAATGAACATTTCCGGGTTGTCTCATGATCTCATGATATAGACAAGAAAAAGGGATGCAGTAGCTCAGTGGCTGAGACGCTGAGCTTGTCGATCAGAAAGTACAGCTGTCTGAATCCATAGCACCGCGCAATGGAGTGAGCTCCCGTTACTTGTCCCAGCTTCTGCCAATCTAGCAGTTTGAAAGCATGTAAAAATGAAGTAGAAAAATAGGAACCACCTTTGGTGGGAAGGTAATAGCATTCCTTGCACCTTTGGCGTTTAGTCATGCGGGCCACATGACCATGGAGATGTCTTCGGACAGCGGTGGCCCTTTCGCTGTGAACGGAGATGAGCACCACCCCCTAGAGTTGGGAATGACTAGCACATATGTGCAAGGGTAACCTTTTCCTTTATAGACCAGAAAACCACCTGCATGTGGCTTCCTAATTTCAGATCTGAGCCTCCGTGTACCATTCGGCAAAATTACCAACTTGATTACTTACATTTTTTTAAAATTCCACCTTTACCCAAAGTCCTCAAGACCGCATACATAGATTATTTCCCTTGTGTTTTGTGCTCACAATTGTGAGATAAGTTAAGGAGAAAAAGAGATTCACCCAAGGATCTGAATGGCTTAAAAGGACATTATAAAAGAAAAAGGATGGAAAAAGTAGGGAAGGATGAAAAAAAGGATTCTGGTGAAGTTAGTTATCCAACAGTCTTGCTTCTCATTCAAATGCTTTTGCCCATTAAAAGGAGGAAGGAGGAGAATAAAGCATTAATGCAGCTGAAAAGCTTTTTATGTCGTTATTTTATCTATATTCCAAAGATGTTTTGAACAACTTGTTCATGTTTCAGGAATTGTATATCAATATTTTAATTTTGTTTTAAGAAAAAAGAAATTTGGGAACAATTGGAAAAATGGATTAAAGTGATACAAAGTATTTGCCTAGGAACAAACTTAACCAAGAAGATCGTACTGAAGATAGTGGCATTTACAACTTTATGATGAGTAATTTATCTAGTCATTTCACAGGGCAGAAGGAGCCACCTTCTTGAAAGCAGGCAGGAAGAAGGGCTAAAATATCTATGAAAAACCCTAACATAGGAATGAGGATTGCCTATTTTAACCGGAATACGGAAGATTTCCAAGTAACAATTACATTCACTAGTAATTTTGGCTTGCCAAAATAACTTCAAAGAAAGATTATTTCTGCTCTAAAACAAATTCAAACAGTGTATAGCAACCCTAAGCAGATATTCAAGATTTATATACACACAGACGTACACACTTATTAGTATTTCTATATTTATAGCACTTCTGCTTTGGCCATTCTCTTGTCCAGGAGTTTGAAAATGATGTTACCCTTGCAGTAAGTGCACTGTGTTGCTAGATTTTGCTGTCTAATCATTTTAGATGAAATGAAAAAATTTAATCAAACTGGTTGTGAAGAAATATAAAATGAAGGCACGAATGAATATAATACCTACTAATAGGCTTTCCAGAAGCATGGAATGAGCCACTGTGGGACCGAGGATGCTGGATGAGTTAAGCCTGTGATCTGACTTCGTAGGGTTACTCTTAAAAACCAAAATCGGTAGTAGTCTTACAATTGCTGAGGGTTTCATTTCCTCTGTGTTTTGTAATGAGAGTTAAATGGGTTCCTTGTCATTTTTAAATATCTGTTTAGAGGGTTCCGCTGTTTAGCTTGTTTTTTTCCTCTATAAAATCTTAAGTACTTATGCTGCTAGTTTTCAATTATTAAGACTGAAGGGGGTCTTTTAAAGGCAAAAAGAGGGTTGGGGCAGACATATCCATGAGAGCAGTGGTACAATTCAGCCGGTTCTATCCAGTTCGGGCGAACCGATAGCAGTGGCAGTGGGAGGCTCTGCCCACCCACCCTGACATCATCATGTCCCATTTTTGACACTCTGTGCATGGGCAGAAGTGGTGCATGCACTCACATTTGTGAACTAGTATAAAGTGACCAGACGTCCCCCTTTTAGCAGGACAGTCATGATTTTTAATAATTTGTCCCGCGTCCCGGGGCATTTTTAAAAAGTCCCGATTTTTGTAGAAAGGGTGCCCCGCCCCTTTTTTCACTCCACCATGTGGCTTCCTCTTGCAAACATTTTCACTCATTTTTCCAGGTCTATCTTTGTCCATAGACTAGTGGCTGTGCACCGGGATGGCGGCCTGCAGGGCTGGAGGCTGCGCGGCGGTTGCATGCTGCCGAGCACTAGCAGGAGTCGTGGGGTGGGCTGACTGAGCAGCCTCACACGCAGCTCGCCTCGCCGCCCGATGGAGGCTGCCCAGCTGCTTTCCCTCCACCCTCACCTTTTTCGTCCCCTTCCTCCTCCTCCTCGCTGCGGCTGCTGGGGCTTTGGCTACTCCTAGCTCCTGTGCCTCTTGTTGGCTGCCCTTTGCTGCCCTTGCATTGGAGATGGCCGGGATGCAGTAGGGTGTTTGCAGAGGATCTGGAACCTTTAAAAAAAATGAGCAATCGGGTTGATAGGGATTTTTTTTAAAAAACAACAACGCTGGATTCCTTGAATGCCCACACGTGTGCGCAACACAGCTAGGCGGGGGAGCTCCGCTTGGGATGACCCAGGTATGGAGGGGCAGCGGCAGCAAGCCGGGCAGGCAACCTGCTTGCTGATGAAGACGCGCTGGATGCGGCAGGGGCCCGCAGCCGGGAACAGAGCCAGCCACTGCTTCAGGGATCGGGTGCCGCTGGGTCCCTGCGGTGGCAACAGCAGCAGTAGTTCCCAGTTGGGACCGGGCGCCCTTAGCGTAGCAACCCTGCATTGCTCGTAATCTTGAGGCTCCACGCGAAAGGGCCAAATGCGGAGGAAAGGAAGGTGCGTCAGGCATCCAGATCACAGCGAGGAGGAGGAGGAAGGGGAGGAAAAAGGTGAGGGTGGAGGGAAGCAGGCAGAAGTAGCCGCAGCAGGAACAACCATTTTAAGAGGGAGTGTTTGGCACCAGCCTGACCGCCCGGGTCATCATCCTGCTTCTAAAGGATGAGGGCTTCGCAGTCAAGGCGCTCTGGGGCCGCACTCAGGAAGAGGCAGAAGAACTGGCCAAGGAGATGAGCATCCCCTTCTACACCAGCCGGATAGACGAGGTCCTGCTGCACCAGGATGTGGATTTGGTCTGCATCAACCTGCTGCCTCCCCTCACCAGGCAGATCGCGGTGAAAACTCTGGGTGAGTCTCCGCGGAGAGCTTGGCGGGCAGCTGGCTGGACTTCCAAGACGTGGGCGGGAGAAGGATGCCGTGGAAGAAGCGGCAGTGCCTTGAAATGAAAAAAGGCCTGCATTGCGCACACGCACGGGCATTCTAGGAATCCGGCGTTTTTTTAACGATCAACCCGATCGCTCCGGCTCTTCCCACCCGGATGCCCACCGCCCAGGAGCCAAAGCTTTCCAAGATGTGGGGGGAGAAGGAGGCCGTGGAAGAAGCGGAAGCACCTTGAAATGGAAAAAGGCCTGCTTCCCCCCCCCCCCATCAATGGTGTCCCACTTTACCAATTTTAAAATCTGGTCACTTTAAACTAGTAGCAAAGGTATGTTGATTTCATCCCTGCATGGGAGGGTAAAAAAAAAATCAATATGGCAACCATAACTGCATGATTGAAGGCCCATCCCCCCCTTTTAGATGTTTTACATGCATGATACATATTAAAATAGATGGGTCTTCTATTGCGTTAGCAACATCTTGATTTTTCTGGCATTCCCACCCTCTGACTACTGTGGTTTGGGGATTGCATATGGTCCTTGGATTTCAGATTACTCAGGCAGTTCAGGTCTCAAAGTCAATTGCTCATAAATACAGAAGCTAACTTCACAGCAAACTGTGAAGCAGTATTTTGGTAAGTTATTTAGAGAAGAAAATAGTTTGTGAATTCCTATTTGTGAATAGGAAATTTTGAGTATGACTTTTACAACTTTGTTTCAGTAAAATGGTTCCCACTTATGCTAGATGAAACAAAAGAAAAGGAACATGATGGACTGATTAGCAAGCAAAATGGTATTATAACTTTGCCTTTAGATATGACCTTTTCTTGAATTGGCTAAGCCATACCTTGAAAAGATAATTCAGGTCTTCATGCTTGCTTAGTCCTCCCCATTTCCTCTGCAGAGGATGTCTTTTTATGTTACAGTTCCCATGCTGTAAACTGATAGCTTCAGAGAACTGAACTGAGACCCAATGACTTTAGTCATTTTTTTTTTTAGTCATTTATTTGACATTTATAGGCCGCCCTTTTCCCTGAGGGGACTCAGGGCGGCTTACAATTAATGGGAAGGGAGTGCAAGACAAGACACAAGGAAAAAAAAAGTGTGAATAAAAAAAATAAACCAATAAAACACAACATTCATTCAGCATTCGGGTGGGGCGAGGTCAGAGTCTTATCCCCAGGCCTGACGGGACAGCCAGATCTTGAGGGCTGTGCAGAAGGTCTGGACGGTGGTGAGGGTACGAATCTCCACGGGGAGATCGTTCCAAAGCGTCTGAGCTGCAACTGCGAAGGCTCTCCTCCGCGTAGTCGCCAGTCGGCACTGACTGGCGGATGGAATTCGGAGGAGGCCTACTCTATGCGATCTGATGGGACGAAGGGAGGTAATTGGCAGAAGGCGGTCTCTCAGATAGTCAGATCCACTACCATGAAGGGCTTTGTGAATGGTGAGTAGCACCTTGAAGCGCACCCGGAGATCAACAGGTAGCCAGCGCAGCTCACGGAGGATCGGTGTTATGTGGGCGAACCGTGGTGCGCCCACGATCACTCGCGCGGCCGCATTCTGGACTAGCTGAAGTCGCCGGATGCTCTTCAAGGGCAGCCCCATGTAGAGCACATTGCAGTATTCCAGCCTAGAGATCACAAGGGCTCGAGTGACTGTTGTGAGGGCCTCCCGATTCAGGTAGGGCCGCAACTGGCGTACCAGGCGAACCTGGGCAAATGCCCCCCTGGTCACAACTGACAAATGGTGGTCAAAAGTCAGCTGTGGGTCCAGGAGGACTCCCAAGTTGCGGACCCTGTCTGAGGGGTATAAATTTTGACCCCCCAGCCTGAGTGATGGAACGTTGGCCAAATTGTTGGGAGGGAAGCACAACAGCCACTCGGTCTTATCCGGGTTGAGTACCAGTTTGTTAGCTTTCATCCAGTCCTTAACGGCCTTGAGACCCCGGTTCATCACGTCCACCGCTTCATTGAGTTGGCACGGGGCGGACAGATACAGCTGTGTATCATCCGCGTATTGATGGTATTTTATCCCGTGCCTCCGAATGATCTCACCCAGCAGTTTCATGTATATGTTGAATAGTAGGGGGGATAAGACCGAGCCCTGCGGCACCCCATAAGTTAGGGGCCTCGGGGACGATCTCTGCCCCCCCACCAACACCGACTGCGACCTGTCCGAGAGGTAGGAGGAGAACCACTGCAAAACAGTGCCTCCCACTCCCACCTCCCGCAGTCGTCGCAGAAGGATACCATGGTCGATGGTATCGAAAGCCGCTGAGAGGTCAAGGAGAACTAGGATGGAGGCATGGCCTCCATCTCTGGCTCTCCAGAGATCATCGGTCAATGCGACCAAAGCGGTTTCTGTGCTGTAACCGGGCCTGAAGCCGGACTGGAAGGGGTCAAGATAGCTAGCTTCCTCCAAGGTACGCTGAAGCTGGAAGGCCACCACCTTCTCAACAACCTTCCCAACAAAGGGAAGGTTGAGACTGGACGATAGTTATTAAGAACGGCGGATCCAGGATGGTTTTCTTCAGGAGGGGTCTCACCGCTTATAGGTCGGCGGGGGAAGTGCCCCTCCCGAAGGGAGGCGGTAACGACCGCCTGGATCCAGCCTCGTGTCACCTCACTGCTGTTGCAACCAGCCAGAGGACACGGTCCAGTATACAGGTGGAGGCGCTCACAGCTCACATAGCCTTGTCCACATCCCGGGCGTGCGACATCCTGAAACTCAACCCAGAGATGGTCTGCCAAGATTATTCCCCTGTGTCTCGGCTGGATCTGCGGGGGTGGAGTCCAAGTCTGACCGAAACCGAGCAACTTGTCCGCCAAGAACTGGAACATAATCCTCAGCCTTACCCTGTAAGGGTCCCCTGCCTCCCTCCTATTTAGGAGGGAGCGGGTTATCCTAAACAGGGCGGCTGGGCGGGGACTCGGCGGACGCAACCAAGGTGGCAATGTGTGTTCTTTTAGTTGTCCTTAGTGCCCGGATGTATTCCTTGGTGCATGCTGTCAGAAGTGCTCGGTTCGATTCGGACCTATCGGACCTCCACACGTGCTCTAGGCGTCTCCTCCGGCGCTTCATCTCCCGGAGCTCCTCGGTGAACCAAGGAGGCCTCCGGGATCCGCCGACCCGGAGGGGCCATAGTGGCGCAATCCGGTCAAGAGACTCCGATGCTGCCGAGTGCCAGGCAGTAACAAGAGTCTCCGCCGAACTGTGGGTGAGAGTATCAGGAATAACCCCAAGCTCCGTCTGGAACCTCAAGGGGTCCATAAGTCGCCTGGGGCGGAACCACCTGGTCGGTTCCTCCTCCCTACGGTGGGGGTTTGGCCTCCGGAAGTCTAGCCTCAGTATGCAGTGGTCTGACCACGACAGGAGTATGATCTCATTACCCCTCAGACCAAGATCACAAATCCACTGCTCCGAGAGGAATACGAGGTCGAGTGTGTGACCCGCTGAGTGGGTTGGGCCTCGAATTACCTGGGTCAAGCCCATGGCTGTCATGGAGGCCATGAACTCCTGCGCTCCATCAGAGTGTTCACCGAGCGAAGGCAAATTGAAGTCCCCCAGAACCATAAGCCTAGGGAACTCAATTGCTAGCTCGGCTACCGACTCGAGGAGCGAGGGGAGGGCTGCTGCAACGCAGTTGGGAGGCAGGTACGTTAGCAGCAGACCCACTTGACCCTTGAGGTCCAGCTTCACCAGTAGGGACTCACACCCGACAAGCTCCGGAGCAGGGATCCTACGAGGTGCTAAAGACTCCCGGACAACAATAGCCACACCCGCCACCCCCTTCCCTGAGCTCTCGGCTGATGAAGCACCTGAAATCCGTCTGGGCAACATCTCTACGAGGGGGACTCCTCCCTCCGTGCCCAGCCATGTCCTCAGTAATACATGCCAGGTCTGCCCTCTCGTCTAAATTAAGTCCCGGACGAGAGGAGCCTTGTGAACAACAGACCTGGCATTTAGCGACAGCAGCCTGAGACCAGGGTCCTGATTACTCGCGCCATCTGACCTTGGAGTGGGACTCATAGGGCCGGAAGGAGGGATCTCTGTGATGTAGCGAGCCCTCCTTCCCCGGTAATGGCCAGCCCCTAAAGTCCCCGCCGTACCTGCCTCTCCCTGTTATGACCGCAATGCTCCAACCCTCTCCGTGGGCGTAGTCCCCCCAACCACCCCAATGGCCCCCGCATACCCCGGCAGGTCCTCCGAATCAATCATTCCCAGGCACTCACTCAACAGTCCTCACAGAATAGTTAAAACACAAATGACAGCAGTAATAATAATAAAAGTGAGGTCATCACACCATCCCAGACAATCCCATGCACTCACATACCAGATTAAAAATTGAAGATTAAAAATTGCGCAGGTTCACAGAGTCCGTACTAGACTTATGATAGTCCAAAGGTGTCTTCCGCCCTCTCCTAGGGGAGGGCCACACCTTGAGGGGGGCTTCTCTAAAGAGTTCAGTATAGTCCAAGGAGGGGAGGGGCTGGGAGATAGGGTGAGTTCGAGTATCAACTGCAGTAATGAGAACTGGGAGGTTAACCATGATGTAAAAAACTTGATGGATAAGTTCATTCCAACAGCCTCTCTCAATATCATTTCCAAGGGTCGAAAGAGTCAAAAGAGGGAGGGAAGAAAGCTTGTCTCCGATGGAAGAGGAGGGGGGGCATTCCATTCAATGATCGAGCCCAGCGTTCTTAAGGGCCCCAACGCATCCGAAAGTCCAAGGTGGTCAGTGTAAAAGGCCAGCAATGTTGGCGTCCTTCGAGGCTGGCAGCCCGGAAAACCAAGTTTACCGGTCCGCTGTCAGCTCTAAGTCACAGGACATGTATATCACTCCCCCTCTCCCTCGACTCAGTCCCAGGGGCCAATTTCCCTCTCACCAGCTCTCCTTTTGTTTTTATCAATCTCCGCAGTCTCCACAGGTTTTTTGTTTTTCTTTCCTTCAAACCGCGATGTTGGGCGGCGTTAAGCAGCTTCCGTGGCCAGCAATGTCGGCGGCCAGCAATAGCAGCAATACAGCGTCTCTCAGTACCCGTGTCACTTCTCAACTCCCCCTCTCGCCAGCTTTCTTTTTGCTCGTCCAGTCTTCGCCGTCTCCGCAAGTTCTTTCCGATCAAGCCGCGATGATGACTTATTTTACTAATTGCCACAGGCAGGATGTGAATCATGGTAGCATGCTGAGATGCATCACAATGCTAAATGATACAATTTGCTAGTTTTGAAAGTGCTACTAAAATGTTTAGCACCCAACAGATTATTAAAGGTTCAGCTCAAAATAGGGGAAATGGATTAGGGATTCTGTTGTGATTTAAAAGGGCAAAATTATTATCATCAATTTAGTTCCAACCAGCACTTCAAAAAAAGCAATCAATGTTTTTGAAATACAAAAAGAGAGAAAACCTTCTAACTTCAGGGGAAAGTGGGAGACTATAAAAGCTTTCTTATTCTAATATAAGTTCTCTTATAGGTTCTTACCTCATATAAATTATGGAAGCTGAAGTGGCATTTGTAATGATTTCTGGATCACATTTCTTTATCAATATAGAATTCAAAGAGTTGCATTGTTTACTAATGAAAAAAAGGCTCATTCAAATCGGACTAAGTTAAAGCTTATATCATGAACCTTAAATGTAAAAGTACACCTTTTTTCCCCTTTAAGCGTCTATGCCATGGGCAAACTATAGTTTCACAAAGTCCAAGGTCCCTTCCAACTCTGCTATTATATTGTATTAGTTCTTTAAGAGAACTAACATTCTTTAAAAAAAAACTTTAAGAGAGCCAGTTTGGCGCAGGTATTAAAGTACTAGGCTAGAAATGAGGAGACTATGAGTTTTTGTCCTCATTATCCATGAATCCAGTTGTGTGACTTTGGGCAGTCACACTTTCTCAGCCTTAGGAAGGAGCAAGGCACTTCCAGGGCTATAAATTTCTCAGCCAGACAAACAATCCAGAAGAAAACAGTACTACACCACTTCCATGATATGGTGACATATGTCTATACAAAAAGTACCAGAAACTGAACTCAATTTAAAACCACTCTGCTTTTTTATACCTTGGACATTAAATATTAGTAAACATGCTTGCTACTTCTGAAAACATAACTCAATAATTCAAAAGAATAATACTAAACTAACACTATTATTCAGCGATGAATACTGTATTGGAAAATCTAAAGGATCAGGTTGGGGAGAGATTGTTCTTGAGAAATAGGGATGCTAAATTCAGCACTGACCAGATTGCACATACTCAATCAAAAACGCTATTATTAAGACTAATTCAAGGAAATCAAGTATTTAGGTACTCAATAAGCTAATTTACATAAATTATGACAATAGAATGTCTTGGATTCCCTCTCCTGCTACTATAAGTAAGGAAGTAATTGCAAATGGAGTTTTACTGTGAATTAGCTAGATATATATATAAACCCAGTAAAGTTTGGAAATAGTCCTGGACTATAGCCATTACAAGACATTGAAATTTTTGATACTATAACCTCAAAATCTCTATCAATCAATTGTCCCCACTTCTAGCTTCAGGAAATCTGGTTTCTAGTTTTATAATAAAATTTGAACATGTACAGCCTAATTGGTGCTTTAGATGCTATAACATGATTTAATGGGATGAGACAATAATTTTTAAAAAGTATTATTCAGAAGGATTATTGCCTTCTAAAAGTTATAATAAAATGTATCAGTAATTTCCATCAATATTTGTTAATAGTTCGGAATATGCCTGTGGGATAATTGGAAAAATGGGATAAATGTTTCTGTTCTTAGCTCATTTCTTCTGTGCTATTTTGATCAATATTTTACATAGCTGGGTATCTTATTAAAGAGATTATAGAACCCCAGTGTCAAATTATTTTTGCAAAGGAAAATTTTATAACCTAATTTTATGGGGGCGGGGGTTTCCAAAAAGATTTTAAAGTGGAAATGTTTCATTTTGTTATAAATTTCCTTAACTAGCAGGGCATTGCTAAACTGCAATAATAGTTTTATTTAGTCAGCTGGAACTTCCATTGCTAAGCACAGTGGTCATTAAGCATGTTACATTCCATCTTACCCTTTTTGCTATGATCATTAAGTGAATCATTGGCATTGTTAAATGAATCATATGGTTGTTAAACAAATCCAGATTCCCCATTGACTTTGCATGTTAAAAGCCCCCTGGGAAGGTTGCAGATGGCAATCACAGGACCCTGGGATGCTGCAACCATCATAAATACATGCCAGTTGCCAAGTGCCTGAATTTGTATCACATGGCCACAGAGATACTGTCATAAGTGCAAGGACCAATTGTAAGTAATTTTTTTCAGCACCGTCGTAACTTTGAACAGTTGCTAAATGAATGGTTTTAAGTCAAGGACTACCTATAGTCAGTATTATTGAACACACATACGCATTCAGCTAGTCCTGAAACATATTTTCTTACAGGATAAGAAACCAATTGTGACAAAAACCAATTGGTGTGTGCGCAAATGAAATCCAATTTTGAATAATTGTTTATCACACAAAAACCAATCATCTGAATCACAATAAGCTTGTTTAGCCCAGAGACTGGAATTGTAAACGAGGAAGTTACAATTGCAGCCTCAAATTTCTGAAAGCTTGTCATAGACAAGATGGGACAGAATTGTTTCTGCTGCTCTGGAGAGGCAGGAGTTTCCAAATAGTGGAAAGAAATCTGCATGGAAGCAGATTCTGACTAAATAGCAAACTATCCTAACAGCATTTTTTTCAGCAGTAGGATGGAATAGCCTAGGACCGGTAGACTTTCTTTCAGCTGAAGAATTAAGCAAAGCTTAAATCTGTTTCCAGAGACACTCTACATGGCAGATCTGCCCTAAGCAGGAAGTTGGTTGTGGGATAAGAAGCTGGTGCTCTTCAGAAGGTTTTATCACTGCATCTTGTAATATTGGCATGGTCAATAGAATAGAATAGAATAGAATAGAATAGAATAGAATAGAATAGAATTCTTTATTGGCCAAGTGTGATTGGGACACACAAGGAACTTGTCTTGGTGCATATGCTCTCAGTGTACATAAAAATACAAGATACATTCATCAAGAATCATAAGGTACAGCACTTAATGATAGTTATAGGGTACAAATAAGCAATCAGGAAACAATCAATATCAATATAAATCGTAAGGATACAAGCAACAAAGTTACAATCCTGCAGTCATAAGTGGGAGGAGGAGATGAGTGGATAGGAACGATGAGAAGACTAATAGTAATAGTAATTCAGCCTTAGTGAATAGTTTGACAGTAGTGAGGGAATTATTTGTTTAGCAGAGTGATGGTGTTCGGGGGGGGGAACTATTCTTGTGTCTATAACTATAACTGAAATTATCCATGCCTTCTAGCTCAAAGGCTTGCTCAGATTTATAATATCATGACAATAATCAAAACCCTTCAACATTCACCTTGATGACAAAACCAGTGATTCTTTTGAAAATTGAGGGAGTTCGTTTTTTTTTCCCCCCAGACACGTTTCCTCCCCTCACTTATAGTATAATTATAATTGGAGCTGTGTTGTTACTTTAATTCATAATTATGCCTTGTTTGAAATATTTGGCAGTGTTATGAATTTACTACTGTTTTCCCCCACAGTTTGAAATGCAACTCCATATGAGATTATGTCATAAATAGTAGGTATTTAGCAAATTGGGTTCACAAAACCACCTGTTTTGTAGATATATGTGCAAAGTAACAGATTGTTTTCTCCACCAAACATAATATAACTAATTAGCCATCTGTGGCGCAAGGAGCAAGAAGGGAGGTTATTACCCCCAAACAAGTAACTATTTATCCAGAGGCCCAACCCTGTTTCCTGTGGCCTGACTGGTTAAGTGTAAAAAAAATGTGCCCTAGCTAACTGTTCTGTGAATGGCCCTCTTAACAAGATGATAATAATCGTATGTACCTTTTTCCTTTCCTTTTGAACTCACCAGTTCAAATATGGATGACCCTAGACTACCCATTTTGATTTGCCCTTTTTAGAAACACAGTGTGAGTCATTCAGAAACATCCCCAACATATGCACTCACATACAGGAACCTATTTTGTGTGCTTTTCAGGCATGAAGTTAGATTCTGGCACACATTCCTGGAACTGGCTCATTTAACACATTAAAATGCTGAAGAATAAGAAAATATTCCTTTATTTGTTTAAACAAAATGTTTTTAAAAGTACTGTTTTCAAGGGGAAAATGTACACTTGATATTTAGTTATTTAACACTTCGGTCCTGATTCTTTTCTGGTTTGTCCTAATTTCAGATCTGTCTTATCTAAAATCTTTACAAAACATGCACTAATGATAATGCTCCATAAATCCTACAAATTATTTGAAAGTTAAATGCAAGGCACACTGCTCTACCCATATGAAAATGAGTGTCTGATGCTATGTGTTAAAAGGATCTTGAAAAAATCACTGCTGACAGTCAGAAGCTCACTCACTCTTCATATATTGAGTTGTGAAGAAGGGGAGACAAAAAAGTGTTAAAGAAGATTTAGGTCTGAATTGCCTCCAGTATAATTTTGTCAAAAGATTGTAAGATTTCTAAGCTGGATGTACTAAATTTACAATGCTTCCTAGTGTTGATTCTCATATTTTATCAACCGCAATTGCTGCAATATATTGCATATATGTAATAGATACATATCTATTAAAGGACTATAGTAGGCACTGTATTCTGGGATTGAACCTTTTATTTTCCTTGATGATAAAAGGCCAAGGTTTTATCACATAGTATGTAATCCATATCAGCAAAGTTCAGTTTCTAGTATTCTTGAAATTTTAATGCTCCTAAATATAAATGCCCTGTGGGAGATGACGCTTATATGATCAATGCTAATCCCCCTCCAAAAACTGATCAACTTTCTGTCTATTAGTGTCTATATGGAAGACCTTCAAGACATTCTGGGGTTATAGACTGCAGTGAAAGAACAAAACAGCACCTCAAAGAAAGCAAACTGTATTCATATTGATACCATGGAAGTCCACTATGAAGTATCTATGGAATCACCACGTATCAAGTACAGTTGGCAGAAGTCTTAAATTTTTAATTATTATATAATAACCCTGTATCTCCTACTTTCTGTAAATATGAAATGTTTGTCAGGATTAATTTGAATTTGCAGTTTTTGAACAAGAATGTATAGCTATGAAATGTGTAGATTAGAATAAACCTATTGCACATTTTCTGAGTTACAGTTATGTTTTCTGGTCTGTTGTTGATGGAGGTAGTATTTTACAGATTTTAAAAATAAATAAAATAAGATCTGGTAAGAAATCGGCATCAGTTGTCATCTCCAACTTTGTGCCCTCTATGACAGATGGGAGAAATCCAACAGGGAAAGATACATAAATAATGAAAAAGGCTGAATTTACATGTTAGCTGGCAAGAAAGTGGTGCATCTGAAGAGAGGAGGAAACAAGGGAATGAAACTAGAAGGTGGAATGGAGCACTCGGCAAAGTTTTCCTCATACAAGTGTTTGTAAATGTAAATCTTCTTAAAATAACTTCTCACTTTTTAAACATAATCATATCTTTTTTTTTTTCAGATAAAAATTGTTTGTCAGATAAATTCCCAGCAAATAAGCAAGATTCTATGCAGATTTTTGTCCAGAGAAAGATGGATCTGTCCTATGTTGCCATCCCTGAAATCATGAAAATTTCTTCTTGTAGGCATTTGGATTTTATTTATAGCCCCTACGGAGGCAGTTACATTTTTTCATTTTTTAAGCTATCTTGGGAATTGTGGAAAGTTGGTTTTTATGTACTAGTTCTAAGTGGAGTTCTACGACAAATTCAGGTTGGCAGATTGTGAGTCCATTGAATCAATTTAAACTTGACTGTTCTGCTAGAGTATTTTTCTTGATCGGAAGTTGTAATTGTAGTATATGATGGAACGCTGAAATCTGTTGATAGCTTCCCTTACTTCTATTATCTAGGCCAGGTTGTGTGCTCCGTGTTCAAAATAACAAATTAGAGAGAACCAATTGAATTCTGGGACTCAAACTATAGGGGGAAAATCAATAATCTATACAATGTCCTTTTATAGCTGGAAACTAATTGTTTCCTAGGTGCCATGAATAAATCACAAAAGAATTATGAATCTAGAAAAAGGAATACATATAATAAACACCGCAGAAAAGATTTGAATCACAATATTTGTTCAAGGAGCATTTTTTCTATCCGGTGGAACTGCTACATATGTGGGACATAATATGTATCTATGATAATGTATATTCTCTGTGGAATGTGTTTCTAAATCATATTAGAATGGTGGTACGGCATAAGCACACATCAGAAATCTATATAATCAAATGGCAGCTGCAGTGTGGATGAAGCATTAGGTGATATATTTTTCTTTATCTTGTGAGGGAAAGAGATAGAAATAGATGTGCCCAAGAGGCTAAGCAGAACTGATTATCTTACAGCAGCCACAGCAAACAGATGGGAACAATGGATAAAAATAGCAAAGAAAGAATAAGCTGCCGCTGCAGCTTACAAGGAAAAATTATGCTGGAATTGCAAACTCCTGTTATTACCTGAATGAATATGTCCAACTAGTTAATTTTTATTTTTTATTTTTTGCTGGTGCATCGTAATCTAATGAGCAGCAATATTACAGCAGTCTTCTGATTTGAACACAGATATTGAACATTCATTTCTGGTTGACTGACACCTTCTCCATTGTTTAATCATTGAATTATTATGCAGGTTATCTACCCCTAATGTTTCAGTGTTTGGTTCCTGACAGCTAGTGCGAAGTTATATGGTTTGCTTTGAAGCCTTTTGCTTCAAAGGATTGTGTCTAATTATTTTCCCTTTATGTAATCCCCCTCTCACTTTTTAAAGAGGTTTGGTTTCAATAAAGTTCCCCTTTTCTTTCCTTAAGTGGCATTCTCCAATTAACTACCTGTCTGAATTACACAATTAGCTCCCCTGCAGCATGTACACATGCTACAGTCCCAAACAGCACTATATGGAGTGGTATTAGATAATAAAGAGTGAGTTTAGAGTTTAGAGTTTTATTGATTTGTATGCCGCCCACTCCTGAAGGACTCCGGGCGGCTTACAATAAATAAGGGAGGGGGATATACACAAACACATATTAAAATATACAACAGTCACAATTTCCGAGGGGCTGGATATTTCGAGAGCCCCCCGGCCTTCTGGAACAGCCAGGACTTAACGGCTTTGCGGAAGGCCGGGAGGGTAGTAAGGGTCTCCACGGGGAGATCATTCCAGAGGGCTGGAGCTGCAACAGAGAAGGCTCTCCCCCGGGGAGTCGCCAGCCGACATTGGCTGGCAGATGGAATCCAGAGGAGACCTAATCTGTGTGATCTAATCGGTCTATGGGAGGTGATCGGCAGGAGGCGGTCTCTCGGGTACCCAGGTCCGATGCCATGAAAGGCTTTATAGGTAACGACCAGCGCCTTGAAGCGGATCCGGAGACTAATGGGTAACCAGTGCAGCTTGCGGAGGATAGGTGTAACGTGGGTGTACCTGGGTGCACCCCACGATCGCTCGCAGCGGCTGCATTCTGGACCAGCTGGAGTCTTCAAACATTCTTCAAGGGCAGCCCCATGTAGAGCGCATTACAGTAATCCAGTCTTGAGGTCACAAGGGCGTGAGTGACTGTCTGAAGGGCCTCCCGATCCAGGTAGGGTCGCAATTGGTGCACC
Organism: Thamnophis elegans; assembly: GCF_009769535.1. Classification (NCBI taxonomy): domain Eukaryota; kingdom Metazoa; phylum Chordata; class Lepidosauria; order Squamata; family Natricidae; genus Thamnophis; species Thamnophis elegans. The sequence goes on from NC_045548.1 coordinate 35,656,740, forward strand.
AGGCGAACCTGGGCAAAGGTCCCCCTGGTCACAGCTGACAAATGGTGTTCAAGTCAGCTGAGGATCCAGGAGGACTCCCAAATTGCGAACCCCCTCTGAGGGGCGTATAATTTCACCCCCCAGCCTGAGAGATGGAATATTTGGCCAATCTTTGGGAGGGAACATCAGTAACCCAGAACTGGTACATAGATTAAAAAAAAACTGATATATTACTCAGTGGAATCGGAACTGTAATTCTGCCTTGGTAGTGCTTAAACAGCACCTTAATTACTAGTAAATTCTGAGCAACATAGACTAGAGAGTTTATTTTCAATGCCTATGTGAATTCAGATTGGATACCTAAAGGCTCATTGACCTAGGACTAATTGACTGACTGACTGACTTACCTACTTATCTACCTATATTTATTTATTTGCAAATAACAATCCAGGGTCTTATATATAATTTAAACCTCACAACAAGAAATCAATGGTCAGATAACCCTGTAACCAAGGCAACTGCAATACAAAGTCATGTATATACAACTCATTTCATGATGGATTCATCCAACATTCTGGCCCAAAGCGTGCATGAAAAACCAATTTTTCAAGGCCTTACAGGGTCATTTGGATCTTGGGGGGGGGGGGATTGTAAGGCAGATGTTCCATAAGTCAGGTATTACAACAGAGAAGGCATGCCTCTGAGGTTTCACTGAATGATACTGTTTGATATATAGGATTTGAATCTTGCCCAATTGTTGGAAACTATGGGACAAGTAGAGTAATTGGAGACAGATGATACTGCAAATAACCCCACCTGTGCAATGAAGAATTTTTGGAAATGATTAGCCTCTTGAATTGCACTTAAAGCCTACAGAATCCAGTGGAGTTCCCAAAGTAGTTGTGTTATTTAGGGGTACCGTAGTGCATATATCTATAACAGTACATGCCAACGCATTCTGGACAGTTTCTGGATAGATTTTGAGGGCAGCCCTGGTAATGGGAGGTGACCAAAGTATGAGTGACTGTGAGTAGGGTCTCCTGATCCAAAAAACAATTCATTTGGCATACAATATGAAACTGTAAAAGACCCTCTTGGCCCCAGCTGCCACCTGCTCTTCTATTAGGAGCTCAATGTCCAAATTGCACACCAGTTCTGTCTAGAAGAGTTCCACTCAGTTCAAAACTAAGTATGGAGAGTTTCAGAATCAGGGGACTCTAAAACCACGGTCATCTGGTCTTGTTTGGATTAAGCCAAAGTACGTTCTTCTCCATCCAAAAGCCCATAGCTTCTCAACACTGGAAAAGAACCTCAATGACATTGCTTGGTTGGTCCAGAGATGTATAACTTGGTATTAATAGCATATTAATACTATACTTAATTCCATACCAGTGATGATTTCACCCAGCAGTTCCATGTAGATTTTAAGAGTTTCACATTAAAATACCTGTGTAATAAGAGTTTCTTCAGAGATTTCTATTGTGCAGTCAAGTTACAGGAAGAATCTGGCACACAGGGAAGTCAATAACATTGCAAACTGATTAGAGAATTTTAGACAGAGACTTCGTGGACAAGAATTTAAAATAATACTTTATGCACTTTAAAGCACAGCAGTGAATTCATTGATGCTGGTCCAAACTGATCTTAGAGAATGCTGTTTCTCATCCAAATTTACAGTCCATTGAATGAATTGTGCTGGCTTGTAAACAGTGAAGTTGGATTAGCTCTGTATATGTTTAAAAACAAACACACCACCAAGAAAGGAGTATACGTATCAACACACAAACAAATATGTATGTCTGTGATGTGTATTTATGTGGATGTGGATACATTTGATTTGGAAAGGTACAGTATATATAACTAGAAGGAATTTGTTAGATTCCATTTCAACCATTTTGACTTTATTCCACCCCTGTCGTCTCAGAGAGGATTATAGTGGGTCCACAATGTGGTGAGGAAAGTCAATATGGTAGCCATGATGGAGCAATTCAAACTCCACATTTTTTATGTACAACATTCAGACCACACTCTTTGGACAACCCTGTCTTACATGGACACTCTGGTATCACTCCAGATGCTTTGGGAGGGTCAAGTTGGATGTTGCATTAACTACTCAGCTCATCATGCACATACTTCTTAACTGGTTCTATAATAAACTCAATCATCTCCAAATAAGTTGAATCTACAGCTCTAGAATTCAGGCCATGTTGTCACAAATTCCAAGAGAGGAAATCCCAAACATCTAGAGCAGGTCTGGGAACATAGATGAGATGTGGCCAACCAAGCAGCCCACATCTTTGTGAAAACTCAATAGATATTAATTACACATTTTTAGAAATGATCTGTACAAAAATATTCTCAATATGACTATGGTAAATTGCATGAATGAATCAAAAAGATCAATTCCTATTATGTATATGTCTCCAAACCATTACTACCCCTGTGTAATTCTATAATAGATGGATTTATTTATTTTATTCTTAGCCCCAACAGAATGCTATAACATTCTGACCATCCTTCCTTCCTAAACATATGCCTTGTGTTCATTTTAGAGTAGCTTTGCTGATAAGGAGAGAAGATACATTATAGTTTCCATAGGAAAGAAAGGGAGAAAGATGAGTTGACAATAAAGATAGCCTTAACAAATTATCAGAGACAATTCTGGGAAGAAGAAAAGAAGAAAACTGGAATGGAAGCCATAACCAGTAACTTAAATAGCTCTGGCTTCTGAAAAGGTATACATTATTAAAAGAACAAAAGGGGTTAGTAAATCTAAGCTGGACTTGGCAGTATTTATATTAACTAAAGCTTTAGTGGTTCAAGGACACATCCAGGTTTTCTGTTGTAAGGCATGATCTGGAGAAGAGTGCGAAAGAGGGAGACAGAACCTCCAGAGCTCACCTGCTCAACACAGAAGGCTGTCAGAGGATGAATGCTGAAAGGTTTAATACTCCTTCCCCTCAGAAGCTGGCTGCCAATCTGATTGACAGGAAAATGGCACCAATCTCTGCAAATTCTTCCCTAACTCTAAAATTAAGAAGAAAACAGAGATAACATAATGCATACATAAGCTAAGTTCATATCATAATTTACAAATATACATACATGTTGTTTTAGACTGTCTTGAGTACAATGAAAAACCTCTCTTGCCCTGCAGTTTAACTTATCAGCTAAGTTTTGTTAGATGAGTAGAATTTGTAATGAAATGAAGTGCAATTAGTTTCTTGCCAAAGAAAGTTCAGAAATTGAAACTTCTCATGCTTCTTACTTTAATATACTCTTTAGAAACACAACTGAAAACATCCCAAAGTGATGTTATGTACCAAGTTTCTGACAAATCCTAAGAGTCCACAGGCTATTCTGATCATACCCTTCATCTTTTTCCTTTCCCAATTTCCCATAATACATTTGCTATTTTATGATTTGCAACTCTCACAAGGTTGAAATAATTCTGATTTCAAACTTAAGGCAAACATTTATATATTTTTTTAAAAGAAACCCTTTGATTTATGAGGGGAAGACTTCAAATTTAGCAATATTATTTAGTATGATTTTTCCTTTTATTTTGCAATACAGTTCCTGCCTTTATTTAATTTTTTTCCAGTACTATACCTCTAATTGAGCAAACTGAAAAGCAGTCTGGAACATCAATAAATCATCTTCTGAAAAGGAAAAATAAATATTAGCATATAGATAATTTAGAGCAGACCAAGTTTACCATCAATCTACCATCAACCTAGCAGTACGTTCATTGCACGTAATCTAATAATAAAGAAAAACAGGCATGACTCACTTCCTTCCTCCTACCATTTCCTCTGGTAATGATGATCCATTATAGGAATCCCCCAAAATAATTGAAATTAATGTCTTATAAATCCAAGCCAACCAATTATTCAACTTGTTTATTTGTAAGGAATTCTTACTGTTTACAACTGGATAAATGAAACTTTTCTTTGAATTAATCTGGAATCCCTTCTCATTCTAATCTATAGCCCTGGTGCTCCTTGACAGCTTCCTTTTAAAATAGTAATCAAGTTTGACATGGTTTCTTTGGGTCAGGCTGGCTTGTCTTCTGTGTTTTAATTATTTTATAATTACTTGTTGGGAATGATAAGCTGGCCAGTGTCTCTTGGAGTGTGCAGCTATCATTAAATAAACAAACAAATAAGAACTTGAATCATTTCAATACTAGAGCAAGTCAGCCCCAGCCTATTTTCTTACAAATTAATGTTTTTATGTTGTCATCAGTTGATCATACATTTTACTATGATTTAGCTTGTCTTCATTGGTTTGGTAGATGATGGCTAGGAAATATTCTTTGAATATTTTTCAAATTGATCCTAAAATGAATGGTTGATATTATTATATAACATGTTTAATTCATGTGTCTAATATATATACTCTATCTGTAACAAATAGCTAAATCACATTTTAGATTTGATCCCCAATTCTGTAAACATCCTCCCCATCAAAACTAATCAAAGGTGGAGTATATTCTGAAAGCGGTCCAGAGGATCCACTTCTTGGGCTAATCAAGTTCACAATAATAAATTTTGAAAGCTTTGGATGATAGTGTCAACTCTCCGTGTTGACTTTCCATGCAGAGCGTCAACGGAGCCAGATCTCAGATTACAATAGCTGGGTTGAGATGAATGAAGCTATTGGATAACATGATTTATGACAAAGACATGAAGGGAGGACAGAAACACGGGCAAAGTTCAAAAGCAGATAAAGAAAGCAAAAAAGATGGCTGTGAATAAGAAATTCCTAATAAAGAATGCCTAATGAAGTTGTTAATAAATCTCTGCTTTTTGTATTACAATATTGGGTTGCTTATTATGAAGCAGGCATTGTTAGGGTACTTTACAGACAGCCATCTTTTGCTTTTAAATATCAGGGGTGCCAAGGGGGAACTCAGAGGACCATGGCAAAAGGTCAGCTATCCAAACAGAGCTGGAGAGCAGACATCAGACATCAAAGCCGAGATGAGCGAAGCAAGAGGAGATAAGTAATCAACCCCCTAAAAACAGCTAAAGCTGAGCTCTCACCCCACCCCTATCCCCAGAAAAAGGAAAAGGCCCTAAGCGATCTGGGAAGAGTGGAGGGGATGCTGGACTGGAATCAAGCCACGCCCCCCAAAGCCCCAAATGGAGCCCCTGGGAAGTTCCATAGAGCAACGGAGGGAAGAATTTGACTGGGTCACCCTCTGTGAAGAAAGGCCATTATGCATGCCAAAAGAGAGGGGAGGAGCAGTGGATCCTTTTGAGGTGACGAGAAGCACATGGGAACATAGCCCCACTTCTCCACCCATTAGAAGGAAGATGAAGCCAGTGCCTCTCCCACGTAGCAGGCAGGCTGCCCAGGGCAGACAATCTCCACCCTCCCTCCGAACTAGAACTGAGAAGTATCTTCAGACATATCAAATGCAAGCATACAGAGGCTGACAGGAGGAGGGAAGGGCACTGCTGATTGAATTGCCCCAATTCAGAGATAAGTTTAATGGGAACTCAGACCAGTTAGCCCTATTCCTTGACTCAGCTGAGGTCCACCTGGAATGCTATGGACATCTCTACTCATCCCCCAGACCCATAGTGAATACTATCGCAGAGGGACTAGAGGGAGAAGCAGGGGAATGGCTAGCAGCCCTCCACAAGAGGAGAGCCCCCCCAATTGCAAGGCATAGATGACTACTAGAGGCTATGACTGCTAGAGGCCAGATTTGAGGAAATGGAGGAGGACCTGTATGTGGAAGATGAGCTCAGTGACCTAAAGCAAAGGCGCCGCCCCATCAAAGAGCACATCCGTGAATTTAGGAGAGTCATTGGAAGGCTACCCCCTTTACCAGAGTGTCTGTTAGTGTTTTTTTTTTTCAGAACAAGTCTGGACCAGCAAATTGCCCAAGAAACTGCCTACCGCAACATTCCAAACTGACTCTCTGAGTGGTACCAAGTAGCAATAAAAGTCGACAGCGGGTTGCATGCCAATGACATGAGAAAGCAACCGGACACAAAAGAGAGAGGTCAACCTGACCTGAAACCACCCAGCTGACAGGAAACCACAGCACCACAGCAGATCCTGAGACCAGCTCTCCCTTGAAGTCCGCTGAAATGCTACAGATGCGAGGGGATGTGCCATATGGCATCCGTGTGCACGACCCCAATCCCGATGCTGAGGCCAGAGCTACTACCCAGGGCACAATAGGAACGCAGCCACAAACGGGCTACCCAAACATTCTGGAAGGCTTTTCAGGCTGCAGAGTTCCCTCCCCAACCAGATGAAGGGAGGGAACCCAAGGCAACAATGACCAGTCACCAGAATCCTACGACAGTGACGACAAGGGCGAAAATGACCCAATGCTGAGAGGACCAATTCGCCCTTTCCTTTTTCCAATACGCCTCACAGCCCGAAAGACAGGAAGCCAGGGGGATTTCCAATCCCTAATAGACTCAGGCTGCACTAGATGCTTGATCAACCTGACCACAGTCCTGAATCTGGGGATCAGAGCAAAAAGACTGGCCCACCCAATCCGGTTCGAACAGGTCGACAAGTCCCCGCGGGCGAAGGAGGGGCGGTGACGGCGGCAGCAGCTGCTTTAAGCGCTGCCTTGTCTCACAGCCGGGGCCGCTCCGAGCTGCCGGCCGCTGGCACACACTCCTGCGAGAGCCTCTGCGTAGTGCCGGGAGGCCACGGAGAAGCTTCGCTCCACTTCTCACCCAGCCTTCCCCCAGAGGCGATCCGGGACTTCCAGCGGCGGAGCCTGGAGAAGCAGGCCAGGGCATCGGGGGCGGCGGGGCACTTTGCATTGCGGGAGCCGCCAAGCGCCTTTGCTGCAGACCCGGGCGCTTGGCTGCTCCCGCGATGCAAATTCCCCCCCCCCTGCCGAGGCCGACCGCTGCCCTGCTTCGCAAAAGGATGCCCAGCTGAGCCTCACCAGGTATAAACCTCACCACACGTCACTGATACCCCTGGTGAGCCAAGTACTGGAAAAATTTCTGGCACCCAACCTGTACGTCAAGCTATCAAAATGTGAATTCCACTGTGAGCGACTAGGCTACCTAGGCTCAAGTGTCAAATGAGGGAATAGAGATGGACCCAGCCAAAGTGCAAGCCATCGTAAGCTGGCAAACTCCTCGCACCCACAGACAGCTACAAAGCTTCCTAGGCTTCGTGAACTTCTATAGGCAATTCATTTCCTCCTTTATGCCAAACCCCTGACAGACCTCCTGAAGACAGGGAGTTCAGGACAACCTCTACAGTGGGACCTAACCTGCCAAAAGGCATTTGAGACACTAAAAGAAATGTTTGCAAAGGAACTGGTGCTGAAGCATCCTGACCCCGAACAACTCTTCGTGATCCAAGCAGATGCCAGTGACATGGCAGTGGGAGTGGTGCTACTCCAAAGAAACAACCAAGGAAACCTACAACCCTGCGCCTACACTTCCCGCAAGCTCACAGACAGAGAGACAATGGGCCGCATGGGAAAAGGAGGCTTTCACAGTGAAATGGGCACTGCTAACCTGGAGACACCTGTTGAAAGGGGGCCAGAAACCGTTCGAAGTCTGGACTGACCATAAGAATCTGGTGGCTCCACTCTATGTCCTGGAATCCCTATGCACCCTAATTCTCCAGAGGAGCCACAACGCCAAACTGGCAGGCCACTTTGGATTCCTAAAGATGTTACACTTAGCCCGGAGGCAATTCTGGTGACCCAAAATAAATAAAGATGTGGACAGTTACGTGAAAAGTTGCACCATCTGCGCCACAATGAAAAGGCAACCAGAAAAAAACCCCAGATTGCTGCAGCCAGTAGCAGAGCCAATGAGGCCGTGGGAGGAGATCTCAATGGACTTTATAGTAGAGTTGCTGAAAAGTGGGGGAAAACACGGTGATTTGGACTGTAATAGACCTGTTCTCCAAACAGGCACACTTCATACCCTGCAGCGGACTACCCTCAGCTCACAAGCTGGCCAAACTCTTCCTGAAGCACATCTACCGTCTGCATGGAGTACCTCGAAGAATTATCTCAGACAGAGGGGTCCAGTTCACAGCTAAGTTCTGGAGGGGGTTCCTGTGGTGCATTAGGTCATCCCAGGGCCTTAGTTCAGCTTTTCACCCGGGCACCAATGGGGGGGGGCAGAGAGACTGAATGCTATGGTAGAGCAGTACTTGAGGTGCTATGTGAACTATCAGCAGTCCAATTGGGCAGAACCTCTGACTTTCGCTGAGGTTGTGTACAATAATGCTGTTCACAGCAGCACAGGACTAACACCATTCAAAGTAGTGAGCAGCATGGACTTTGTCCCAATGCCTGAGTATCCAAGGGACCCCCCCTTCCTGGGGGATCCCTTGCCCTTAGCTTGACTGACTGGATGTCAATGCTAAAAGCAGCCTGGGAGAATGTCAAAAAAGCACTAGCTAAAGCAGTACAAACCTATAAGAAACAGGCAGATAAACACCGAGCTCCGCAACAACCATTCCTGGTGGGAAAGAAGGTTTATCTCTCCACAAAATATTTAAGGTTAAGACTCCCTAGCAAGAAACTGGGACCAAAATTTGTGGGACCATTCCCCATAGTAAAGATCATCAACCCAGTCTCAGTGCAACGGAAACTGCCCCGACTGTTAGAGAAGGTACACCCAGTATTCTATAGTAGCCTCTTAAAACCGGTGGTCAGATCCACTCTGAGATCACTGCCCCGGGAGCCCCCAGGCCCTGTGGTCATAGGGGGCCAAACCTATTATGAGGTGCAACACACCCTTGATTCGAGGTGGCACAGGAGGCAACTCCAGTACTTAATTAGTGGAAGGGATATGCCTTGTCAGAGGCATCTTGGGTAAAGAGTAGAAATATCCAGGCTGATCGCCTTATGAAGAGATTCCATGAAAAAAATCCAAACAAGCTTGGGGGGAGGACGTAGCCTTGAATCCCATAGTGGTACTCAAATTGTTTTTTCTTGCACAGATTGCCTTTGAAATGTGAGGGGAGCTGGATGTCAACTCTCTGTGTTGACATTCCATGCAGAGTGTCGGCAGAGCTGAATCTCAGACTACAGTAGCTGGGTTGAGATGAATGAAGCTATTGGATAACGTGATTTATGACAAAGACATGAAGGGAGGACAGAAACACGGGCAAAGTTCAAAAGCAGATAAAGAAAGCAAAAAAGATGGCTGTGAATAAGAAATGCCTAATGAAGAATGCCTAATGAAGCTATTAATAAATCACTGCTTTTTGTATTACAATATCGGGTCGCTTATTATGAAGCAGGCATCGTTAGGGTACTTTACAGATAGCAAAAGGGATTTTGTTTTAGTTTTTTTAATAAACATGCCCTGCCACCATTTCATATTTAGCATCTATTTTCTGGAAAACTAATACCTTCTACCTATTGTTAAATATATTTTACCATTGACATTAAGCATGCAAACAGTTATAAATAATTTGATTTAAGTAAATTCTTCCATTTGTTATTAGATTACAATAGTATTTTCAAAGCACTTTATACTCACATACACACATGGATATCTTCAGGCTCGTATTGGTTTTGTCAAAATGATGAAAGAGGTACTGTACTGTTGCATCCAGTTCTACGCCTTTGGATATCCATGCAACATCATGACAAATGTACAAGGAAGGAAGGGATTGCATTGTGATGATGCAACACTGTTCCTGTCAGATGAAACCTCTATTGTGTGTGTGTGCGTGCGTGCATGCACACGCAAACACACGCACACACGCACACACGTGCACATTTACAGGTGCATACAGACACCATGAACTATTCAATGTCAAGAATAACAATAATTTATTTATTTATTTATTTATTAAACACATTTATATGCCGCCCAATCCCGAAGGACTCCGGGCGGCTTACAAAAATAAGAGAAAAATAACACATAACGAGAAAAGAAATAGTTTAAAAACAACAACACCCTCATACATTCATTCTAATCGGGGCTGGACCTCAACAGTGAGGTCAACAGCCCCAGGCCTGCCGGAACAGCTAAGTTTTTACAGTTTTCCTGAAGGCCATGAGAGTGGGTATGGTCTGGATCTCCGGGGGTAGCTGGTTCCAGAGAGTCGGAGCAGCCACAGAGAAGGCTCTCCTCCGAGGGCCCGCCAGCCGACACTGTCTGGCTGACGGCATCTGAAGGAGGCGCAATCTGTGGGATCTTACTGGCCGCTGGGAGGTATGTGGTAGCAGGCGGTCACGAAGGTACTCTGGCCCTAAGTCATGTAGGGCTTTAAAGGTAATAACCAACACCTTGAATTGTGTCCGGAGACCAACTGGTAGCCAGTGCAGCTCATGGAGGACAGGTGTAACGTGGGTGTATCTCGGTACACCCAATATCGCTCGCGTGGCCGCATTCTGAACTAACTGCAGTCTCCGAACACTTTTCAAGGGTAGCCCCATGTAGAGCGCCTCCCGATCCAAATAGGGCCGCAATTGGTGCACCAGACGAATTTGGGCAAAGGCCCGCCTGGTCACAGCCGATAGATGATGTTCCAGTTTCAGCTGCGAATCCAGGAGGACTCCCAAATTGCGAGCCCTCTCTGAGGGGTGTAAATTTTCACCCCCCAGGGTTTAGGATGGACTGTCCAAGCAGTTCTTCGGGGGCAGCATCCAAAGCCACTCAGTCTTTCGGGATTGAGCACAAGTTTGTTCACCCCCATCCAGTTCCTAACAGCCTCCAGGCATCGGCACATCACGTCCACCCCTACACTGAGCTGGCACAGGGCAGAAAGATACAATTGAGTATCGTCTGCATATTGGTGGTATTTTACCCCGTGCTGTCGCATGATCTCACCCAGCGGCTTCATGTAGATGTTAAATAGGAGGGGGGACAAGACCGAACCCTGTGGCACACCACATTTGAGGGGCCTAGGGGTCAACCTTTGCCCCCCGACCAACACCGACTGCAACCTGTCAGAGAGATAAGAGGAGAACCACTGTAAAACGGTGCCTCTCACTCCCACCTCCCCTAGGCGTTGCAGAAGAATACCATGGTTGATGGTATTGAAGGCCGCTGAGAGGTCAAGAAGCACCAGGATAGAGGAATATCCTCTATCCCTGGCCCGCCAGAGATCATCGGTCAGGGTGACCAAAGCAGTTTCCATGCTGTACCCAGGCCTGAAACCGGACTGAAAGGAATCTAGATAATCCGTTTCATTCAAGGTCCGTCGGAGTTGAAGCGCCATCACCTTCTCAACAACCTTCCCTAAAAAAGGAAGGTTGGAGACAGGACGATAGTTTTTCAAAATAGCTGGATCCAGAGAAGGCTTCTTGAGGAGGAGTCTTACCACTGCTTCCTTTAATGGTTGTGGGAAAGACCCCTCCTGCAAAGATGTGTTAGTAATCGTCTGGAGCCAGCCTCGTGTCACCTCTCTGCTGGTCGAAACCAGCCAGGAGGGGCACAGGTCCAGTAAACAGGTGGAGGCACTCATCGCTTCCATGGCTTTGTCCAATTCCTCAGGGGTGACAGATTCAAACTCATCCCAGGAAATCTGATTAAGACTAGCCCTCAGCATCTCGGCTGGTACTGCCCAAGTGGAGTCCAGGTCTGTCCGAATCTGAGTGATTTTATCCGACAGAAACTGAACGAACTCCTCAGCTCTTCCCTGCAGGGGTTCCCTCGCCTCCTCACCTTTCAGGAGGGAGCGGGTCACCCTAAACAGGGCGGCTGGGCGAGATTCCGCGGATGCAATAAGAACGGAAACATGCGTACATTTTGCCGCCCGTATCGCCACTAGATAAGTCCTAATAAAGGCTATTAATAGTGATCAATCAAATTCAGAGTTACTAGCCCTCCAACGTCGCTCTAGGCATCTCTTTTGGCGCTTCATCTCCCGGAGTTCCTCGGTAAACCAAGGTGCCCTCCTGGATCCACTGCCGCGGAGAGGCCTCAAAGGTGCAATCCGATCCAATGCTCCAGTCGCTGCAATGTTCCAGGCAGCGACCAAAGACTCGGCCGGATTGTGGACAAGGGAGTCAGGTATCTCTCCAAGTTCCCTCTGAAATCCCTCTGGGTCCATCAGGCGCCTGGGGCGGAACTACTTAATCAGCTCCACCTCCCTGCAATGGGGGAGTAGCGTCCTGAAGTCTAGCCTCAGCAAGGAGTGATCTGACCATGACAAGGGCAAGATCTCTATTCCCCTTAACTCGAGATCACGTCTCCACTGCCCTGAGAGAAATACAAGGTCAAGCGTGTGTCCCACTCTGTGAGTCGGATCCTGAACTACCTGGGTCAAGTCCATGGTTGTCATGGAAGCCATGAACTCCTGTGCCCCATCTGAGGGTTCACCAAGAGACAGCAGATTAAAGTCCCCCAGTACTATTAGTCTGGGGAACTCCACCGCCAACCTGGCTACTGCCTCTAGCAGCACAGGCAGGGCAGTCGTGACACAGCTGGGAGACAGGTACATCAACAGCAAGCCCAATTGAACCCCTAGGTCCAACTTCAAGAGGAGAGACTCACGAGGTTTCCTGGGCGGGACCTTGCTGATGGTGGCAGCTTAACAGAGCTGCCCCCAGGTTTCTGATCGCGTTATCTGCCTAGACATCTGGTAGATACCTCACTCTTCAGGCAAAGAAGAGCGAGAGATAGATCCAGCTGGTAAGAGCTTTTCCTTTGAAATTTGCAGCTTTTTTTGGCTGCGAAGAGAAGGGGGGCCAGCCGAGGCTGAATCACTATCTCCGTGCCGGAAATCCCTAGCTGTTTTTATCACGGCTCAAAGTAAGGCACCTCCACTTAGGACAATATTTGAACTATTTATCTGAAATTAATACAAGCAGAGTCCGTATCTGAGAACCTTATCTGCTTTTTTTTTTTTTTTAAATCCTAGCTTCATTTTCTACAAGAGCTTCCTTCGTGTACTTGTTTTTTTTCCTTAAAAAAATAAGCTCCTAAAATGGCGATTGTGCATTCTCCGTAACAATGCCACATTCCTAATTCTTCTGCAAAGAACAGTGATAAAAAAGATCAAAGGGAGGAACAGCCGGCCAGCAGTTTCTTACTAATTAGTTTCACTTCTCTGAAGAGTTTACAAGACTTTCTTCTTATCAACTTTGTTAATATATATTTCTGATACAGAGAAGTCAAAATGGCGCTGAATATGCCGAGCTGCTTCGTTACAATGTCTTTTTTGAAATCCTTTGAAAAATTCTAAAGAGCTAATAAAGGGGTGACTTAATACCCTTTTTTTTCCGTAAGCTACATAGCGTACTAGTAGAGCTTGATTAATTGCTTGGAGATAAGACTAATAATGGCATCAAAATTAAATCCGGGGGGGAAACTTCCTCCCCCTCCTAGAAGCACATCCCCGATACCTGGCACAAAGTTGCCCCCTACTGGAGATGTGCTAATGAAAGAACTTTTTTGGAAACCTTCAGACAATTCAAAGAGGAGATAAGGGACGATTTAAAGAGTTTAAGATGGATTTATATGATAAACTTGATACTAGGATTGCCAGAATAAATGATGATATGCTGGGACTTGTAACTGTATTGACAGAACATGTTTCTGAAATTGAAGATAACCTAGAGGTTCTTAATGAAGATAATACCAATTTGACATCCAAAATTGAGGTGGTGCAACAAAAAGTTGAAAATGCTGAAAAACAAATGATTATGATACAGTACAGGCAGATGGAGCTCGCATTAAGAGTCAGGGGGTTGCATGAGGATAAACAGGAGAACTTGAAACAGATTCTTTCAGAGGCTTTTGACCGTCTGGCAGGAAGACCGGGGTCCAACTTTGACTGGCAGATTGATAAAATTTATCGTGTTAACTCTTGGGCGGCAAAGCAGAAGCAACTCCCCCAAGATGTAGTCATATACTTCACCACAAGAGAGCTCAGAAACATGATACTACAAGAGTCCTATAACACCAGGCTTCAAATTGGCAGTCAGGATTTGATTGTCTTGAAAGAAATACCACCTCAAATGCTAAGAGCCAGGAGAGACTATGCCTTTCTAGTGGAAGAACTCAGAAACCGTCAGATACAGTATAGCTGGGATGTGCCATTTGGTATTATAATTACATTTGACAAGCAAAGATATTGTCTCAACTCTGTATGGAAAGCTCGAGATTTCTATCACAATATTCTGAAGGTGGGACACCCTGAATCATCTGGATCTGGAGAAAGACCACGAGAAGGACAAGATAGACAGCAAACCACACAACTACCAGACAAGACGCACCATTTCCCCCTTCCGGAAGGGCAAGGTGTCATGGAACAAAGACCTAGCCGTATGACTACCAGACAAATGGAAAAACAAGCTACAATGCAACAACCTCAACAATCACCGGCCATTGATCAAGGAGTTACAGCAACAAGCTCAGAAGCCATGGCAGGAGCTAGGCCAAAGGTTAAACAGGCCATGCAGGAGGCTCTAAAAAAGCTTCTGGCAACCAAAAATGACAACTAAGATTTTGACATGGAATGTCAATGGACTGAACTCTCCACAGAAGATAAAGAAAAATATTTCACTATCTTAAACAGTTCAAGAATGATATAATTTGTCTGCAAGAAACTCATATCAAATCAACTGATCAAAAATATTTGTTTAACCCCAAACTTGGTCAACATTTTGTGACCTCTGCTACGGAAAAGAAAAATGGTATAGTTGTATACTTAAGAAAAGACATTAAGGCTGAACTAATTGAAGCAGATCCCTTTGGAAGATATATCGCGCTAGACTTAATCTTAGAAGGGAAAAAGACATTACTTTTGGGACTTTATGCTCCTAATCAACAGCAAGATGGATTCTATAGAAATCTTCATGCTAAATTAGTACAGTGGGACTTTAAGTCTTGTATACTATTGGGTGACTGGAACGGCGTGATTGACACTAAAAGAGATAAGAAGACCTCTCGCCCAAATACTAAAATCCGAGCTAAGTTACCCAAACCTTTTTTTGACATGGTGGACGACTTCAAATTGAGAGATGTTTGGCGAGAAAGAAACGCAGAGGAATATGACTTCACCTTCTTTTCTGATAGACATCAATCCCTTTCAAGGATTGATTTTATACTAATCACTAATGATTTACTTTCTAGGGTGAAGAAGACAAAGATTGCGGCGAGGGTTCTCTCGGATCATAACCTTGTTTGGATGGAATTGGGAAGGGTAGTGCAGGCAAGAAGGTCTTGGAGGCTGAATGAAAACTTATTCAGATATGAAAAGTACATTAATGACTGTAAAAAATGGTTATCTGAATACTTTGTTCCGAATATGAATAAGGGTACATCTATGGAATTTGTATGGGATGCAAGCAAAGCGTATATGAGAAGAGTACTGATGAATATAAATAAAATACATAGACATAAACAAGGGCAAAAACGAAAAGAATTGGAAGAGGAAATTAAAGGGAAAGAGTTGGAGTTAACATTGAATCCAGGCGATACAAAGGTTAAGGAAGCAATTACCATATTAAAATCCCAATTTGATATGTTGATCTCTGACCAGGTAGCCACTAGTTTATTATATGCAAAACACAACACTTTTTGTAACGCAAATAAACCTGGCAGATGGTTAGCTTATCAGATTAGGAAAAAAGGAAAATTCGAAATGTAACCAAATTGAGTTATAGAGGGAAGGAGGTGTTTCAACAGGAGGAGATTCAAAAGGCATTTCGGGAATTTTTTACAGAATTGTATAAAGGGGACAAAATTAAGGGTTTAGATATAGACAAATACTTAGATAAAGAGAAAATCCCTAGTTAGAGAAGAGTACAGGCAAAAGTTGAACCAACCAATAACCTCAGGGGAAATCTTGCAGGTAATCAAACAACTAAAGTTAGGGAAAGCGCCAGGTACAGATGGCTTGACAGCGGTTTACTATAAAAACTTACAGTTAGAAATAGTAGAACCTCTTAGAGAACTATTTAATAAA
This sequence comes from Thamnophis elegans, assembly GCF_009769535.1. NCBI lineage: Eukaryota > Metazoa > Chordata > Lepidosauria > Squamata > Natricidae > Thamnophis > Thamnophis elegans. The sequence goes on from NC_045548.1 coordinate 35,672,610, forward strand.
ATTCAAACGGAATGTAAAGTGCCCCCATCTTGGAAGACAGCGTTTATATCTTTGATACCCAAAGAAGATCAAGATATTACCCAACCAAAAAATTATAGACCTATCTCATTACTTAATGTAGATTATAAATTTTTTACTAAAATACTAGCAAATAGGTTAATGGTGGTTATTCAACAATTTATTTATTTATTTATTTATTTATTTATTTGTCTTGTATGCCGCCCACTCCCGGAGGACTCCGGGCGGCTCACAAAAGACAAGGGAAAGGGGGGGAAACAAGACAAAGACAACATATTAAAACAAAACCAACATTCACAATTTCTATGGAGGTAGATGCTTCTCAGCTCCCCCCAGCCTGCTGGAACAGCCAGGACTTGGTGGCTTTGCGGAAGGCCGGGAGGGTAGCAAGGATCCGGATCTCAACAGGGAGCTCGTTCCAGAGGGCCGGAGCTGCAACAGAGAAGGCTCTCCCCCAGGGAGTCGCCAGCCGACATTGGCTGGCAGATGGAATCCGGAGGAGACCCAACCTGTGCGATCTAATTGGTCTGAGATTGATACATATCGACCAAACAGGTTTTATACAGGGGAGACAGATGACAGATGAAGAGTAATGTTAGACTAATCATTAATGCATTAGAATATTTGGGAAAGAACAACGAAATCCCTGCTGCGTTCATATTTCTGGATGCTGAGAAGGCCTTTGATCGAGTTAATTGGCAATTTCTGTTGAAGATATTGCAAAAAATGCAGATAGGAGATAATTTTTTACAGTCAATTAAAGCAATATACCAACAGCAAACCGCTCAAATCATAGTCAACGGAAGTTTAACAGACTCTTTTCAAATCGGAAAAGGTACAAGACAGGGCTGTCCTTTGTCCCCACTATTGTTCATTATAACTTTGGAAGTATTATTGAATAAAATACGGGGCTTGGATGGTCTAAAAGGGATCAAGATTAGGCAGCAAGATTTGATTTGATTTTTGATTTTATTTAGCATTTATAGGCCGCCCTTTTCCCTGAGGGGACTCAGGGTGGCTTACAATAGTAAGGGAAGGGGAGTGAAAGACAAAATACAAAAAATACAAAAAAAAAATGTGAAGTAACTAAAAAGTACTAAAACACAACATTCACTCAGCATTCGGGAGGGGCAGAAGAGTTTATCCCCAGGCCTGACGGGCTAGCCAGATCTTGAGGGCTGTACGGAAGGCCTGGACTGTGGTCAGGGTACGAATCTCCACGGGGAGATTGTTCCATAGCGTCGGAGCAGCAACTGAGAAGGCTCTCCTCCGGGTGGTCGCCAGTCGGCACTGACTGGCGGATGGAATACGGAGGAGGCCCGCTCTATGCGATCTGATGGGACGCAGGGAGATTATTGGCAGGAGGCGGTCTCTCAGATAGTCAGATCCACTACCATGGAGCGCTTTATGGGTGATAAGTAAGACCTTGAATTGCACCCGGAGATCTACAGGCAGCCAGCGCAGCTCGCGGAGGATAGGTGTTATGTGGGCGAACCGAGATGCGCCCACAATCACTCGCGTTCTGTACTAGCTGAAGTCTCCGGGTGCTCTTCAAGGGCAGCCCCATGTAGAGCACATTGCAGTATTCCAGCTTAGAGATCACAAGGGCTCGAGTGACTGTCGTGAGAGCCTCCCGATTCAGGTAGGGCCGCAACTGGCGCACCAGGCGAACCTGGGCAAATGCCCCCCTGGTCACAGCCGATAGATGGTGATCAAAACTCAGCTGTGGATCCAGGAGGACTCCCAAGTTGCGGACCCTATCTGAGGGGTATAAGTTTTGTCCCCCCAGCCTGATTGATGGTACGGTGGTCAAATTATTGGGAGGAAAACACAACAGCCACTCGGTCTTGTCTGGGTTGAGCACCAGTTTGTTTGCTCTCATCCAGTCTTTAACAGCTTCCAGACCCTGGTTCATCACGTCCACCGCTTCATTGAGTTGGCACGGGGCGGACAGATACAATTGTGTATCGTCCGCATATTGATGATACTTTATCCCGTGCCTCCGGATGATCTCGCCCAGTGGTTTCATGTATGTTAAATAGGAGGGGGGACAAGACCGACCCCTGTGGCACCCCATATGTTAGGGGCCTCGGGGACGATCTCTGCCCACCCACCAACACCGACTGCGACCTGTCCGAGATGTAGGAGGAGAACCACTGCAAGACAGTGCCGCCCACTCCCACCTCCCGCAGTCGTCGCAGAAGGATACCATGGTCGATGGTATCAAAAGCCGCTGAGAGGTCAAGGAGAACCAGGATGGACGCAAAGCCTCCATCCCTAGCTCTCCAGAGATCATCGGTCAATGCGACCAAAGCGGTTTCTGTGCTGTAACCTGGTCTGAAGCCGGACTGGAAGGGGTCAAGATAGTTTGCTTCCTCCAAGGTACGCTGAAGCTGGAGGGCCACCACTTTCTCAACAACCTTCCCCACATAGGGAAGGTTGGAGACTGGACGGTAGTTATTAAGAACAGCTGGATCCAAAGACGGTTTCTTCAGGAGGGGTCTCACCACCGCTGCCTTAAGCTCGGTGGGGAAGTGCCCCTCCCGAAGAGATGCCACAACAACCGCTTGGATCCAGCCTCGTGTCACCTCACTGCTGTTGGCAATCAGCCAGGAGGGACACGGGTCCAGTACACAAGTGGAGGTACTCACAGCTCGCATAGCCTTGTCCACATCCCCAGAGGCAACTTCCTGAAACTCAACCCAGAGATGGTTTGCCAAGTCTTTCCAGAGTCCGCGCTTTCGCAGATGATTTGGTCATAATATTGGAACAACCGCAGGAATCTAGTATGGTTTTAATGAACACGATTAAGCAATATGGTCAAGTGTCTGGTTTTAAAATAAATTTAGGAAAAACAAAAATATTAGCTATAAATATGAATACTAAACAAAAAGAAGAACTAGGAGGGATGCTAGGATGTGAGGTAGTTAAAAAAGTCAAATATCTTGGGGTCAATATTTTAGCCTCAAATGGGAAACTATATAAGCATAATTATGAACCACTTTGGCGGAGTATACAGATAGAGATGAAAAAAATGGGAGAAATTGCACTTATCTTTGCTGGGTAGGATAGCGGCAGTGAAAATGAACATTTTACCAAAATTTTTATTTCTTTTTCAAATGCTACCTATACTTAAAAAAGATGCGAATCTTTTAGAATGGCAGAAGGGTATCAACAAATTTGTATGGGCTGGAAAGAAGCCGAGGGTAAAGATGAAAATAATGCAAGATGTACGCGAGAGAGAAGGCTTGAAATTACCTAACCTAAAATTATATTATGATGCAGTGGCGCTATCCGCAATTAGTGATTGGACCCATTTAACCAATGATAGAATACTGAATATTGAGGGACATGAACTGGTATATGGTTGGCATGCTTACTTGTTATTCAACAAAAAATTGGATAAGAACTTTAAAAGTCATATCTTAAGAAATGCTTTATTGCGGGTCTGGAAAAAATATCAATATAACTAAATGATAAGTTACCCATGTGGGCAATTCCTAGACATGCAATTGAAAATATGAATATAGAACAAAAACACGATAGAACCACTTACAGACAACTTCTCACTTTGGAAAGGGGGTTCTACAACTAAAATCTTTAGAGGTATTGAAAGAGGAGAAGGTAGCTCAAACATGGTTCCAGTATGGCCAATTACAGGCCAGGTGGAAAATAGACCAAAAAACTGGTTTTATCCAAGTTGAGGATAATTTGTTAAACAAATAAGAGATCAAAGCTTAATGCATATAAAGAGGATATATATGTACTAATACAGATGGATTCGGAAACGGAATTGGTTAAAGATTGTATGATAAAGTGGGCTCAGAATATTGAAGAACCAATAATGTTGGACATGTGGGAAAGAATATGGGTAAGAAATGTGAAATTTACAAAACCTGAGAGAAAATTTTTATAAGATGTTTTATAGATGGCATTTAGATCCTAAAAAGCTGGCATCTATGTATCCGAATGTACAGCCTAAATGTTGGAGATGTGGTTCTCTCGATGCTACATATTTTCATATATGGTGGACTTGTCAAAAGGTTAAGGCATTTTGGATAAAAATGTGGTGGATCATGCAAAATATCTTTAAAAGAAGGATAAAGTTTACTCCTCAGTTATTTTTACTAGGTATATGTACTGACTTTACAGCGCTAGAGACCAACTTGGTTCTGCACCTAATAACGGCAGCAAGACTGTTGGTGGCGCAATACTAGAAGAAGGAAGACTTGCCTACAACTCAAGAATGGACATTGAAAGTTACAAACCTAGCCGAGATGGCTAAAATATCGGCATATCTTAAAGACCACTCAAATGAGAGATGTAAACGAGACTGGAAAAAATGGATTGACTATACACAAAACAAATACGGGACTAAGAAATTCCAGATAGCCTATGCTTAAGATTAGGAATAATCTAAACTGCTCAAAGTTAGTGCAACAGGAAGAAGCTGAGTTCAACGCAGAGATGTTATTGACTTTTTTTTTTTAATTTCCTTTGTCTTAATATATTTTAGACTGTGTTTGTTAAAAATCTACACCGTGTACGGGCTCTGGGAAGTCGGGGGGGGAGGGAGGTGGGGTCTTAGGGAGGAGGGGGGATATATAGTATGTGTTAGATTTCAAGAGGAGAGACTCACACCCCACAATCTCTGGGGCAGGAATCCTGCAAGGAACTAACAATCTTCGGACGATAACTGCTACTCCCCCACCCCTTTCTGGTGTTGTGGTTGGTGGAGCACCTGAAACCCATCTGGACACATTTCTTAGAGGGGGACTCCTTCTTCTTGGCCCAACCAGGTTTCGGTTATACATGCCAGGTCTGCCTCCTCGTCTAATATTAAATCCCGGACGAGGGGGGCTTTGTTCACAACCAACCTGGCATTTAGCAACAACAACCTGAGACCAGGGCCCTGTACTCCTCTGCCACCAGGTCCTTGAGTTGAGCCTGAGGGGCCGGAACAAGCAATCGCTGTAATGTAGCGAGTCCTTCTTCCCTAGCCCTACAGCTCCCGTCATATCTGCCCCTCCCAGTCGTAACTGAAATGCTCCGACATCCCCCCACCCCCACAGACCCCCCTCCCCCATGGCTCCCATTCTTCCCGGCAGGCCACGTATTCCATTCACACCAGGGCGGGAGGCGAGTCTGGGCCCCCATCCACTTCTGCTTCTGCACTCAGTGGAGGGGACTCCAGGTCGCACTCCCGGTCCTATCATACTCACCAATCAAATACTCTCTTCAGACACACCCCACAATAATTATTAAAATACAATAAATTAAATTAAGTTTATTTATTAAATAAATCAAGATAAGCAGCATTAATACACATTCTGGTACATACTTCACTGTCTCCTCAGTCCTCAAATGGCCACATAAAAGATTTTAATAAGCTTATGAATATTAACCATGAGGATGATGAACATTTTTTTCCAGAGGTAATTAATTTCACAGGGAATTCTCTGCAAGGAATGCTTTTTTTCGAGTACTCCAGTGGTCCATTACCCCAGAAGCACAAACTTTTAGCATGCACTCTTTACTAACTTCCTTAAGTGGCCAGATTCTATATGGAGCAAGAAGGCTTGCTGATACTCAGGTCCAAAACCAATGGCTACATGGATGGATCTACTGTAGCCTGCATCTCCTGGATTAATGGATCCATTAACAGAATGAATATGCAATAAGAAGATGTTTTAAGCAATTAAGTATTAAAAACTGATTTGTGGATTTTTTTTAAAAAAAAAATAGATTAATATACTTGGAAAGTATGGACTTTATCCAGACATGCAAATATGTCACAAAATTGAAAAGGCGGAATTTTCCATCCCTACAAACATCTCTATTTTTAGAGACAACTAATAAGAAACTTTCAACATAATGCTTTGTAAGCTATATCTACCAAGTGGTATACAAATATGAATGGAATTTGGAATGTTTAAAAATACCATTTGGCAAATTTTTGGATACCTTGCCTAACTAGTTTGGATTACTTGTGTGAAATAGAATGTGTTCACTTTAGGATGGTGGTGTCAATGAGGCCACAACCTAACTAAAGTTTATACAATGGGAGGACCTGAGGCAATATCCATTTTGCTGGCAGCTGTCATATCCTAGTGCTTGGCATTGTATGGATATTGGCAGAATGCTGCCTAATTCATTGTTAGTTGTCATATACTGTCAAATCTGTGGAAGGTGCTGAATACAGAATTACAGAATTAATAGAGACAAAGCTATGAGATTTTCAATATATGGAGAGTTTATGAAATTTCTTCATTTTACTATGCTGGGGTTTCAATCCCAGGTGAAGCTTTTCATTTCCTTTGCTTGTCCAGACATTTTAATGTAATACACTTTAGGGTTCGCTTATGGAAGGTTTTGATTTATATTTGTTTAATCTGATTTCACAGTTTTATTTGCCACAGTATTTTAGATAATTTCAATCTTGTTTGAGCTTTTTCTAATTCTTTTTTTTTTGCAACCTTAGCTGCTTTTATCCAAATATCAGAACTTTCTTATTTCAAGATAACTGACATTTTCTTCCTGATTACAGGTCTAGACAATCATTAAGATCATAAATAAATCATTAAGATTGTCAGATGAAGTTCTGCTATATACATATGCGGTGACAATGGAGATGTTCATCCTGTAATTACTTACTTTTGAGTCTTCTTCATGATGGCTCTTATTCTCTGGAATTGTTCATTGGTTCTGGAAGGCTGGTGGGGACGATGGAAGGATTAGTTCTCACAGGATGGGGGAGGGGGTTGGAAGGATTATATTTCTTTGCAGTCATCTGGTCATTAGTATTCTCCCTGAGAGCTCTTGGGACACTTGGTGGTTATTCAGTGGCCTCAGGGTCACCTGAATCAGAGGGCAAATGGGATGGAATCTTTTTAGAACTGCTGAAAGGACTGCCTTGTAGATGGCGTCTTATCTCTGTTCTTATCACCCAGAAATTATTTTCACAATACCACTGGCCTAACTCACCATACCCTTTTAGTGTGATTTCAAGATTCAAGATGATATATTTTACATCAAGATCCTGGAGCATCTTTAGACTTCTCATAAACTCACCTAATTTCAGAAGAGGTGTGCAAAGTTTTTGTCTCATTTTTGTCATCCCAACGATACAGAATAAGTAAGCTGATGCTTGTCACAAAACCAGAATTTCTTCTAGTTTTCATATTGCATTCTTATAATACTTTTTTTCTCTCTGTGAAACTCTGGATCTTTGAAAGTTGATTTCTTCCTTACCTGATCAGGTCTGCATTCAGCAATAGCAAAACCTTTATAGGTTAGAATGGATTTGCTTTGTGATTTTTTGCCATTTTCTTTTCCCTTTTCCTAAAAGCAAAAATGGTAGCTTGGTACATATATGTTCCTCTTTTCTCTGGTGAGAAAAATCTGAAACTCTGAGATGACTAAATCTGCAACTGGATCACTAGCTTTGGTGATCCATTGAAGGGATCCATTGATAAATTAGAGTGTGAAATTAATTGGAAACTGGTGATTTTGAACCAACCATAACTATCATTTAAGTTTAATTCCTGAGTAATCTGCAGGTTTTCAGTTGATTAATGTACTTCTAAAAATCAATAATGATAGCATATGGAGTCTATGAGTGTACCACTCTGACTTATGAAGCCAAATGCTCTTTCTGACACCTATTTTCCCACACCATGTATTGATGTATGCTTTATATTTCACACGTTGAACATTTTTAATACAAGGCCATTCCTAGCCCTCTGAGGAGGAGCAAATGGTTTGGCAACTGATGAAGCTTATAGTAGGGCACAAACTCTTCCTGCAGGTACTTCTGTGCAATGTTGCAAAGCAAAAACAAAAGAATTACTAAGAAATGGATGATTGTGATGCCAGATCAATGCAGACACTTACTCAGCAGCAAAGGCTTTCAGAAGAAATACTAATCCACGTCATGCCTCATACTGTACTTAACTAGTGATGGTGGCAGTGAAAGCATAACTATCCAACCATCAATTTTTTTTCTCAGTGTTGTCCTTGGACACTTTGGAGAGGAAAGAAAACAACTACCTTCCTTTCAAGCATAAATCTCCAGTTTTCTTTTATTGCCCACAATGTTTTTATTAGCATGTAGTGAAAATTGAATGTTGCATGGACATATTGTATATATATTAATCTTCAGTCTTTAAATATCTGTAGCTGCTGTCTTTTGGCTCTTAAGTTCTAGACAGCTCTTTTCATTCTTAACATAGAACCAATCTTGAAATTTTCCATGTATTTGATATGAACTGCTTTTCTTTATGAATTTATGAGCCATCTAGTGGAGTTAATTTTTGTCATTATCAGAAGTTCTTGTAGCAGAATGTCTTTATCCATTAAAAAATACGGTGGAAAAGATGGATGTCTTCCTATCCATTTTGTCATGGATAGCAACTTCCACTCAGTTTAATGTAAGTTTCTTCCGGAAGTATTCTGTTTCTATGATATTTACTTTGGAGTAATCATCTTTTAAAATAACTAACTTGAAGTTACGGAAATTAAATAATAATTACACATGAAAATGCAAAAAATATTTATTATAATTCTATTCTTTATATATACACCTCAGCCCTAAAATGGTTTTTGAATTAGCTCAGTAAATGTCTTATCAGCAACTTCATGAGGCATTTTCAAATGAGGCATTATTCAAGTTTGTCTCATTTAAATAGTTACATTTTCTTCCCATCACTTTTTTTTTGCTTCTTATTCTTTTTGCATATACACACAATGTTGCACATGCATATACTATTCAGAAGGAAAACATGAATGAGTTGCAAATTATAATTATATTTGCAGCACTAGGAGCTGTCCATCTGGAAATGTCTACAGACGTAAGTTTAGAATCAATTTCTTGACTTATTCAGCTATTTCTTTTTTTTTTTTTTTTTTTTTTTTTTTGTTATTGTTATAAAATATTTTATTCAATTTTCACATTCCATTTGCAATCATTTATATACAGGGTATTTACTATAAGAAAAGAAAAAAGAAAAAAAAAGAAAAAAGGGAATAAAACGAACAAGTAAAAAGGAAACACAACTCATCATTCACAACCCCACCTAACCCTTGCATCCTCCATACACCCCATCTACCCCCTCCAACTTTCCTTTCTCCCTCTAACACTCCCCTCCTACTTCCCTTTCCCCTCAAACCTTCCTTCCCCCCTTACACCCTCCTTACATTCCCCTTACTCCTTACATTCCCCTTACTCCTTCCTTACTCCTCCCTCTTCCTTCCCTCTACCTCCCTCCTTGGTGTATGCCTTTATTCGAATGTTGTTTGATCTGATAAAAGTAAAATAAACCAAGGAAAATAATAATAATAATAATAATAATAATTAAAAAAAAAGGACCACCGTATATAAATACATTCTTGTTCTTATTAAGACTATGTTAAGACCCCCCCACCCCACCCCCCACAATCCCCATCCCTAATCCTCCCGACTTCCCAGGGCCCACACCTGGCACTACCTTCTATCTAAAATATCTTGTATACATATGAATTAAAAAAATAAAGTAATATATCAAAAAAAAAAAAAAAAAAAGAAAAGCAGAGAAAGAAAAAAAAAAAAGGAAAAAAAGAAAGAGAAAAGAGAAAAAAGAAAAAAAGAAACCACTCTTTGTGTTGATCTCAGCCCCCCATCTTTATCTATGCTTAAATAGTATAAATCATTCTATCTATATTTTATTCTCATCTCTTACTTCTTTGCTATTTACCCCGACCTTCTGTAGGCTCTCCCGTTCCCTTCCTAAACCTCATGATCCCTTCCAATAAGATTTAAGCAGCGTGATTCATGCCATATATTCAAATATAACTTTACAGACAAGTAATCAAACTTTCCCTTCTAGTAAAATTTAAACAGCGTAAATGATCTTTCTTTACCCCTTTTTCAAACAGTAATTCAAAATAATCTAACCAGATTTCCCCTTCTTAGTAAAGTTAAGCAGCGTAGATCAGATATTACTTTACACAGGAATCAATTTCTATCTTAAGATAATTCCAACCGACTTCCCCTTCTAATAGGATTTAAATAACTTAGTTCATTCCACATGTATTTTACCCTCATCCCCCACTTGTCTGATATTTACCACTATCAAATTTATACTACCATTTGTTTAAAATATAACTCAGAGCGATTTGTAGCATGAATCATTCCACATATTCCAATAATACTTTCAGCAAGAATCAGTTAACCTTCTATTTTAAGGTAGTCGCTTCTAACAAAGTTTAAACAACATAAATCATTCCGCATTCTTTTTACAGTTATCTTAAAATAATCCCAAGCGGCTTCCTGTTCTAATAAGCTTTAAACAACGTAAATTTTGCCCTCTTCCCTTGCTTGTCTGATATTTACCACAAATAACGTAGTTCATTCCACATGCATTTTACCCTCATCTCTTGCTTGTCTAATATTTACCACTATCAAATTTATACTAACGTTTATTTGAAGAGTAACTCAGAACTATTACAACCAACTTTCCCTTCAAATAAAAGACAAATAGCATGGATCATATTCAAATAATACTTTCAGCAAGAGTCAGTTAACCTTCTATTTTAAAATAGTCCCATCTAACAAAGTTTAAGCAACATAGATCATTCCGCATTCTTTTAACCACTATCAAATTTATGCTAACGTTACTTTAGAATCTAGCTCAAAGTAGTTTCACCCAGCTTTCCCTTCTGATAAAAATTAGTCCACTTTTTCTACCGGAGAGAGGTCTCAAACCCCCATTCAGTCCTCAACTTTAGGAAGTCTTTTGAAGTATCTAAATTCTCGATCTGCGTTCTTCTGCTTCTCCGAGGGAGGAGGGGCTGCCCCCTCCATCTTGCAGCCGCATGGCCAGCCGTTTGCTTTCTCCTTCCGCTTGTCTCTCCTCTCTTCCAAGCGCGTCAGGAAGTCCCGCCTTCAGAATCCTAGAATAGAAATCTTGAGCCTCCGAAACAGAGTTAAGACGAAATCTTTGATTCTCAAATGTAACCGTGATGCCGGCAGGGGCCTCCCATCTGTATCGAATCTGTTGACTCCTAAGCTCTTTAGTTAAAAAAGTATATTCCCTTCTTGCTTTCAACATGTGGAAAGGTATATCTTTGAAGACAATCACGTCTTGGTCATCAACTCGGAGACTGTTATTATAAAACTTTTGCACAATCGCGTTTCTAGATTCTTTTGTAGAGAAATGTATAATTATGTCCCTCGGGAGCTGTCGCTGTTCCGCTATCAATGAGTTCTGGCGATAGATTTTCCGAATCTGCCAATCAAAGTTAAGTCCCGGGCTTCCCAGCGCATGGCTGAAGGCTTCAGCAAAGGTCTGTTTCAAATTCTCTTGTTCCTTTTCACGGAATCCTCTGACTCTTATTGAAAATGCCTTCCTATCAAAATTTAGCATCATAAGCTGTTCTTCGTTATTTCTAATTTTTTCTTGTAAAATTTGAATATTGGTAGTCAAATTAAAATTAGCCTTCTCCAGACTTTCCAATTTGTTCTCTATTTCAGCAGAGTAATCTGACAGGGCAGACACGGCTGCAAACGTATTCGCCTTCATTTGATTAACTTTAGATTTTAGATCATCATAAAGTTGCAATACAAATTCCTTAAGTTCTTGCTTAAAGGCATTAAAGATTTTAAAGAGATATTCCTGTGTTAAAACTTCTCCAGTAGAGGGCGTAGGAGACAAAGGCTGTGTTTCCAATAAAGATTCTTTACATTCTTTAAACACATTTGTAGCAAGACGCTTCTTTGACTTGGGTGGCATAATAGATAAGCAAGTAAGCAGAGCTTCGCTCCCCTCTATTTCCAAAGAAGAAGAGTTTATTTTGTTAAGGAGCGGTCTGCAAGAAGATAACACCGGCTGAGTACATCAATCATCCACGGAGAGAAATCGCCATTTTAAGGTCTGTTTAGACAAAGAAGTCTCTAAGACGAATGGTGCTGGTATTACGATAGTAATGAAAGCATAAATCTCACAGGGGTGGGACCCGCCCGTATCAATTCTAGCTTGAGAAAACTTTATTTTGTCCTGGGGGGGGCTAGCCTGTCTGGGGCTGCCAAAAAAAAAAGGCAGCTGAGAAGAAATGGCTGGAGATAAACGCTCCGCTTCGGCTGGATCTAATCTCTTTCCACAGCCAAAAAAGAAAAAAGGCTGTGGCTTACGAATAGACCCTAGCCTACGGAGCTATCCTCCCTGCCCCTTTCTTAGCCAAAAAGGGGTGCTATCTATGATCTTAATTAGATATACAAACCAGATCTCTGAGGAGCTCGGTGGAGCCCTCCTCGGCAACAGGCCACGCCCCCAGGAAGTCACTTATTCAGCTATTTCTTGATTTAATTGTAGCAGTATTAAAAATGCAGTATTACCATGTGGCTCCATTTTGAACATGAATTATTTCACATATTAATTCATTAAGAAACTCATGTTTTTTCAATGAATATATTTTGAAATAAATTAATGGACAAGAAAATTGATAGGGTACTTTCATAGTTATCAAAGGGCTGATACTACATGGCCAAAAATATTCTCAATTACAACAACATGACAATCTCAATTCTCCTATATTCAAAAGGGTATTCTGCCTCTGAAAGATTTACTTGAAGGACTAATTAGGAATTTGGACTACATAAACTCATTTATATGCTTATTTTTTATATTAATTGGATTATTAATAGTTGAATTGCATTTATGTGTTTGTGTGTGTGTGTATACATACTATATCTACAACTTCTTGTATCTATATTTACATATGGCTGCCAATTTCATAACTTTGAGTGGCTTACAACATGTCTTCTAAATCTTAATTGTTTTCTTTTGACTTAAATTAATTGGTGGAATGAGGTATAAGTCATGAAAAGAAGGTCAATTAATATTTAGTGACAAAAGCTTCAGCTTCCACTATTTAGCATGGAATCCCATTGAAATTTCTGCTGAAAGATTCTCCTCATTAGCACAGATTTCATCATTACATATTATAATGTACTTTGTTTTTTTTTAAAAAGAGAGACAGAGAGAACAAAGGCTTTTTTAATGTTGAAACTCACTGATCCCAATTTGACAACTATGAATCACAACTGAACTTGGAAATCGCAGAAAAGAGGGCCGGTGTGACTGACTGACTGACTGACAGACAGACAGACAGAGTTTACTATGGTCACAGACCAAAGTTGAAAATAAAACATATTAAAAATTAAATAAGAATGAAAACATAAAACAGGATAGGAATTCTACAATTGGTAACAGATTCATCAATCAGACTGTGTCTAATTTTACAAGCAATTTGGCTTCATTCAAGAAAACTAAACCATGTTAATCATTAAAAAGATAAACATTTCCTGGGTGTTTTACGAGGTAAGGAGTTATAAGGTGGGTCTTAGGATCCTTATATATGGCACAATGTAACAGGACACATGCAACATAGTGAATGGTAATTTTATGAAAAGTGAAACTGCATTAAAGTTAAAGGTTATACAAAAAAAATCTTCTAGAGATTGTACTCTCTACCTAGAATTCTCTAGAAAGAACATTTGAAGTGAACCATGGTGTGTTTAAGTTGATTGAGATATTAGCCAATTATCTAGAACTATCATGAGACTTAGCTAAAGATTGGTTTCCAAGTTGTTAGTGGGCTCCAAACAGTGTTTTGTGGACAGGGCAAAGGGCTGCTTCCAGTATTATTTTTTAAATATGTTAATTCCTGAATATACAAATGTATGAAAATTTGTGATGAATCTGAATAACCTCAAGATTTGTAAAATGTACATCTTTCCCAGAAAACACATTTCCACTTTGCCAATATTATTAAGTACAAAACTGTGAACTTGGGATACAGTCCAGCTGAAAAGCTAATTCATGACAGTAATATCCTTTTTAATAGGATATAAGTCTTTTTATATATAGTTAATGTTAATGTTATTAAAAAGTATTCATCATCTTTCCAAGGAGTCATTTTTAAAAATTATTGTTATTTAAATGCTTAAACAGAAATTTGTAATTTAAATCTGGACATGGAAGAAAAGTATTTTTTAAGAAAAGCTTGTCTATCTGTCTGTCTGTCTGTCTATTATCTATCTATCTATCTATCTATCTATCTATCTATCTATCTATCATCTATCTATCATCTATCTATCTAATTTAAGAACAACCCATCTTCCTCACAGAGGAAAATAATATCTGGAAATAGTAATTGAAGTGTTCAAAACAGATAAGTGGAGAATTATCTATATTCGTAATTATCGTAAAATAACTCAATATCACCTTCTCCAGAAGAATTTAAGTCCAGTGTATCTAGAGGTGGCCATAAGAAAAAAAAAAGAACAGCCTGCTCTCTCTTTCTGCAACAGCTGAGAGGAAGCAAAGAATCTTATGATTCATATATCAAAGTGTAAAGCAACAAGGAATGGTAAAAATAAAAAATGTATGAGCTTGCCACCAGAAGCATTGCAAAACAAGAAATTTCATTCAAATTGATAAAATGATAACAGTTTCCATCCATGAAGATCTTGACAGTTTTATATCTAACTCTGAAATTCCCTCCACCAGATCAGAAAGCATCATATGTCCAAGAAGATTCTCAGTCATCCAGATCATGGTTGTCCCAAAGGTGCTTTTTTTAAAGAGGAAAACTGGACTCTGTTTTTTCTTTGAAGATGTTTCACTTTTCATCCAAGAAGCTTGGATGGTGGGGAGCTTAAATCCTTCCATTCCCCACCATCCAATCAGAGATGAAGAAGCTTCTTGGATGAGAAATGAAATGTCTTTAAAGAAAAACTAGAAAGTCCAGTTACCTCTTGAAAAAGCACCTTTGGTACTGGGCTATAGTATGCTTTTAAGAAAGATTATTATTATTATCATTTGATTTTTATCTCTTCCCTTCCCTACTCTATCCCAAAGTCACACAGCTGGATTTAATACTTTTGGAGGACATGGAATTCATTGTTTCCTGGTTTCCAGGCTAACACCTTAACCACCACACCAGACTTTATCACAAGCTTTTGGTGAATGCTTCACTTTTCTAATTGTTAAAACCAATCTACACAGGACCAGGCAGGCAGAAAAGTTTTGTTCAGTTGGGGGGAGGGGGGAATCCATCCTTTAAAAATTACAACACAAACCTCCCCAAATGGGTATTACTTCTGGACTAGTGCCTACGTATCCCTTTTTCTATACTCATAATTTGTGGTGCAAAGCATTAGCATAAGAGGCAGAAGTTCTGGTATTTGGTAATTTATTGCTAATAGGAAAAAAAATCACAAAAACCTCCAACCATGTATATTAATTGACAGCATTTTGCAATTTCAGATAAGTTACATAAACAGCAGTCTTTCTTGTATTAATCAGAAGGCCTTCCACTGTTCTATTTTCTTAAAAGATTTTTTTATGGGAAGGAAAAGCAATGAAAAAGTGGACATGTACAAGACAGTGCGAGCCTGGGCTATAAATGGAAGATGTTATTTTCTAAATCCCTCATAAAATTCAGTAAGGCAGGACAGCTGTGCAATAAAAGATTTGTAAGCATGTTAAGAATGCCACTTTATCCTGGAATGCCTATAGATGGCTAGTTATTTTATAATAGGGTATAAATATGCAGCCAATATGCCCTTTTGCATTTAAATGAGTGACACGAGAAAGGGACTTCTTGTTGTTATATCTATATGTTGTTATATCCTGTGTTTCTATCTAGCAGATATTAAGGTAGCTTCACAAGTTTTCGATCTACTACCAGCCTCACAAATATGTCGTTCTCACATGGGTGGTTTAAATTCTGCTTGGAAAAGTGAACAGCCTCAAAGAAAAATCTCTTCGTTTTTCTATTAGCTTTCCTCAGATAATGCATAGCAACTAACAAAACCATGCCAGTATAAGCAAGTGCCCTTCTTCTTTCACCAATTCATCTTTACCTACCGATGTAACCCTCTCTCTCTTGCTGAGTCTTTCCAAACGATGACGTCTCTTCAAGGGTTATCTAGCTATTATTGTCAGACGGGGGAAGCACCTTAATGGCACCGTTTGTTCCTAGAGCCAGAGTTTCTGATCTTAGCCAAGGAGTCGTTTTTAGCTGGCAAGGACGAGCGAGAAAAAAACTCCCAAGAAGGGAAAACAAAAGGCTTAAAGGAACAAATGGAACCGCGAAAGCAACTCTTTTGCCGAACAGGGAACCGATCCTTCTCCCTAGCGGAGAGCCGGGGGCTCCCAGAACATGTCGCGTCAGGGCTCCCCTTCCCTTCTCTTTGTGCCAGATTTGGAAGCCCAGACGGGAGATCAGAAACCTGACGCCAATATGTCCTATAACGAGGCTCACCCGAAGCAACCACAACCGCCTTCACTTTTGCCTTCCGCTCGTTTACTTCCCGGGCTTTTGCGCTCTCCCACATCTACCGCGCGTCTATTTTCCCCTCCCGCTTCTTTTCAGATGCAGACCAAGCTTCGTCGCCCAGTTTTTCATCCCTCCTTTGTCTCCCCTGCAAAAAAAAAAAAACCCAACCCTCCTAGATCTTCCTCCGATTAGCCCCATTTCCCATGTCCTCGCGATTCCGCCCTCCCCTCCCCTCCCCAACCGATGTTCTCTTTCCGCGCCATTGCGCATCCCCTCCAAACTCCCGGGTCCTCCGCCAGACCGCTCGCCTCGGCGAATCCCCTTGGCCGACTCTTCTCCCTCGCTCTGCTCCTCTGCTTTTGCAATACGTCATCTTTTTGCTCAGCTCCTCCCTGTCCCTCCGTTTCTTCCGCATCACTAGGACGCTTTTTGGGCAAAGTGAATGGATCTCCCGCGGAACTCAGGGCAAAGGGCTGATGAGGGCAATGACTTCGCGGAGACTTCAGGTACCTTCTGGGCATGCGCCTGAGCTTGGCACATGCTCGTTTGGGTTGCACGAGGTGCTCTGGGCATGTGCAGAAGCAAAATGAGTACATTCTGAAGCAGGGCAGTTTCAGCTATGACACCTGCAGCATGTGCCAGGAGCTGCAGCAGCAGCGGGAACAGCAGCAGCAGCAGCCTGTGCGCGGTACATCTTCCCCTCTTCAGAGCGGTAAGCGGCAACAGCAAGCAGTTGGATCTCTGTGCGCCCCTCCTGCTTTGTATATTGTTCAAGTGGGTGCGTGGTGACCTTACACAGTGTGCATTACCTCACAGGTAAATATCAGCTGATCGGTTGTGACAGAGGCAGCAGCGAGAGCAGCAGGAGAAGCCAGCAACCCACAGAGCTTTTCTGGAGGTAGCAATTCCTTCCTTCTTTCCTTCCTTCACTTATCCAGCCCTCATATTTCCCTCCATTTGATTCTTCTGTCCTATTTGCCAGACTTGTCAAGGATGCTAAAGTCTCCATTATGGATAGTGTTTCCTACTGCAAAGAGAGTGTAATTTAGAACTAAGGGGGATGGTATTGGGAGAGATAAATAATTATTATTCAGAAATCAGCTGCATGTGTAGCATTGCACCGCAGTGTTGTTGGTGAGAATAGGTTGGGGACACCTGGGGAGTGGGATAGGGGGTAATTTCAGCCTGTTGCCAGTTTAGAGATGTCAGTCTCTTTCACCTGGCTTTCGTGTGTGTGTGTGTGTGTGTGTGTGTGTGTGTGTGTGTGTGTGTGAGGGAGGGAGGGAGGGAGGGAGGGAGGGAGGGAGGGAGAGAGAGAGAGAGAGAGAGAGAGAGAGAGAGAGAGAGAGAGAGAGAGAGAGAGAGAGAGAGAGAGAGAGAGCATTTGGAGAAGGACCCAATAACTAACCTCATTTGATTTGCTGCTGGTTCTTGGTGTGGTGAGATGCTCAGGCAGGAATACATACAGGCCTATAATGACATCATCTCTTGGACTTTTGCTGTACTTCAGTGTTTGGGAGATAAGAGGTAGAGCTGGGAGCGTAAGAGAAACAGCTTTGGAATTCAAAGAGATGTTTTCCCTGCAGTATGTTCCATTTTAAGGATAGCATAATAGTACATTTGGGCTCAGATTTATATAAGACCTGTGTGCAGACAGGAATGTTGAATATTGTCATTGTGGGTAGATTTGCTTTTGCTTGTCATACCTTCTGTTGTGTCCATGGGCTCTTCTAGTGGGTTTAATACAGATTCTTCTACAATTGGTAATGTGAAGTCTGAATTTTAGTTGAAAAAATAATCAATTCTATAAAGCCAGAAGTATATTGAACAACACTTTATTCCTTTCTTATGTGCTGAGTTTAGTAACATGTCTATTCACAAACTTCTGCCATTTGGAATGGAGATTGGACTGCTAGATATCTTTACAAATATAGTGTAAACGTTTGCAGTTCAAGTAGCATTTGTAACATTTTATGCAATGTTTAAAGATTTCAGTGGGAATGAATAAATCCTAAACTTTGTCAGCAAGAAAGATTTAAAAGACCTTTGAAAAAAATATTGAGGCAAAAAACAATGTTGGGGAGTTGTCTTCTCAGGAAGTGAAATTGCAAATTCATTCTTGTTACTGGATTTTTGTTTTTAGTAAAAGCATGCAAAAACATATTTAATTTATTTTTTAATCTGTGAGTTAAAACCTACATAATGCAAATCTGAGTAATCTGTGTACATTAGCTTGGTGATTCTGTGCTTGAAGTTGACTTGTACTTGTCAGCCTGAAGCTTTTAGCTGTTTCTATTCAACAAGACACTGAAAGTTCCATCCAAAACTACCATATTTTACTAACTTTAGAAAGCCAGCATAGTCGTACCAGAGGCATGATTATGATGGAATCATTTAAAAAGTAACGTATTAGCATGTTTCATGAGAGAAAAAGACCTAAATACGTGAATGGATTAATGGTTTTTGCTGAACAAGTTTTCAAATGTAAAAATCTATTTTATTATATACCTACAAAGATTAATCCAATAGAAATAATTTATTCTCAAAATGAATTTTAAATAAAGTACTGAGTTCTTCAGCTTTTTATTTCAGAAATCTATGGAGGGAATCATTCAAAACTCTATTACCTATTGCCTTAGCACTGGTGTTATTTTCACAGTAACATGTGCTATATTGACACAAAGCATTATATTTCAGAAAAGAATCTTAGATGTTTTCTCTGATAGAGAAACTGGTCCTAAAATATATTTTGGAAATTATGTTATTTTCCATTAAAGATTTTGTTGATCTGTCTAAGATGGTTATAGTCTCAGTTTAACAATCCATCTCCTCCATTTTTTGGAAGCTCATTGCAAATATTTGTGTTCATCAGTTGTAGTCAGTTAATACACAGAAAATAAAATAGGCTAGAGATAAATGCAGACTTTCTATTGTTCTCTGTAAAGCAGCTCATTATTGTTAATAAAATGGAAATTAATGCATTTTTTTACTACTAAAAAAGAATATGGATAAAAAATTAATGAAATTAGCCTTTCCACTATTTTGTACATATAAACAATGAGAAGTCTATTTGGTTAAATTTCTATTTCTGAATAAGATGATTAGGGATGGTAGATTTCTAGGACAGAATTAATGAAAATGCTTTTTGCTTATTCATTTTAATACCTGCTTCTGAAATCTGATTTATAGTACCCACAATGTCTGATTCCTAGTGCTGTTACATATTTTCTAAAATAGATTTCAGTGCTTGTTTTTTTTAATTCACTTTACTATCAGTCCTGGAAGAGGAACTGGAAGAAATGACAAATCTATTTAAGAAATTAAAAACATTTTTGAAGTCTTCAGGTTGTTGTTGTTGTTGTTGTTGTTGTTGTTATGAGTATAATGGGAACATGACAGAGAATAGTAAACAAGGATAAAAGGAGATAGGAACTGAGATGTCATACTTTGATAATTTACAATTTAGTAGACTTTGGATGCATTGGACAGCAACTGTTCTGTCCTATGTTTCGCTAAGATCCCATTTTCCATTTTACATCTGCATAATTCCAATTTACTCATGTGTAAGCTTCCATATGCTATTTAGCAAACATTTAGGACTAGTGGACTTCCTTCCCCATCTTTAATCTGCTACATCAAGACATGATTTGATATAGAATTGGGAACATTGTTATAGGTGAATTGAAATATTTAAGTACAATATAATTATGACGATTAAAAGATTATGTCTTATATGGTATTTGGTACTGTTCAAAAAGGTAACTTAGATTGATCAATAATGTTCTTGCCAAATGCGTTATGTTAAACTAGGAATGATCTGTTAGGATTACCATGGTCCTTATAAAACATGGGGTTAGTAGATCTATTAATTTGTTGTACATCCTATTAAAAATATCGAGAGTTTTAGCTATTAATCTATACAGAAAATGTACTGTTATTTATTTTCATGAATCTTTAGGAGGCATAAAATTGAAATTATTGTAAAATTGATCCAATTTTTACATGTGAATTTACTTGCATGTCTAAAACTTTATACATACTACTTTAAATGTGGACTATATAAAATCCATATATGAAAGATAATAAAACATTTCAATCAAATAATTACAAAAACAAAGCCACAATAAAGCCACACTTCTGGTAATAAATTTAAAATTGTCCTAAATTCTGTGGATTTCAACTATGGAAAAATAGTCTAAATATTTTAAACATTTAATGTAATATTACTTCTGTCCTTGGAATACCTAAATATGAGGGTATTGATTTATTGTTTAGACGTGTAATTCTTTCAATTATAATTTAGCAATGTAAATGATCAATCAACTTCTCAAAGCTATCAGGATTTTCTTGAGAGTAAAGTTCTTTGTATTTACTCACAGGACAATATGTATAGAATTGCCTATCTTCATGAAGCTACTGTTTGTTAGTGTTAATTTATATTGATTTCAGTTAAGTTTAATTTACTGTAGTAGATGCGTTTAGTGTCTACTACAGTGTTGAAGAATAGATTCCATTTGGCAAACTTAAGGTTAAAAATTTACTTATAGTCCAAGACCAAACTAACAATAAAAGACCAACATTCAGTCCTCAACTTACGACTACAATTGTGCCCAAACTTTCTATTGCTAAGCAAGACAGTTGTTAAGTGAGCTTTGCCTCATTTTACAACCTTTCTGTTAGATGAATCACTGCAGTTGTTAAATTAGTAACACAGTTGTTAAATAAATCTGACTTCCCCATTGACTTTGCTTGTCAGGTCACAAAAGCAATCCTTGCAATCATCAGAAATACTTGCCAGTTGCCAAGTATCCGAATTTTGATCAAGTGACCACGGGAATGCTGCAATACTCATAAGTGTGAAAAATGGTCACAAGTCATTGTTTTAGTGTCATAATTTTGAATGGTCACTAAACAAATGATTGTAAGTTAAGGACTCCCTGTACAATACAGTAGTGATAAAAAGGGATTTTAAGAATTGTGAGAAAATCCTAAAGCAGTTAACAACTAACAGTTAACAACATGAGAGAAAATGGTGAATGCGCATGTGCCGGAAGATGGCTGCCAAGTTTTTTCGCTCCGGCTTGGGCTGCTGAGAAATAGCCTAGAAGAAGGTGGAACCCTGGTCCAGGAGCCTGGTTTCGCAGCTAGAAGGAGTAAGAACCCCCTAGAATACCCGTGCCAGCAGCGTATTGAGGAGACTTGCCTCCCCAGAGCTACTAGGCACGGAAGACGCGGACGGCGCGGGAGATGCCGAAAAAAGCACCGGGATTGGGGCGGAGGCTGCCGACACTTTAGACGCGGCTCGAGGGAAGCTGCCGACGCTAACGCGGCTTGGAGACGCTGCTGCCGGGATCCCTGGCTGGAATTTTGGACACTGCCCTGGAGGCCTGGGGACGGGCTCGGCATTCTAAGACAGTCCCGAGCAGCCTTCGGTGTTGTCGGGCGGCGCCCCCCTCCCCTCACATGGACGGCGGCTTCCCAGCGTGTTACGAGCTGGGGACGGCTGGGGACGGCGCTGGCTGAGTTCGGGAGTTCGGGATGGCTGAGTTAGGGTGGCGCTGCCACTGCCGGCGTGAGCGAGTGGCATCGAGTGGCCGGTGGGATCCCCCCCCTCCTCCCCAGGAACATCGATTGAGAGCATCGCGGCTTGAGAGAGCCGCGGCCATTGGGAACTGCGCGGCTCTTGCTGCGGTTATTGGGAGCGTTGGGACTGAATTAGGAACACTGAGGTGCAAACGCTGAGGACGCCGAGGGCGTGCTTCCATACTGGCCTCAGTGGCGCTAGCGGGCGGCGCTAGCGGGCGGCGCTAGCGGGCGGCGCTAGCGGGCGGCGCTAGCGGGCAGCAAGCGTTCTTTTCTGAATTGTGAGAGACTAAGATCTGGGCTTGTGTTAGACCTGCACCTCACCCTGAGGAAGGAGTGGTTGAGTTTTTCCATCTACGTTGCCGAGACTGGGTGGCTGGTTTCTGGCCACCTCAGCCCTCTTGGCCCCCCCCTTCCCTCTGGCGCAGCCTCCTCTCTGCTCGCTGCTGCGGGCGGCATATGGATGATGGCGGCATTACAACAAGTGCGGAGGCCCTCGGACTTGTCGGGAACATCTACAGTCTGTTCCTTGATTTGCCCCCTGGTACATCTGTCCAACAGAGGGAGTGACGGAAGATGGCAAAACTATAAGAGGGGACTTAATATTCTAATGTACCCCCCCTCTTTCACGATCCACCTCGGCCACCCCGAACTTTTAGACTCTGGACCCTTTATTATACCTTTCCAAGAACGAGGTATACCATCTGCTTACCACCTGTATACCACCTGTATACCACTGTTGGCGCTCAGCTACCTCAAATTTTTTAAGAACTATTTGCGCAGTTATTAAGCTATACTTGCGCAGTGCACAAATTTTTTTAGGAATGCGGTGTGAATGGTATGTCTGATTGATGACTGTACCCACTTTTTTAACTTCATTACTGTTGTATTTTTTGTGTTTTAATTGACCTATGTGGGGAATGCATGGATGAGTGGCTGTATTTGTGTGAGAGGATGACTGATTCGAAGGGCCCGTCGGGAAACGCGGGGGCTATAGGGGTGAGTGGAGGGACTACGGACACGGGAGTGGGCTGGAGCATTACGGTCTTAACAGGGAGGGGCAGATATGGCGGGGACTTTAGGGCTGGCCATTACCGGGGAAGGAGGGCTCGCTACGTTACAGAGATCCCTCCTTCCGGCCCTATGAGTCCCACTCCAAGGCCAGATGGCGTGAGTAATCAGGACCCTGGTCTCAGGCTGCTGTCGCTAAATGCCAGGTCTGTAGTTCACAAGGCTTCCCTCATCCGGGACCTAATTTTAGACGAGAGGGCAGACCTGGCATGTATTACTGAAACCTGGCTGGGCCCGGAGGGAGGAGTCCCCCTCGTAGAGATGTGCCCAGAGGGTTTTCAGGTGCTTCATCAGCTGCGATCCCAGAAAAGGGGTGGGGGTGTGGCTATTGTTATCCGAGAGTCTCTAGTACCTCGTAGGATCCCTGCTCCGGAGCTTGTCGGGTGTGAGTCCCTGCTGGTGAAGTTGGACCTCAAGGGTCAAGTGGGCTTGCTGTTAAACTACCTGCCTCCCAACAGCGTTGCAGCAGCCCTCCCCTCGCTCCTCGAGTCAGTAGCCGAGCTGGCAATTGAGTTTTCCAGGCTTATGGTTCTGGGGGATTTCAATTTGCCTTCGCTCGGTGAACACTCTGATGGAGCGCAGGAGTTCATGGCTTCCATGACAGCCATGGGCTTGACCCAAGTAATTCGGGGCCCGACTCACTCGGCGGGTCACATGCTCGACCTCGTATTCCTCTCGGAGCAGTGGAGTTGTGATCTTGGTTGGAGGGGTAGCGAGATCTTACCCCTGTCATGGTCGGACCACTACCTACTGAGGCTTGACTTTCGGAGACCAAACCCCCACTGTAGGGAGGAGGAACCGATTAGTTGGTTCCATCCCAGGCGACTTATGGACCCTTTGGGCTTTCAGACGGAGCTTGGCGTTGTTCCTGATACCCTCGCCTGCAGTCCGGCGGAGACTCTGGTTGCTGCTTGGAATTCAGCAGCGGCAGGGGCTCTTAACCGGATTGCGCCTTTACGGCCGATCCGAGGCAGTGGATCCAGGAGGGCTCCTTGGTTTACTGAGGAACTCCGGGAGATGAACCGCCAAAAGAGACGCCTAGAGCAACGATGGAGATCCAGTAAGTCTGAGTCAGACCGAGCGCTTTTAACATCCAGCATCAGAGCCTACCTTCGGGCAATTAGGACGACCAAAAGAACACACATTGCCTCTCTGATTGCTTCCGCTGAGTCGCGCCCAGCCGCCTTGTTCAGGATAACCCATTCCCTCCTAAATAGGAGGGATACGAGCGATCCTTTGCAAGGCAGAGCTGAGGATTACGTCCAATTCCTCGCGGATAAAGTTGCTCAGCTTCGGACGGACCTGGACTCCAATTGCGCAGAGCCAGCTGAGGCACCAGGGGAGAATCTGGAAGGACATCACTGGATTGATTTTCAAGCTGTTACCGCTGAGGACGTGGACAAGGCCATGGGAGCTGTAAGTGCCTCCACATGTGTACTGGACCCGTGCCCCTCCTGGCTGGTCGCTAACAGCAGGGAGGTGACACGGGGCTGGATCCAGGCGGTTGTTACCGCCTCCCTTCGGGAGGAGTTCTTTCCCCCCCGCTCTAAAGGTGGCGGTGGTGAGACCCCTTCTGAAGAAGCCATCTTTGGATCCAGCCGTCTTAAACAACTATCGTCCAGTCTCCAACCTCCCCTTTGTGGGGAAGGTTGTTGAGAAGGTGGTAGCCTTTCAGCTCCGGCGGTCCTTGGAGGAAACCGATTATCTAGATCCCTTCCAGTCGGGATTTAGGCCTGGCTACAGCACGGAAACCGCTTTGGTCGCATTGATCGATGATCTCTGGAGAGCCAGGGATGGAGGTTATGCCTCCGTCCTAGTGCTCCTTGACCTCTCAGCGGTCCCCTTCGGGGGAAAAGGGCGGCATATAAATATAATAAACAAACAAACAAACAAACAAATAGATGGTTTCTGAAGGCTAAATCTATCGATAAGAATTTTGCAGCCTTAGAGATTTCTGAAAAGTGATCACCCAGGAAAAGGAAGTTGTTCTCCTGGTTGCAGTGGCAATTGCAACTATTAATAGTGGGAAGTATTAAGCTTGATCATCATTGGGTATATAATAGACATTTTAATAGCACATGTAAGAGAGATTGTACATCCAAGCGTGATCAGAAACAATTTAGGCTTTTGTCTCAGAGATTTTTATATCTACCAGTTGCTGTCCTCATAAGTAGTACCCTAATTTGGGCCAAATTAAATAATCTTCCATAGGGCATATATAGGGTATTAAAGAACTATCTAAGAACAGTCCAGGGAGGAGAAGGGATTTTGCTATAAAAGGGACAAGAGCCTGTGGATCTGTTATTTGCACCCCAAATTTGGGATTTGGATCCCAAATCATCTAGCTTAGTTCCGCTAGGACAGTGATGGGGGGCATATGTGCATGCTCCATGCCACAAATGAGGAAGAGAAGCTGCCCAGGGGACATGCACGCACTGGAAAATGAACTTCTGGTTTTCAGTGCATGCATGTGTGTCACTCAGCTATTCTTTCGGTTACTGGCACGCATGCTCACACAATGATCAGCTTGCATGCGCACCAGAAACCCAGAAGAGGAACGGGCAACACCATATGTGCCAGGTGACATGGCTCCGTGTACCATTTTGGGCACGCGTGCCATAGGTTTGCCATCATGGTACTAGGGTTTTACCAAGTCCTAAAGCAGATAGTGCTGACAAGGTGAAACTGCAAAATGCACTATGACCTTTCTTGCAGTTGTTCAGTTAATACCATGATTGTTAAGTAAATCTGGCTTCCCCATTGACTTTGCTTGTCACCAGTTTGCAAAAGTGCTCATGATCTCATGAGCCTGGTGCACTGCAACCGTCATGTTGTCAACCATCAGAATTTTGAGCACATGACTAAGGGTCGTAAGTGAGAAAGACAGTCATTAAGTTTTAGTGCCATTGTAACTTTGAAAGATCACCAAATGAATTGTAACTCAAGGACTACCTGTACATACTATATAAAATTTGTCAGACTAATGTGCCCTAACTGTTGGACAAGAGCTCCCTTCATCCCCAGAATTCTGAATCATGAAATTCACATATCTTACAGTTGCTGAGGTTGAGAAATGCAGGTTGAGAAATGTGGTACCTTGATGGCACCCAAAAAAGTGACTTATGACCCTTACACATTTACAACTACTGCAGCATCCTCATGGCCATGTCATCAAAATTCAAATGCTTAGCGACTGACTCAAATTTATGATAGTTGCAGAGTATCCTGGGTTTTGTGTGATCATATTTTGTAACCTTGAGACAAGCATTGGGGAAGCCAGATTCACTGAACAACCATGTTACTAACTTAGCAACTGCAGGAATTCACTTGACAACTGTAGCAGTAAAGGTCATAAAATGGGACATAATTCATTTAACAAATGTCTCACTTAGAAACAGAAATGTTGGGCTCAATTGTAGTTGTAAGTTGAGGACTACCTGTATTAATTTAGGTCTATTAGAATACTTTCCCCATTATTAACTGCTATGGCCATGCTGTGGATGAAATTTCTAGATCTAGAAACACTACCTATCCAAAGGTGGGACTAAACCATGGAGATTAATGGCTCACTCTCTGAGGGTTAGCATAATAGGAACACAGTTTGACAGCAACTCTTGTAATCTCTCAACATGGTTCTTGCTGCCTATGATTGAGATCCTTCCTATCTGTATGGCTAGAGAACTTAAAAGCATAGCATGTAAGTGAGGATTCATAGAAAGTGACAGCAAGTCTGGAGAAAGAAAATGTGCAAAAACAACAAGTTAATTGGGGAGAACAACAATGTAGGGAGAATTGTAGGACCACCAGAACTTCAGCATCTGGATATCTACAGCTGGGACTATAATTAAATTTCAGATAAGTTCAGGAAGGGAAAGCTATGTTTCCCAGTGGTATTGTGCCTATGGCAGTTTCAACCTTCCATAGTTCTCCTTGTGACAATATGTAGAGAATGCATCTTAGTGAATCAACCTGGCTTCAACAGGTAGATTGGAATAGCATCCTACAAAAGAATATACACTATGAAAAATGGGATCCCATTTCATTATGAAATGTCAGGTAGGAAAACACTAGGACCACATGTGAAGTTCCAATTAAACTGATTTATTAAAATTCATGCCTATGCACAGGTATTTATTCAACTAATGGTTAGTGCTATTTCGGTGCTAGATAAGGGTTAATGGAATTCAAGAGAGGTTAGACTAAGCATTTTTGGTTATGTAGAAATTCTAGGCTGATTTCTCTTTTGACCCCAGCCCCAGGCTCTGGCATTGTTTCTCCTACATTAACTGAATACAGGCAAGCTCCTAGGTGCCATGTAAAGGACAGCTATAGCTATACAGTATATTGGAAAACATAGCCGCTCATTGGCAGTACACATACCACATGCAAAATATTTCAGGTTCAACTCCTGCATCTCCAGATCTTCCCATGAATAATTTGAATTTTAAAAATCCCCCCCCCCCCATCCCTTCAGATCCCATTAAGAAAAGCTCTTATAAGACTGTTAGATTTGTTGCAAAGATCTGGACAATCAATAGATAGTAGCAAAAAAATACAGAAAACACTGATTGTTTACTAATAGCCAGTAATTATCTTGATTTTGGTAGCCTGGGTCTGGTAGATCCTATCCCATTTATAATTTAGAAGAGCTTCTGCCAACCAGTGCAAAGAATATTGAAGACTGATGGCTTGACCCAATATTAAGTAATTTTATGAATGACACCACAATCCTGTTTCTGTTGCAGAATTAAATCCTGGACAGAAAGTAGACCACCCAATAGCTGGAGGCAAAGAAACATCCTACATGGAACGGGTGAGTATCTCAATTACAGTATCATTTGCTACCAATAAGTAAATCATTTATGAGATGATCTCCTAGGAGAATTATAGAACCAAAATAAGATCTCCAAATATATTTGCAGAACAATTTTCAGCATTCCCAGTAAATACTTTTGATCAATTTTGATAGCATTTCTTCTGTAACTGAATTTATCTGGGCATAATCCACCCTGAGTCGTTGATTGAGATGGGCAGCCATAGAAAATAATTCAATAAATAAAAGACACAATTCTCTCACACAAGAATATTAAGAGCTGTGATTGCATAGTGGTTAGAATGCAGTACATCAGGCTAAATCTGCTGATTGCCGACTGCCTGCAATTTGGCAATTCAAATTTCAGCATGCTTACTCAGTCTTCCATTCTTCCAAGGTCGGTAAAATGAGGACCCAGATTGTTGGGGGCAATATACTAACTCTGTAAACTGCTTACAGGGGCTGTAAAGCACTGTGAAGCGGTACATAAATCTAAGTGCTATTGGTACTGCTGTACAATCTTTATTAAATTTTTGTCTTGTCTCTTCAAAAGGAATCAATAGTTGAGAACAAAGTTACCTGTCTTAATAAAAGTAATGTAACCATGCATCCAAATCATCAGCAATAATGACCTGTGAGAATCCAATGATTCTCCTGGGGTTCCCCTACCCCCCCTTTTTTAATCCTATCAATGCTCCTTCGTTTTTCAAAAGCTGAAGTGCAACAATGGCTTGCATTTACCATGGGTAATATAAAACAATGGGAAAGGCCACACCTGTTTCCAACCTATTATACAGCTTTCAGTCAATGCACTGAAAGTTTGGCCTGGAAATGATCAGAATTCATTCTACTTTCAAAGTTGATCAATAAAAGCTCTATTTGTCTCAACTGTGTGTCTGTTATCATGAAGATTAATTTATGTTCCCTATGTTCCTTAAGGGAGGCCATCTTATACTACTTTGCAGCATGCCAGTATGAGTTTATGTAGTTTAAAAAATTCTAAATCTCTGTGTTTTTGACAATCAACAAAGACATGTGGGTCAGGATTTACTGAGAATAATTGGTCTCTGTATGATAGGGATGACCAGGTTATATTCATTCTGAAATGTGTGAACAGCCAAGCATTGGTCCCTCTGTTTGTCAAGGTTTATATGGATTCTCCCAGTCATTTCTAATGACAGGTGGCAATTCAGCTTCAAACTAGAATTTCACTACGCAATATTACCTGGTGTTTTGCTATTTCAGGTGTTTTATAGTGCCATTGGGATTAGGGTTTCATTTTTATTTATTTTTCTTCATGTCTATCTCCCTTCAAAATATTTATTCTCTTCATTTAATATCACTCCAGGTACTATGCAATGTTCATTAGGAACATTGTTCCCACAATAAGAATTGAATTCTTATTCTATGAAACCCACAGGTCTCTGTTCAGACTTCTTTGGATGTGGGTTGATTGTCTTTGGTAATTGAGATATCACTTATTTTTCTGTCTGGCACTAGGGCTCATTACTTGTTGCATTGTATCTTTAATTTGTATCTTTTTTCCCTTCTACTTTTGTTTTTGCAAATGGCTTTATATGTATACTGCCATTCATCAGAAGATGGATGTTGGTTTACATACACTTTGGATTAAAACATAATAAAAACAAAAAATCATGAATAAACACATTAAAAAAAGGTTTGAATTCCTTTTAAAAAGTTAATATTTTTAAAAAATTCAAAGAGATATTTATGATTTGGAAACCCTATAAATGAAATACCAGAACTAAAAATTCTTGATTTCTGGTGGTGAACTGTTTAATTAGTAAAGCATTAGAGATGGGTATTTGTTTCAGGTGAAGACCATAGACTGATTCAGATTTCTGATGTACCATCGGACTTGTAATCGGTGACTGTCCCTGTCTTATCTGATTATGCATAGAATTACATCATTGTGCATTACTTACTACCTTGATATATGGGAAATATGGAGATGTTGAAGGAAATTGTTGCAATGACTTTTGATGCTAACAGGTTTAACTCTTCTTTATTTGTTTCTTGACTGCTGGGAATACACAACATTTAAATTGTATTTGTTTAGGGTAACCTGTCATAATAATAATATTCTATCCACCAGCTCAATAGGTTCAACTTCCCTTAGTGTGCATTATCACATTTAAAGTCACATTTAAAGTCACATTTAAAGTCAGCCGCATTACGACTTTAGTAATTCTAAACTAAGTGAAACTGATGCTAAATGTGTTCTGCTGTGCCTTCATGTTGGGTATCTTCTGCTGAACTTATTCATCAGCTCATTTTACATTATTTTAACTTTCGTCTACCTTTTTAGGAGGCTGTAACATAAAGGATTGGATCAACTCCTGCATTAATTTCAGTAGTCCAATTTATGCATATACTAACACAGACATAGAATCAAAAGTTTAACCTACCTCATTTGATGTGAATGATTAAATATAAAGCAAGAGCAATAACAATGCTGTATACAACAGTAGATTCGTAATCATTTTCAATAATATGCTTCTCTAGTATTGTGTTAGCAGTGTAATTTGGTCCCACATCTTCAGTTTTTCATCTTATTTACCACTTTATTGCTTCCCTTATCTTGCTGCAGACTTGCCATTTTTACCTTTTCTAGCAAGTTACATTGAATACTAGATGTGCTATAAAGCTGTGTTGTTAATACAGTCTTGAATGATGGCAACCTTGACATTAATAGCAGTTAATGGTATTAATTGTATGTTTGGTAGTGAATGGAAACGTATTTCTATAACCAAGGACATTTACTTACTAAAAAGATTGCCAGAATAATGTTCGCACAACTACTCTTTAATCATGTTAACATGGACATTTCTTAATAATAATTGTATGAGGGAAGTATCCACAATAAATGAAGAGTTGTCAACTTTTATTGGCTTTCCTCTTTGCCTGTTAAAAACTATCGGCATGAAGAAAAGTGGTAGAGGGAATATTTTCTCAAACCCTGATCTTCATGCTAGTTGAAATTTCATCTCTGTCATTTCTGTACAATTGCTGTTAAAATATCCTGGATGGACTGTTTGAATTCTAATTAATAATGTCACCATATTGCCATCTGAAGACAGCTGTATGCCACTGATTGATGGCAATATCAATGGCATGAATATAAGTTGAATCTTATTATTTCCCAATCTTTCCTTCAGCAGCAAATCTGGTATTTTTCTTTCTTTCCGCCTCTTTGCTAAACAGTGCTCATTTGGATGTTGATTTATTTTTATAGCAATCTGAAGGAAAATAATTTGTTTGAAGGCTTTTATTTCTTCAGACCCAGAAGTATAACTCAAAAGTGAGAGAGAACCTTTGTCTCCCTTCAAACCCATCCCAAAAAGGAGAAAAATAGAAATGAACCTTTTTTTAAGCTCAGCAACTATTCTTGACCAACCTGTCATATAATTTTAGTCTTAGTCCTGTAACCTATGTGCAAGTATTGCCAAGCAGTCAAAACATTTGTGAAATGGAAAGGTAATTTTAGACCATGCAGGTAAATAAAATAGAACCTGGGGTGATTCCACAACAGTGCTCTGAGATTTATTTAGTTATTTGTTTTAGTATTGCGTTGGCTCCAGATTCTCTAGTCTACTCTATTAAGTTTAAAAGCCTAGCTGAAGCAAATATGTTTAATCTACCGTATTTTCCTTTAATGCTGACAAATTCAGTTCAGCTTTTTTTTTGTCTAAAATAGTGGGCAAAATTAAAATGTGATGTGCCAGCAGTTTCTTGAAAATGATCTGTAACTTGAGAATCATATAAGGGACTGCTTTTAATAAGGATTAACCTATAAAGTGAGGTGTTTGCATATTTGCATGAGTACTTTTTTATTATACAATGATTTTTAGAATGTCTACAGACAAACCTGTTTCTCCCATCCATAAAGTGTGGATTTAAGTCCACATTTATTTCTTTAGACATCATTTCTATAAAGTTATGGAAGTTACAATTTTCACATTTGCAACTGGTGCATAAATCAAGAGAGTAGGCAAAATAGGGTGCTCAGCAACAAGAAAGGGAGTCACCAAACAGAAAAGTGAACCAAATTAAAACTGCATTCCTTTGCATCTTACTGATGTAGACTACTTGATATTCCTTATACTGTGCTGTTACAAGATTCTGGAAATCTTTTAAGCAACAGAAACTTTAATTGCTTTGTTATTTTTGAATACTGTTTATTGAAATGTCAGAAAGCCAGAGCCTCATTGCAATGTCAAGGAATCAAAGAGCTTATTGCCATAACACTACATCTAAAAAGCCAGCAACTCTTTCTTTCTCTAAAGCTCTAGAGAAATACAATGACATAACTGGCAAAGAGCCACAACAAGGAGACATTTTATTGTCATCCTGATTTTAGTTAGGAAAGAATGACTGCCATCATTTTGCATTTCTATGGAATTAAATGAAGCCTTCAAACCTCACCTCCCCCTCCCCACTCATGAATCCACTGAAAACAGTGAAGCTATTTCTCTGCCTGTAGAAACCCACATGAAGCCAAATGCAACATGAATGTAAAATTGTTTTTGTTGTTGTTCTTGTTGTTTAATACTCTTCCTTTCTTTTCCTTTCCTTAATACTTTTCCTTTCTTTCCAGTTGTTGGACACGCAAATGGGACCAGAGGTAGGAAAATAAACTTGATGCTTTGTTGCAACGTATAAACATATGCAAATAAATTTGTAATTCATTCTAACAAAGATAGAATAGAAAGGTATCATCTAAAAAATAAATAAACACCTGCACTTAATGATACTGGCATTGCATAACAACTCTTTCTTTATCCAGAGGACCTAAGAGCATATGTTTGTCTTAGTTTGGCTGAACGATGACACAAGGAGTATTGGATAAATAATGAGCTAAAAAACTAAGGCAATATCTCCCATTCTTATTTTCATGTTTATTTGAACATTAATATTATTAAGGTTTATCAGAAATAAGAACATAACCACTGCAAACTATACACAGTATACTAAATCCAATTTGAATTCTTCCTTTTTATTTATATCTCCATTTGTATTTAAACATATTCTCCCATTTCCTCTCTTCAAATAAAATCTTTAAAACATTCCTAGTCAGCAAACTACTAAACTTCACCAAAAATAGTAACCCATTTATTTTAACCTTGATCATACAAATCAATTTTATATTATTTATTATTTCACCCAACAATCTATAGATCCCCCAAACATAATACTAACATCTCCTTTCTCATATTGTCTTTGTCCTTCCTCTCGAAATCCGTGGTGTCTTTATCAAGCTCCTTTTATAATTCCAGCAAAAAGAAGTTAGTAATATCACTATTTTCTTTGTCTCTTCTCAGAAAATCTTCAACAGTTTCAAGAAGTTCTTTTGGATAGTAATATTTGAAAATACACTTTAGAAATGTTTTGTGTACACTCTTTCCTCCCTGACTGTGGTGACCAAGCTATTTGTACAGCAGGATTTCCTAAACATTTGGCCATCACGCCTCCCTTTAGTATAATCTTAAAATACACATCTCCCCTTAAAAAAACATGAACTCCAAAAGGAATGTGAATTGTTTTCAAAATGAAAACAATACAATGAAACTTTGGGAAAGGTTGATTTATTGTCAAAGGCAACTAGAAGGTCCTTCACACCTCCCCTGGATTCTGTCTGCACCTCATTAAGGGAGGTAAACCTCATAGTTTCGTAAACTGTTCTAGAGAGTTACTATGCACTGAAGAATTAGGAAAACTTCTCATAAGGTTTCATTTACTGTATTTTTCACTCCATAAGACGCACCTGACCATAAGACACACCTGACCTAGAGGAAAACAAGACAAAAATCTTTCAGGCAGAGCCTGAGAGGACCACAGATAGATGTTCTCTCATGCCTATTGACTCCTACACTGTGGAAAAGAGACAGAAGAGGTTCAGCACAAAAGAGACAGCGGGGTTCAGCACTGTAAAGGGGCTCTGCTACCGTGGCCCGGCCACTATTTACCAAAGATGAACAGACATTTCCACCCACTTTTTGGGGGGAGAGTGCATCTTATGGAGCAAAAAATACAATATATTTTTCTTGGGCCTTGTGTCCCTGAGATGTGTGGTCCTCAGAGATGTTATTTTAAATTTCATTTTTCTAAAGGGTTTTGTTGCAATTGTTGATTTTCTCAGTGAAACATGCTTCAGGGTGGACTGCAAGTACTGCACTGAAATGAAGTACAATACAGACTGCCAAAGATGTGATGCTTTAACTTTATTTTTGAGATTGCATTTCTGAATTGCAATGTCTGATCACGTAGTGTAGAGTAGGGAAAAGAGACAAATGTTGGCTGCTCATCAAAGTCCATCATGTTTTATTATTAGGCAGGGTGCCATCCAAACAGAAGGACATAAATGGAAGCAAGCCAAAAGGACATGTATGCATATCCTGTGAGGCAAGTGTGCTTGCATATTAATAATTTGGAAAAATTCACTTTCCTCCAAAAAGGCTGATGTCTGAATCAAGAGAGTGACCTTTGGGGGGGAAACAGTCCATGTTGACTTATAGCTCCACTGCCTTAGGGTAACTGTTGTTTTGGGTGATTCGTTATTATCTACAGTGAGACGGTAATAGTTTTACCTTCCCTGCAATAGTAAATAACAAAAAAATGTCATTCACTTAAAAACATGTTATGCTTCCCACCACAGTGAAAATGAGGGGTCGTTTATTCATCCCCCCCTTTCGCCATTACAGAATTGTATATATGCATAGTTTTTATAATAGTCTCAGGTGTTGTATAAATGCTAAACATTATAATAATATAATATATACAACACATCACTAGGGAACACTAGAAGAATAACTGGCCTCTGGTTTAGCTCAGCAAAAAGTACTGATGACATAACCCTGAGATTTAGGAGTATTTGTCAAACTATTAAAGTCTTAAATAATTTCAGTAGAGTTTATGCAGAGTCTGTTTCTATAAATCTTAAAATTAGAAGAGAGAGCATGGGGAGGACTCTACTATAAAGGAATGCAATATATATGCACGAGGTAAAATAATGTTGCAAATATTCAACTATTTATCTACTATAGAATTCTGCAATACGTCTACTTTGGGAGTTGGTTGTAAAAAGATGTTCTTTCAATTTCTGATATGCTGTGAATATTATTATTATTATTATTAAAATTATTATTATTATTATACAATTGTATCACAGTGGCCAGTTGTTTCGCCAGATTTGGCATTGGCCCCCCACCCAGGGGCCTAGGACGTTGTAACGTATTTTCGTAATATGCGTGCAGATCCAAGCAGTGCGGCTTTTTGCATTTGACTGATGGTGATTTTGTCAATTTTTAACTGTTTTAAATGTAATTCCAGTGCTTTTGGAATAGCACCCAGTGTGCCAATTACCACTGGAATTACCACTGCTGGTTTGTGCCATAGTCATTGAATTTCGATTTTTAAGTCCTGGTATTTTGCTATTTTTTCATGTTCTTTCTCGGCGACCCTGCTATCACCTGGTATTGCGATGTCTATGATTGTTACCTTATTTTTCTCAACCAGTGTGATGTCTGGTATATTATGCGCCAGTATTTTGTCCGTCTTATTCCCACAAGATCTTGACCATCTGATTTTCGGTGACTTTTTCAGGCTGATGTTCCCACCAATTTGTTGCTGTTTTAATATTATAATTTTTGCACAAATTCCAATGGATCATTTGTGCTACTGAATTGTGCCGCAATTTATAATCAGTCTGTGCGATTTTTTTACAGCAGCTGAGTATGTGATCAACAGTTTCATCAGCTTCTTTGCAAAGTGTGCATTTGGCATCATCAGAGGATTTTTCGATTTTCGCCTTAATGGCATTTGTGCGGATAGCTTGTTCTTGCGTAGCCAGGATTAGTGACTCTATTTCTTTTTTTAATGTACCTGTTGTTAACCATAACCAAGTTTGTTCACTGTCCACTTTATCTTTTATTTTTTCCAGAGTGCTTTGTTCTGCCAACTCTCCATTCTTGATTTTATCACATATTTTCTATATTCTTGTTTCGTCTGTTGGGCCTTCAGTAGATTTTTGTTCTTTACTTCGATTAATAGATGTTCTTGACTTTCTTTTAAATAATCAGCCAGTCCATGTTTTTCTTCTTCAACTGTTTGCTTCACTTGTAATAATCCTCTGCCACCTGATTTTCGGGGCAGGTATAGTCTATTAGTATCAGCACGTGGATGTAAACTGTAGTGCATTGTCATTAGTTTCCTGGTTTTTCGGTCCAAAATGTCCAAATCAGCTTGTGTCCAGTTAACTATACCAGCTGTGTATCTTATAACTGGTATTGCCCAGGTATTTATGGCCTTGATTGTATTTCCACCATTCAATTTAGATTTCAAAATTTTCCTAACTCTGTTGGTGTACTCTCGTCTGACAATAGTTTTTACTTCTCCATGCTTGATGTTATCCAACTGCAGAATGCCTAAGTATTTGTAGGCTTCATTTTCTTTGCATTTAATTAATTGGCCATTGGGCATTTCAATTCCCTCACATGCAGTGATTTTGCCCCTTTTAATGGATATAGTGGCGCATTTTTCCATGCCAAACTCCATTGAAATATCGGTGCTGAATACTCGGACTGTGTTTGTCAGTGATTGGATTTCTATTTCTGACTTTCCATAGAGTTTCAAATCATCCATATATAGTAAATGCGAAATTTTTTCAGCTTCCTTGGCTGTTTGGTAGCCTAATTTCATTTTTTTTAAGATTACTGATAGTGGGATCATTGTGATGATGAAGAGAAGAGGTGAAAGTGAATCACCCTGGAAAATTCCTCGCTTGATATTAACCATTCCGTAGATCTCATTCCCTACTGCCAACTCAGTTCTCCATTGTTTCATCGCCTTTTCAGTAAAGGATGTAATATTTTTGCTAATGCCAGTTGTTTCTAAGCATTTTATGATCCAACTATGTGGCAGTGAGTCAAATGCCTTTTTGTAATCAATCCAGACCATATTCGAGTTCGTTTTTCTGTTCTTACAATTTTCTAATATCATTTTATCAATTAGAAGCTGATCTTTTGTGCCCCTGCTCCTTCTTTTGTTGCCTTTTTGCTCTACTGGCAAGATGTTGTTTGTTTCCAAATAATCCATCATGTTATCTGCAATAATGCCTGTGAGTAATTTGAAGGTTGTTGGCAAGCATGTTATTGGTCTGTAGTTTTCAGGTGTTGTTCCTTTAGTTGCATCTTTCTGAATCAAGTATGTTTTTCCAGTTGTCAACCATTCATCAATTTGGCCCTTTTGTAAAATTTCATTCAGTTTCCTGGCCAATATTGCATGTAAACCGGTAAGATATTTGAGCCAGAAACCATGTAATTGGTCCTTTTCCAGAGTGGGAGGAGGGAATGGTCACATGTGGGTTTTATCACAGCCTGATTGGTCCAAGACTGAGAGGAAATCTATAAATACTGGTGCCTGTCCACTGTTAGCCCAGATTCTCTCTCAGTCTGGTCCAAGTTCTGTTAGAGTAGTTTGGTGTAGATAGGATTCCTTGTTTTTTTCTGGTGAGTTTTTCTTCAATCTGGTTTCTATTTGGCTAATTGGACACCTTTAAATTCCTTCAAACTTCCAAATTGTTCTGCTGCGGCCCCAAGGGACAGATCTCTGCCTCGGGCGGCTGGGGGAGGGTCCTGTGGGGCAGTTCTCTCCCCTCCCGCAGGCCAGGAGCCTCAGCCCGATCCCCGGGAGTGCGGGGGTGCCAGCTCCTTATCGGCTGCTTAGAAGCAGCCTCGTTTGCAGCAGCGCCAGCAGGAGCGCCTTTGGAGCCTCGTGGAGCGCGCCGTCTGCCCTCTTCACAGCTGATCGCTCCGGGTGGCTGCTGAGCCGCGGGCTCCTTTTAAATTGCTGTGGGGACAGAGCGGGGATGAGGAGAGCGTGCGTGGGTGCCGTGTGGCTCTTCCCGACTCAAATTAGCGTGGCGCCGGCTCCAGGAGCTCGGCTGAGAAGCTGGAACTTGAGAGCGGCATTTCTCCCGCGCGCGGAGTTCCGGCGGCCATTTTTTGGTGGCTGCCACGTGTGAGAGGCCTTTCCTTTCTCAACGCACTCAGTGCAGGCCTAGCGTGAGGCCTTGAGCCCAGATCCCCCGCAGGGTTTCGGCCCTGGTTTCTGGTGGGGCCTTAGAGGCCTGGTTCCTGCTCCCTTCGTCGGACACGTGAGTGGGGAATGGACGAGGGAGCGGAGATTCCCCAGGGTCAAGTGGCAGGCCCATCTGGGAGTGATGAGGCCATGGATCAGAAGGTGGGGGGGCTCCCCCTCAGAGATCCCTATCCTCTAGACGCCCTTCTAGATCCTCCACTAGGGAGGAGGCCAGGCTCATAGGGCGCTGGAAAAGACCTTTGCTAGGGCGGAGAGGCAGGCCCAGTCTTCCAGGCCTTCACCTAGGGACAGATCCAGGTCTCCTCTTGGGCCTACGTCCGGCAGATCTCCCCTTAGGGGATTTAGCCCGGCATCTTCTTCTAGCTCCCCTGGTAGGTCTCGGGCCTACTCCAGGAGGGGGCGCTCTCCATCCCCCGCAGATGATCCCCTGGAGGGTACGTCCAGGGGCCCCTGTTCCTCCCAAAGGTTGGCTCCTCAGGGCCCTGCTTCTATTTATGGGGAGGTGGAGGATTTGGATAATCTCCCTGAAGGGATTAAAAGGCTTATTTCTGCAGCCATCACTAGGGGCATTGCCCAGCGGGACAAAGGCTCCCTTTCTTCTAGGCATGGGGGGCTAGGCAGGACTCAGTTTCGGGCCGCTTCTCCTTCTATGGTCAGTGAGGCTTCGTTCTTGGGGGGGAGTTACCCCAGGAGATGGGTTTCTCGGATGATGAGAATACCACCGTTTCTGGGGAGCCGGCTTCCCAGTTCCTCTTTGTGCCTGCCATGTTTAAAATTCTCTTGGATAAGGCGAGGCAGACCACCAAGGTAGGAACCGGGGATCCTTCAGTGCCCCCCCCCCAGGGATCCCGACATGGTCATGTTTTCTGCCACGGCCACCAACAAGGAGGAGATCCCTGCCCCTCCTTTGTTTTTAGAGGTGCTAACGGAGCAGTGGGCTCGGCCTTCCAATTTTTCATCTCCCGGCAGTACTGACCGTCGGCATTATAACGTTGAGCAGACCTTTGCTCAGGCCATTCAGCTCCCGGCGATTGACACCCCTGTGGCTGCCCTGGTTTCCTCCTCCCCGGTGGTATCGGGCGATGCGGCCGACAAGATGAAACCGGAGGATAAGCGTGCAGAGCTTACCTTACGGAAGAACTTCAACGCCACAGCGTGGGCTATTAAGTCGGCAGCCTCGGCTTCTTACTTTAACCGTGCCATTGTCATGTGGCTTAAGAAGCTTCAGGAGCGCATTCCCATACAGGAAGACCGGATCCATCAGGATCTGGTCAAGATCTTGGCAGCCTGTCAGTTCTCGGCTGATGCGACCTTGGATACGGTCAAGTTTGCCTCCAGTGCCCTGGCCACCTCTGTCACCTCCCGTAGGCTGCTGTGGTTGCGCCACTGGCAGATGGACAACAAGGCGAAATGAGACTTGGCGGCTGCCCCCTTTAAAGGGCCCAACCTTTTCGGGGAGGCCCTTACTCCCATTCTGGTGGATGATAAGGACAAGAAGAAGGTCCTTCCCTCCACGGCTAAGAAGGCCGAGAATAAGTCGCGTCCCTCTGTAGGCAGCGGTATAGGGCTCCTAGCTACGGCTATAATCAGTGCTTCTCTTCCTTCCCTCCTGACAGGCAGTTCTTCGGGCAGTCCTTTCAAGACAGGAGTCGTTTCCAGGGCCAGTCTTGGCGGCCCTTTCGTGGAGGAGGTGGCCATCCCTACCGCAGAGGGAAGTGACTCGAACCCGAGTCATCCCATCGGCGGCCACCTCGCTCTCTATGCGGAACGGTGGGACGAAATCACGTCGGACTCCTGGGTCCGAGCCACAGTTCGTCATGGGCTCAGGTTAGAATTTCTCTCCACTCCTCCAAACCTCTTCCGATCGTTCCCTCCGTCCCGGAGTCGGGAGCGCCGCCGCCTGATGATTCAGGTGATCGCCCACCTCCTCGAAATCCAAGTGGTGGAGGTGGTTCCCACAGGGGAACGGGACCTGGGCCACTACTCCAATCTTTTCGTGGTCCCGAAGAGCACGGGGGTCTGGAGAGCAATTCTAGACCTCAAGCGCCTGAACAGATTCCTGGTGTACAGGCGATTCAAAATGTCGTCTCTCAAATCCATTCTTCAAGGTATCAGAAAGGGAGATTTCCTGGCCTCGGTGGACCTCACGGAGGCCTATCTTCACATTCCCATCCTGCCCGCTCATTGCTGGTTCTTGAGGTTCTCTCACGGGTCCCGCCACTACCAGTACAGGACTCTCCCCTTTGGCCTGGCCTCGGCCCTGCGGACCTTCACGAAGGTCCTGGCAGCTCTAGCGGCTCATCTGCGATCTGTGCCGGTTCGTCTCCAATGTTATCTAGACGATGTCTTCGTTCAGGCGGGGTCCCTTGCGCAGGCCGTATCAGATCTTCGGCTCACCATTCGGAGCCTTCAGGACCTGGGGTTCTCGGTGAACTTCGACAAGAGTCATCTTACTCCCTCCACTCGCATTCTGCATCTGGGGACAGTCATAGATTCCAGGTTGGGGATGGTGCGTCTGTCGCAGGAGCAGCAGGTAAGCCTCCAGCGCCTGGCGGAGAGCGTTCGCGTAAGGCGGTCCGCTTCCATTCTCTCTCTGTCACAGTTACTGGGCAAGATGGTCTCTTGCATCGGGATTGTTCCGTGGGCCAGGCTTCATCTCCGGCCCCTTCAGTGGGAACTCATCCCCTTCCAGAGGGGATGCCTGAGCAATTCTCTTCGGGCTCTCCGCCTCCCGGCGGGAGTCCACACATCCCTGGCGTGGTAGCTTTCCCCGGCCATTCAGCGGGGGTGTTGCTTCTGGGAGCCGGACAGGGTGACCGTCACCATGGACGCGAGTCTGTTTGGGTGGGGGGCTCTGGTGGGCTCCCGGATGGCGCAGGGCAGATGGACGGCCACGGACCTCCACCACAACATCAATTGGCTGGAGCTGAAGGCTGCATGACTGGCTCTGCGTCACTTCTGCTCCTCGGTGGAGGGGCATCACGTTCTCCTCTTGACGGACAATGTGTGGCCACCAAGGCGCACATCAATCGTCAGGGCGGGACCCACTCGAGGGCGCTCTGGCTGGAGGCTCTGCAGTTGGGGTCCTGGGCGGAGAAACAACTGCAATCCTTGGTGTCGGAGCACATCTCGGGCCTCTCCAACATCCAGGCGGACTGGCTCAGTCGGGAAACTCTGGACAACGGCAAGTGGCAACTCCACCCATCGCTGTTCCAGAAGATTTGTCGACGATTCGGGTCCCCTCAGGTGGACCTGTTTGCGTCCCCCGAGAATTCCCAGCTCCCGCGGTTCTTCACCCGTTTCCAGTCCAGCTCGGCGGAGGGCACGGATGCCCTCAGGAGCCGGTGGCCCCCGGGCCTTCTCTATGCCTTTCCTCCCATTCCACTCATCCCGGGGACCGTCAGGAAGGTAGTGGCGGAAAGGGCCTTGGTCATTCTGGTGGCCCCGTTTTGGCCCAGGAGGCCCTGGTTCGCGGACCTGGTGCAGCTGAAAGTGGCCCCCCCGTAGATGATTCCGCAGGGGGAAGTGGTCTTGCAGCAGGGGGCTCTGATTCACCCGGAGCCTCATTGGCTCCAACTGACCACGTGGCTCTTGAACGGTGGCTTCTGAGGGGGGCCCATCTGTCTTCCGGGATCATTCACACCATCGAGGCGGCCCGGCAGCCCTCGACGACCCGCATTTATAACTCCACCTGGGCGGCCTTCGTCCGATGGTGCTCTCCTAGGGGCATTTCTCCTGATAGGGCAACCATTCCCAACGTCTGGGATTTCCTTCAGAAGGGTCTTGAGGACGGGCTTTCGCAGAACACCTTGCGTCGCCAGGTGGCGGCTCTGTCTTCGGTCTTGGGGGGGGCGGGGTCTTCTTCCCTTTCCCAGTTACCCCTGGTCAAACGTTTCCTTAAGGGGGCGGCGAATCTCAGGCCTCCCCCCGTTCACAGATTTCCCACGTGGGATCTTCCCCTGGTCCTCAGGGCATTAACGGGAGCTCCGTTTGAGCCCCTCTGTTCTGTGCACTTGCGCTTCTTGTCGCTGAAGGTGGTTTTCCTGGTGGCTATCACTTCCGCCCGGCGTATCTCCGAGCTGGGCGCCCTGTCCTCCAAGGACGACCTTTGTCATTTCACCAGGACAGGGTGGTCCTTCACCTTGACCCGGCTTTCGTCCCGAAAGTGAATACTCCTTTTCACAGGGCCCAGGAGATCGTCCTGCCCGACTTCTGCCCGGGCCCGGCCAATGACAGGGAACGTCTTTGGCATCAGCTGGATGTCCGCCGCGCTCTGCGAATCTACCTCCGGCGGACCAGAGACGTCCGCAAGTCGGAGGCCCTGTTCGTCTCCTTCCAGCCTGGGTCGCTGGGCTAGAGGGTGTCTTCGGCTACCATTGGCCGTTGGCTGCGTCAGGCCATTTCAGAGGCCTACGTGGCCTCGGGGCGACCGGCTCTGTCAGGTATCACGGCGCACTCTACCAGGAGCGCCGCAAACACGGCGGCGTGGGCCACGAGGGCCCCGTTTGAGGACATCTGCCGTGCGGCCACCTGGGCTTCTCCGACTTCTTTCATCCGGCACTATCGGCTGGATGCTTTCACATCTACGGATGCGTCCTTCGGTCGTAGGGTTCTGCAAGGGGTGGCGGCTGAGGCTCCCCTTGGGCCCTAGTGTTCTTGTTTCCCTCCCTGGGACCTTAGCTTGGGTATGTCCCACATGTGACCATTCCCTCCTCCCACTCTGGAAAAAGGACGTTGGTCTTACCTGAACGTCTATTTTCTGAGGGGAGGAGGGAATGGTCACGACCCGCCCTGAGTTCTGTCATTTGGGGCCAAGGGGAGGGTCCGGGCGTTCCCGGGGTTTGTTGTGTTGTTGTTTTTTTGTCGTTTCAGTTGTACCGTTCATGTTCGAGAATCTGGGCTAACAGTGGACAGGCACCAGTATTTATAGATTTCCTCTCACTCTTGGACCAATCAGGCTGTGATAAAACCCACATGTGACCATTCCCTCCTCCCCTCAGATATTAATATAATTAATATTATAATATTAATGTTTTAATATTATAATTTTTGCACAAATTCCAATGGATCATTTGTGCTACTGAATTGTGCCGCAATTTATAATCAGTCTGCACGATTTTTTTACAGCAGCTGAGTATGTGATCAACAGTTTCATCAGCTTCTTTGC
Source organism: Thamnophis elegans (assembly GCF_009769535.1). NCBI lineage: Eukaryota > Metazoa > Chordata > Lepidosauria > Squamata > Natricidae > Thamnophis > Thamnophis elegans. Next base: position 35,715,701 of record NC_045548.1, read on the forward strand.
AAAGTCTGCATTTGGCATCATCAGAGGATTTTTCGATTTTGGCCTTGATGGCATTTGTGCGGATAGCTTCTTCTTGCGCAGCCAGGATTAGTGACTCTGTTTCTTTCTTTAATGTACCTGTTGTTAACCATAACCAAGTTTGTTCACTGTCCACTTTATCTTTTATTTTTTCCAGAAATTGGCCATGCAGTGCTTTGTTCTGCCAACTCTCCATTCTTGATCTTATCACATGTTTTCTATATTCTTGTTTCGTCTGTTGGGCCTTCAGTAGATTTTTGTTCTTTACTTCGATTAATAGATGTTCTTGACTTTCTTTTAAATAATCAGCCAGTGCATGTTTTTCTTCTTCAACTGTTTGCTTCACTTGTAATAATCCTCTGCCACCTGATTTTCGGGGCAGGTACAGTCTATCAGTATCACCACGTGGATGTAAACTGTAGTGCATTGTCATTAGTTTCCTGGTTTTTCGGTCCAAAATGTCCAAATCAGCTTGTGTCCAGTTAACTATACCAGCTGTGTATCCCAGGTATTTATGGCCTTGATTGTATTTCCACCATTCAATTTAGATTTCAAAATTTTCCTAACTTTGTTGGTGTACTCTCGCCTGACAATAGCTTTTACTTCTCCATGCTTGATGTTATCCAACTGCAGAATGCCTAAGTATTTGTAGGCTTCATTTTTGTTGCATTTAATTAGTTGGCCATTGGGCATTTCAATTCCCTCACATGCAGTGATTTTGCCCCCTTTTATGGATACAGTGGCGCATTTTTCCATGCCAAACTGCATTGAAATATCGGTGCTGAATACTCGGACTGTGTTTGTCAATGATTGGATTTCTATTTCTGACTTTCCATAGTTTCAAATCATCCATATATAGTAAATGCGAAATTTTTTCAGCTTCTTTGGCTGTTTGGTAGCTTAATTTCATTTTTTTTAAGATTACTGAGAGTGGGATCATTGCTATGATGAAGAGAAGAGGTGAAAGTGAATCACCCTGGAAAATTCCTCACTTGATATTAACCATTCCGTAGATCTCATTCCCTACTGCCAACTCAGTTCTCCATAGTTTCATCGCCTTTTCAGTAAAGGATGGAATATTTTTGCTAATGCCAGTTGTTTCTAAGCATTTTATGATCCAACTATGTGGCAGTGAGTCAAATGCCTTTTTGTAATCAATCCAGACCATATTCGAGTTCGTTTTTCTGTTCTTACAATTTTCTAATATCATTTTATCAATTAGAAGCTGATCTTTTGTGCCCCTGCTCCTTCTTTTGTTGCCTTTTTGCTCTACTGGCAAGATGTTGTTTGTTTCCAAATAATCCATCATGTTATCTGCAATAATGCCTGTGAGTAATTTGAAGGTTGTTGGCAAGCATGTTATTGGTCTGTAGTTTTCAGGTGTTGTTCCTTTAGTTGCATCTTTCTGAATCAAGTATGTTTTTCCAGTTGTCAACCATTCATCAATTTGGCCCTTTTGTAAAATTTCATTCAGTTGCCTGGCCAATATTGCATGTAAACCGGTAAGATATTTGAGCCAGAAACCATGTAATTGGTCCTTTCCAGGTGATGTCCAATTCTTTACCCTTTTAACTTGATTTTTGACCATCTCAGTTGTTATTTCTAATACTTGCAATTGTTTGTTGCCAATGCTTTTCTCAAAGTCATGTATCCACTTTGCTTCCTTGTTGTAGTCCTTTGCATTTTCCCACAATTCTTTCCAGAATTCAACTGTGGCCTGTTTTGTCTGGTTTTTCACTTTTGGTGTCACCATTCACATTAAGACTTTGATAAAAACGCCATTGGTCTGATCGAAATTGCTGATTTTGTTTATATTGGATGATTCGTGCCTCATATTTTTCAATTTTTCTAGCTGTTGCTGTTATCTGCTGTTTTACAATCTCTACAACTTCAGTGATGTTTCTTGTATCCAATCTATATCTTCTGATTAGGCGATCTATGATTTTGTTGTTTTTAAGCCGTTGCTCATGCATGTTTTTTAAGTTACTAGCATCTGCCCTTAATTTTTTGATTTTTTTGTTCTAAACGGATTTTCCACTTTGGCTTTGATGCTTTTTCTGTTGTGTGACTAGGTACTTTAATTTTAATGCCTAGTTCATTAGTGACTATTACAGCTGCGCTGTACATTAACTGGTTTGTTTCCAAGATGGATCCCAGTTCAATTGTTGAAAACACTGCATTAACCATTTTCATGATAGGGGCCAAAATTTTCTTAGGCACAGTTTTTAGTGATGGTAAACGTTGCCTTTCCTCATTAAGCAGAATATGCTCCATGATCTTATCCTTCAATTCTTTTTGTTTTTGAGTTAGTTCATCAGTTGGTTCAGTGATAACTGGTTCTAGTGGTGGTGGTGTTATTTCCTCCCCGAGAGCTTCTTCTGGGAGTTCTACTATAATGTCTTTAGTTGTGTCTTGAATATAAGTTATTTCCGCTTGTGATATTGTTTTTTGGGTTTTGCAATTTGCCTGAATTTCCTCATGTTCAACTTCACTAAACACTTTATTCCGTATAATAAATCGCCTTTGATCTGCTAGTCGTTGTGCACTAACATTTGAATCTGGATATTGTTGTTTCCATAATTCATACTTTAAATAGCCTCTTTTTTCTGGCTCTGAGTTGTAGTAACAGGCCATTATGGCACGGTTTTCATCTGCACTATATTTTTGTCGTTTTGTTGGCTGGTCCACTTGTAGCCCACTTGTCGACGAATGTCCAGGGACCCCAACATCTGCCATGGCCCTTGTTAACCCGCGCGACGACCAATGCGGTATGGAATTCTTATTTGTTTTTTTCACCATATTGTATGGGTTGGCGGGTTTTTTTTTTACGGGACCAGATGCCAACCTGATCCAAACCCGCCTCCTTTCTCATCCGGGCTTGGGACCGGCAACGGTGGAGTTATATTATTATTATTATTATTATTATTATTATTACTACTATTATTATTATTGTTGTTGTTGTTGTACAATTGTATCACAGCGGCCAGTTGTTTCGCCGGATTTGGCATTGGTTACTAGTCGGGCCCCACCCAGGGGCCTAGGACGTCGTAACGTATTTTCGTAATATGCGTGCAGATCCAAGCAGTGCGGCTTTTTGCATTTGACTGATGGTGATTTTGTCAATTTTTAACTGTTTTAAATGTAATTCCAGTGCTTTTGGAATAGCACCCAGTGTGCCAATTACCACTGGAATTACCACTGCTGGTTTGTGCCATAGTCGTTGAATTTCGATTTTTATGTCCTGGTATCTTGCGATTTTTTCATGTTCCTTCTCGGCGACCCTGCTATCACCTGGTATTGCGATGTCTATGATTGTGACCTTATTTTTCTCAACCAGTGTGATGTCTGGTGTATTATGCGCCAGTATTTTGTCCGTTTGTATACGGAAATCCCACAAGATCTTGACCATCTGATTTTCGGTGACTTTTTCAGGCTGATGTTCCCACGAGTTTGTTGCTGTTTTAATATTATAATTTTTGCACAAATTCCAATGGATCATTTGTGCTACTGAATTGTGCCGCAATTTATAATCAGTCTGCGTGATTTTTTTACAGCAGCTGAGTATGTGATCAACAGTTTCATCAGCTTCTTTGCAAAGTCTGCATTTGGCATCATCAGAGGATTTTTCGATTTTGGCCTTAATGGCATTTGTGCGGATAGCTTGTTCTTGCGCAGCCAGGATTAGTGACTCTGTTTCTTTCTTTAATGTACCTGTTTTTAACCATAACCAAGTTTGTTCACTGTCCACTTTATCTTTTATTTTTTCCAGAAATTGACCATGCAGTGCTTTGTTCTGCCAACTCTCCATTCTTGATTTTATCACATCTTTTCTGTATTCTTGTTTTGTCTGTTGGGCCTTCAGTAGATTTTTGTTCTTTACTTCGATTAATAGATGTTCTTGAGTGTCTTTTAAATAATCAGCCAGTGCATGTTTTTCTTCTTCAACTGTTTGCTTCACTTATAATAATCCTCTGCCACCTGATTTTCGGGGCAGGTACAGTCTATCAGTATCACCACGTGGGTGTAAACTGTAGTGCATTGTCATTAGTTTCCTGGTTTTTCGGTCCAAAAGGTCCAAATCAGCTTGTGTCCAGTTAACTATGCCAGCTGTGTATCTTATAACTGGTATTGCCCAGGTATTTATGGCCTTGATTGTATTTCCACCATTTAATTTAGATTTCAAAATTTTCCTAACTCTGTTGGTGTACTCTCGCCTGACAATAGTTTTTACTTCTCCATGCTTGATGTTATCCAACTGCAGAATGCCTAAGTATTTGTAGGCTTCATTTTCTTTGCATTTAATTAGTTGGCCATTGGGCATTTCAATTCCCTCAGATGCAGTGATTTTGCCCCTTTTTATGGATACAGTGGCGCATTTTTCCATGCCAAACTGCATTATTATTATTATTATTATTATTATTATTATTATTATTATTATTTTGACATTTAAATTTAAGCAAATTTAAGGGGGAGACCTGATGGAATTCTCTTTTTGCTGTGCTTTTTAGAGTCTTTAGTTTCTCTCTGGATTATTTTTGGAGAGACTATTGCTGTTTTTCAGTTGCCTTTCTTGTTTCAAAAGTTTTATTTCTTTTAAGGCAAACATTTCATCATTCCTCAATCAGTAAGACATCGAAGTACAATTTTTTGTATGTCAAAATAATTCTAGTTTACCACCAAATTCTTGTCTAGCCTAATATATACCCCTCCCTCCCTCCACCCTCTCCCCCAACCCCCCGACTTCCCAGAACCCGTACACGGTATGGATTTCTAACAAACACAGTCTAAAATCTGTTGAGAAAAAAAAAAGAAATAAAAAATTAATAACATTCTACATTAACCTTAGCTTCTTCTTGCTGAACCAACTTTAAACAATTTAAATCATTTCTGATCTTAAGCATAGACTAACTGGCATAGGCTAAGTGATCTTTAAGATATGCTGATATTTTAGCCATCTCGGCTAAGTTTGTGACTTTCAATGTCCATTCTTGAGTTGTAGGCAAATCTTCCTTCTTCCAGTATTGCGCCACCAACAGTCTTGCTGCCGTTATTAGATGCAGAATCAAGTTAGTCTCTACCACTGTAAAGTCAGTACATATACCTAGTAAGAATAGCTGAGGAGTAAACTTTATCCTTCTTTTAAAGATATTTTGCATAATCCACCATATTTTTATCCAAAATGCCTTAACCTTTTGGCAGGTCCACCATATATGAAAATATGTAGCATCGAGGGAGCCACATCTCCAACATTTAGGCTGTAAGTTCGGATACATAGAAGCCACCTTTTTAGGATCTAAGTGCCATCTATAGAACATCTTATAAAAATTTTCTCTCAGATTTTGAGCTTGTGTAAATTTCACATTTCTTACCCAGATTCTTTCCCATGTATCCAACATTATTGGTTCTTCAATGTTTTGAGCCCACTTTATCATACAATCTTTAACTAATTCTGTTTCCGAATCCATCTGTATTAATACATTATATATCCTCTTTATATGCATTAAGCTTTGATCTCTTATTTGTTTAAACAGATTATCCTCAACTTGGATAAAACCAGTTTTTTGATCTATTTTCCACCTAGCCTGTAATTGCCCATACTGGAACCATATTTGAACTACCTTCTCCTCTTTTAATACCTCTAAAGATTTTAATTGTAGTACCCCCCTTTCCAAAATGAGAAGCTGTCTGTAAGTAATTCTATCCTGTTTTTGTGCTATATTCATATTTTCAATTGCGTGTCTAGGAATTGCCCACATGGGTATCTTGTCATTTAATTTATATTGGTATTTTTTCCAGACTCGGAGTAAAGCATTTCTTAAAATATTGGAATTGGAATTGGAAAGTTTATTTATAGGCCGCCCTTTTCCCTGGGGGGACTCAGGGCGGCTTACAATTCATGGGGAGGGGAATACAAACAGTGAGACATAAAACAATACATAATTAAAAATAGAACACAACATTCATCATTCGGGTGGGGACGGATTACAATCTAACCCCAGGCCTGACGGGATAGCCAGATCTTAAGGGCTGTGCGGAAGGTCTGGAGGGTGGTGAGGGTACGGATCTCCACGGGGAGATTGTTCCATAGCGTCGGAGCAGCAACTGAGAAGGCTCTCCTCCGGGTGGTCGCCAGTCGGCACTGACTGGCGGATGGAATACGGAGGAGGCCCACTCTATGCGATCTGATGGGACGCAGGGAGATTATTGGCAGGAGGCGGTCTCTCAGATAGTCAGATCCACTACCATGGAGCGCTTTATGGGTGGTAAGTAAGACCTTGAAGCGCACCCGGAGATCAACAGGTAGCCAGCACAGCTCGCGGAGGATAGGTGTTATGTGGGTGAACCAAGGTGCACCCACAATCGCTCGCGTGGCCGCATTCTGGACTAGCTGAAGTCGCCGGATGCTCTTCAAGGGCAGCCCCATGTAGAGCACGTTGCAGTATTCCAGCCTTGAGGTCACAAGGGCACGAGTGACTGTTGTGAGAGCCTCCCGGTTCAGGTAGGGTCGCAACTGGTGCACCAGGCGAACCTGGGCAAATGCCCCCCTGGTCACAGCCGACAGGTGGTAATCAAAGGTCAGCTGTGGGTCCAGGAGGACTCCCAAGTTGCGAACCCTGTCTGAGGGGTATAGTGTTTGACCCCCCAGCCTGAGTGATGGAACACTTGCCAAATTATTGGGAGGGAAACACAACAGCCACTCGGTCTTATCCGGGTTGAGTACCAGTTTGTTAGCCCTCATCCAGTCCCTAACGGCTTCAAGGCCCCGGCTCATCACGTCCACCGCTTCATTGAGTTGGCACGGGGCGGACAGATACAACTGGGTATCGTCCGCGTATTGATGGTATCTTATCCCGTGCCTCCGAATGATCTCGCCCAGCGGTTTCATGTAGATGTTGAATAGTAGGGGGGATAAGACCGAACCCTGTGGCACCCCATATGTTAGGGGCCTAGGGGTCGATCTCTGCCCTCCAACTAACACCGACTGCGACCTGTCCGAGAGGTAGGAGGAGAACCACTGCAAAACAGTGCCTCCCACCCCCACCTCCCGCAGTCGTCGCAGAAGGATACCATTGTCGATGGTATCGAAAGCCGCCGAGAGGTCAAGGAGAACCAGGATGGAGGCATGGCCTCCATCCCTGGCTCTCCAGAGGTCATCGGTCAATGCGACCAAAGCGGTTTCTGTGCTGTAACCAGGCCTGAAGCCGGACTGAAATGGGTCAAGGTAACTAGGTAACTAGTTTCCTCCAAGGTCCGCTTTTAAAATTCTTATCCAATTTTTTGTTGAATAACAGGTCAGCATGCCAACCATATACCAGATCGTGTCCCTCAATATTCAATATTCTATCATTAGTTAAATGAGTCCAATCACTAATTACAGATAGTGCCACTGCATCATAATACAGTTTTAAGTTAGGTAGTTTCAAGCCTCCTCTCTCATGTACATCTTGCATTATTTTCATCTTTACCCTCGGCTTCTTTCCTGCCCATACAAATTTGTTGATACCCTTCTGCCATTCTAAAAGATTTGCATCTTTTTTAAGTATAGGTAACATTTGAAAAAGAAACAAAAATTTTGGTAAAATGTTCATTTTTACTGCCGCTATCCTACCCAACAAAGATAAGTGCAATTTCTCCCATTTTTCATCTCTGTCTGTATACTATGCCAAAGTGGTTCATAATTATGCTTATATAATTTCCCATTTGAAGTTAAGATGTTAACTCCAAGATATTTGACTTTTTTTAACTACCTCACATCCTAGCATCACTCCTAATTCTTCCTTTTGTTTAGTATTCATATTTATAGCTAATATTTTTGTTTTTCCTAAATTTATTTTAAAACCAGACACTTAACCATATTGATTAATCGTATTCATTAAGACCATACTGGATTCCTGCGGTTGTTCCAATATTATAACCAAATCATCCGCAAAAGCGCACACTCTGTATTCTTGCTGCCTAATCTTGATCCCTTTTAAACCGTCCAAGCCCCGTATTTTATTCAACAATACTTCCAAAGTTATAATAAACAATAATGGGGACAAAGGACAGCCCTGTCTTGTACCTTTTCCAATTTGAAAAGAATCTGTTAAACTTCCATTGACTATGATTTGTGCTGTTTGCTGTTGGTATATTGCTTTAATTGACTGTAAAAAATTATCTCCTATCTGCATTTTTTGCAATATCTTCAACATAAATTGCCAGTTAACTCGATCAAAGGCCTTCTCAGCATCCAAGAATATAAACGCAGCAGGGATCTGGTTGTTCTTTCCCAAATATTCTAATGCATTAATAATTAATCTGACATTACTTTTCATCTGTCTCCCCTGTATAAAACCTGTTTGGTCAGTGTGTATCAATTGTTGAATGACCAGCATTAACCTATTTGCTAATATTTTAGTAAAAATTTTATAATCTACATTAAGTAATGAAATAGGTCTATAATTTTTGGGTTGGGTAGTATCTTTCAGTTGCCTTTCTTGACCTGTGGTGGGATGTAGCCTTCTGGATGGTTTAGCTGAAATCAAGGGGAAGGGCACTATCTCTTTCAACCACTACATTGCTGAATTAAGTGAGAAGATTTGACTATGGATCTCTGCCTTTGAATATATCCTGTAGATCCGAAAAGCAATTAGTAGAGATTCAGTCAAGGCTAAATAACAATATAAATCTGCCACATTCTAGGAGAAACTCACATTGAGTGTAAAAAGGTCATCTTAGTTTTGCAGCAAGCCAAGCATATTTGATGCTTTAAAAACTGAGTTTGAACCAAAAGGCTTGGCTTGCCAAATTGGAGAAGACAGTCTATCTTATCTCCTCTTTTTGTCCAGCTAACTGCTTTCAGTTTTATCTGATTGCAAATTTTGAAAACATTCTACTATGATTTATAATTCCAAATAAGGTATTTCATGAGAATCTCTTTTAACACTTTAATCTCTTTTAACTCTTTTAATCTGGTATATTCTCATTCTATGCATGTTTTTTCAGGAGTACATATCGTTAGTTGCAGTGGGATTTGCTTGCAACTAAGTGAACCTAAAACTGCAAATTCAATTCAACAGTACATTGCACTTCATAGATTAGACCCCATTTTAGTTACCTTCTGGATGGTATCCATTCTCCATGCCTCTGGCCTTGGGATTAGAATGCATATTGATTTTTGAGAGGATTAGGGCTTAATATATATCCACTCCCCTCTGACCCCAGAAATTCCATTAATGTCAGCATGTACTGTACAAGTGGGTACGTATCTTTATTAAGGGTTTACGTGAGCCTTCAAAACAAAGTAGGTGCTTGGAGTTGCATTAAAATGTCCTGTTTTTAAGATTGAATGGTTTGATGCATAGGCAAAGCAGCGGTTGTCTCCTGCTGATTTGGTTATTTGCAGAACGGGGCAAGGGGGAACAAGTTACAAAATGTGCATGCAATGCAAATTGGGTCTCTTGTGTATTTGCACTGCAAAGCCACATATGTAAGGGATATATTTAGAAGTCATAATGTATGCTTTGGTGTCATTGTAATTACCTGCAGAAGACTTTGAATGTTGTTTCTGTTTTCCAATCCAGTAAGAAAAGTTTGAAAATGTTAGCAAAAACCTGACTGAGAAAAATACATTTCAGTATAACTCCCAAAGCCTTTACTGAAACCCAAGTTGTATATATCCAGAACTGTTCAGAATAGCTTTCTAGCAGGAAAAAAGTTTCAGAGTTAACAATCACTAGTTAGAATTGGTTCTCTCCCCTGGTTGCTAAGGAACATTTGCACTTAACATTTTAAACTCTAGCTTGCAGGCTTGGTACAATGGGCTGCCACTGATGTTCTAGTAAGGAAAACAATGGAGAGCATGCATTTCAGTGTGTACAAGAAAAAAGCACAAATGGATTCCCTTCTTCCTTTTAATAGGAGAATTCTAATTCCCATGCCTTCTCAACTCTGGCATCTGCACATTTCAGGGACTTTGAACTTTTATTAATGTAGTAATTCCTGCTAGCGTGGATTTAGAACTTTACTGTGAAATTGATGTTGGAATGGTCAAGCATTTGTGGAGAAGGAGGATAAGCAATTCTTAGGTCTCCACTCTACTTTTTAGGTCTCTTCTTTTCAACTTGAAAATGTATTTAGAAAGGATGAAAGCCATAGAATCTTACATACAAACATATATGCATACACATACACACTTATAAATATTCATGTATTCTCACACAGAGCATTATTTTTCTGATTTTAGAGATGTTTTTGAAATACCATGGTTGTATAAGTGAATATACAGAATATGCACATAATATATGGATATGCTGTTTGCAGATATCAGGGGATTATCACTTACAGATTAATTCATCCATATGTGCAATTTCTGCATTGCAAAATTATTGACCGTTTGGGTTACATGTAATAATCTCTAAAAGAGACTAACTAGCTGTAAGTAATTTAAATGCAAATGCTTGCTGTTTTTCTGTGCAGCCTAATGGAAATCAAGTATCTCCTTTGATGACAGTTCGTGTTCTTTTAAGATCCAAATTAACCATAGGATCTTTTTCCCCATCTATCCAATATGTGAAAAATTTGAAGGATTCTTTTTAACCATTTCAAAGTTCCACGGAAAGTTTCCTCCTGAACTGCTATTTGGTCCTGATGGGAAAGCTAGATGACTATATACAGATTATCAGTTTATGAAAAACATTTTAGCTGTTGAGTGAGAACTATGCTCAAATAGGGATGGTCAGAGTTCTGAGGAATGAAAGGCAGGGGTGTAGTCAATCAGTTGACCTACTGACAGAGGGAACTATGAAAATGAAAAACCCCTCTTTTGCTACAGAACAGCCTGATCTTGGACCACTACGACAACTTTGCTCCTAAGTGCTAAATTTTATGATCCCATAAAACAAGGATTTCCAACTACAAGCCCTGCTACTTATGACAAGATTTACCATTTAAAGAAAAACTGTCTGATGCTGTACAGGTTGAACTTATTTCTCAGGGCTTAAATTCCTCTTAGCTGGAACAGTCAGCACACTGATTCTATTTTCCAGTGATGGCTAATCTTTTTGTCGTTGCGTGCCAAAAGCACGTGTGCATGCACGCACAGCACACATGCGTGCCTACACTCATATGCAATGTGTGTGACCCCCATGCATGTGATCTCCCACATGCGCCCTGCCCCGTGCATGCACACACAGCTCCTCTTGCACCCCCGTTTTGGGCCTGGAAGGCCTCCTGAACCAACTTGGAAGCCAAAATGGGAAACGGGGGTGCTGCGCGAGGACCCAAAATGCAATGTTTATTACCCCTGCACATGTGATGCACCCCCACACATGCGTGGCAGACACTTACTTACCAGCTGGCCCGTGGGAGGCGCAGACACATGAGTGGTGGAACTGGGCTAGGGTGATAGCTGGTGTGCCCGTAGAGTGGGCTCTGAGTGCCACCTGTGGCATGTGTGCCATAGGTTCACCATCATGGCCATATTTCATCAACCTGACTACTTTACACCTTAAGAGCCCCACTACTTGCACCCTGTGCCTAGAAATGGTTGTCTCTTCCACCATACTTCCATTTTATGAAATTTGCTGGTTTTCAGCTTCAGTTAATGTTTTCATCATCAGATAAGCTGCAAATGTTGATCTGTACCTCCGTTTTGATAACCATCTTATCAGACTTGGAGGCCAGAAGCCAAACTCCTGTCCTGTTTGAATCTCTGTTCAGCAAGCACAAGATCTGTATGTGTAGGCTATAATAGATGATCCTGAAAGGAGGCCTTGTCTTTCATCCTCCCCCTTTTCTTGGAAATGAGGAAAACTGACCAACTGTATATTTTTCCTCCTCTGTGGGAGGAAATATTGTAGCTCTGCCATGACAATAGGCCAATTGGATATCACTGAGTTTTTGAAACCATCCATCTGCTACTCTGGGACTTTTAGTGGCTTCATGTCAGAATAGACATCAAAGCCAAAGTTTCATCTTGTCGTTGTTGTTGTTGTTTATTAGTTTTGTATGCCGCCCACTCCCGAAGGACTCTGGGCGGCTCACAATAAACAGGGAAAGGGAAATAAATAAGACAATACAAAGAATTTAAAAATGCACAACATTCACAATTGAGGCGGGGCTGGATATTTCAACAGCCCCCAGCCTGTCGGAACAGCCAGGACTTGTCACATGTTCCCCTAACAGATCTCTAACTGCCAACCAATCAGACTGCTATATTCCATCCCATCACTGCAAGGGATATATTTTTATTGGAAAGGGCCTGGATGCCATTTCTGCTGTAGTTTATAAATTTGTTAGTTGTTTATTTTTATTTACTTAGTGAATAAAACATTTTAAAAAAGAGCATGAAGAAAAAATAAAACAATACAACAAAAGCAAAAAGAAAACTCCACAAAGCTCCTTCTCTAAGAGCAATTTGATATTATGTCAGAATGACTTTGGGAAATGACGGGAAGAGATGCTGCTTAGGGGATGATGAGATAAAAGGGGGAGGACCCTTTTAGATACGAGGCGAGGCGTGAGGTAATTTCCAGAACTTTATTCAACAGGTTTAACAAGCAACAACTATTCAGGACTCACGCGCGGGACAGCACTGCCTGACAGCTATTTATATGGATAGCTGTCAGGTGGCCAGCCAATGGGAGAGGCGCAATTCTCCCGCCGGCATCCAACCGCGCCTGGACCAATCAGGTTGCGGCGTGGCGTGGCTTGGCTGCCGGCTGCATCAGGAGGAAGCAACACCCCTTCTCCCCGGATGGCGCATGCGTAGTCGTCCAAGTATCTTGGCCAACTGCGCAAGCGCTGGAACCGCCTTAGTTCGGGTGTGGTTGCCGAAGAGGACGGTCGTGAAGGAGGAGCTCTGTCCAGGAGGTGGAGCGGAACTCGAAGCCCAGCACCTAGCCTCGCACCGAAGTTGGCAGGCAAGTCAGCAGTCGCGATGGCTGGTGGTGGGAGGTCGCCTGGTGGTGTGCGCCATGGTACCTGCGGTTGCAGCTGGAGGCTAGAGTCAGGTGGCCGGAGTGGTGAGGCCCTGTGGTCCGGGCGGCTGGGCCGTTGCGCAGCGGTGCAATTGGTCTATATGGCGCCACCAAATTCGTCCTTCGCCAAGTTGGACCCTGTAGGAACAGGGTCCTGTTAGTTCCTGAACCACGGCCGGAACCCACTTTGGCTCGCCCGAGTAATTTTGGGCGTAGACCTCCTCCCCCACTCGGAAAGCCCTGGGGATGGACTCCAGGGAAACGGAGGGGGGAGAGAAGTGGGGGTGCAGCCGGTCCAGGGTGATGGCTCTGAGGCACCCATCGCCTACTACTCGCGCACCTTGTCCAGGGCTGAACGGAATTACAGCCACCTGGACAAGGAAGCTCTTGCGGCCGTAGCTGGAGTCAAGAGATTCCACCACTACCTCTACGGCTGCCCCTTCACCCTCCTAACCGACCATAAGCCCCTCCTTGGCATCCTGGCGGGAGATCACGCCACCTCACCCATCTTCTCACCGCGCATGTCCCGCTGGTGGTGGCACAGGGGGTGGGGTGCTGGGCTCATAGGTAGGTGCACAGGCGGGTCGGCCAGGGCAAGGGGCTTAGATGGGCCAGGCTCTCCTTGGCGGAGCGAACAGCACACTCCGCCATGCCGTTGCTGGCGGGATGGTAGGGAGCCACTGGGGCA